>NW_026136717.1:3811481-4146481 GCF_905237075.1 Dicentrarchus labrax
ATAGTTTTGGTTTTAGTTGTGCCACAAAATTGAAAACTAAATCATTAAAAAAAAATCAAAGCGCTTAACTCAACATGTTCCTGCTGTCAAAAGTTTTCACAAGGACTGTCTTCTGTTAAGTTTTAAAAAGTGAATTTGTTCAAAGTTAAATGCATCACAAAGCTTTAGAGCAGGAAGCTATATATTATAGTTCCCTATTAGTAACCTTAAAATGAATGATAGATCTCTAGTTAGAGAGTTTCTTAGAAAGATTTTTCTCCTTCTATTCACTTCTTCAAGTCACATACAATTGTCCATGCTGAGTGACAGCGGCAAGAGCAAACATCAACACGTGTCTTCTATATTGGACGCTATAATCGAACCATAATGCACTTTGTCATTCCCCACACCCTCCCCGATCCCACAACAGCATTTTAGCCGGAGTCACAAAGGAACAAATTGACAAGGCTGAAGCGAACAGGAGGTATTGCTGTGTGTCTGCCCAATGGGGAAAATTGGCAATTTTCGAGGCTCCGATTCTGGAGACAAAGTGACGCACGTATGCAGCGGATGTATTTTTTTAAAATGCAGATAAGGATGGATAGGAGGAAATAAGCTGGGAAATATTTTCCAATAGATGTATAGTCATGCAGAACAGGAAGCAATAATGTCTTATGTTTTCCGAGACCCATACAACAGACTTTCATTAGGCCAACACATTCAAATGCTATTTCAAAAATAAAATAACATCTACTGACACTATGCAAGGTAGTGAAACAGGTTTCCTGGCAGCCATCACCTGTTTGTCTGAAAACAGATTGACAGCTTGGCTTGGCAACTGACTGGCTGCTCATGTTTTGTGCTGTCAGTGTAACATTTTCATCTAACATAGCTTTGATACTTGCTGTGAAACCAATTGGGACAGATGAGAGTGAAAGTTGACTCTGACCCTGGCAAATTCTATCCAATATGTGTTTGGCAGGTCTTTTAATGATGGAAAAAACCTCACACACACACACACACACACACACACACACACACATACGTCAACATTACTGAAATCCCTCTCTTTCTCTATGTGTATGTTTATATGCATGTGTGTGTCTGGTCCCAATCATATCTAGTTTTGCCGTGTCGTCTTCGAGACAGATTTATGATACTGCTGTTTTTTGGTGCATATTTTTAGCAGTAACCATTTCAGTAACACTTTTTCCTTTAAAACATTAAACATTTGTGAGGATCCATGAATCTGTTAAATTTGTACTTTAAAAGTGGAAGCTAGTTAGCCTCACTTGCTAACCTGACATTACTTTTTATTCGACACCTGCTGATTCATAGGAAGCTCCTGCACACTCACTGCCGTGTTTGTCACACATTATAGGAAAGAGTGGGTCTAGCTAGCATCAGCTGTCTCTCTTCCATGGGCCCAGATAACAACCAACCTGGCTGTAACTAACCAGAGTCCTGTACCCTCAGCACTCCATTCGTCACCCACACAGTGTGTACAGAGTCACAGAGTAGTAACATAGGGAGTGCTTAAGAAACAGCTGCTCAAATGCTCATCCACACCTTCATCCACCTCACCACTTGACTACTGCAGTAGTATTCTGTATGGAACAAATACAGGACTGGACTGCCAACACAGACGCCCTGTGCAGAAGAGGTCAGAGCCGGTTATACTTCCTCAGAAGGCTGGCGTCCTTCAACATCTGCAAAAAACTGCTGCAGATGTTCTATCAGACTGTTGTGGCGAGCGCCCTCTTCTATGCAGTAGTGTGCTGGGGAGGCAGCATTAAGAAGAAGGACGCCTCCCGTCTGGACAAACTGGTGAGGAAGGCAGGCTCTGTGTTGGGCACAGAGCTGGACAGCCTGACATCTGTGGCAGAGCGACGGGCGCTGAACAGGCTCCTGTCAGTCATGGACAATCCACTGCATCCGCTGCACAGCACCATCTACAGGCAGAGGAGCAGCTTCAGTGACAGGCTGCTGTCACTGTCCTGCTCCACTGAAAGACTGAGGAGATCGTTCCTCCCCCACGCCATTAGGCTCTTCAACTCCACCCAGGGGAGGAAAACCATAAAACTCTAAACTCCAATATGTTTGCCCTGTATCAAACTGTACCACCTGACGCAGTGCACCCTGCATTATGTGACCACCTACTTATGCACCTTAGGCCTTTCAAGCACTGGATTTGACCATGCACCTTAGGACACTTACCCAATGCTCGTTATTTAACTATTTATTCTATTTTATTTTATTTTATTAGTTCTTTTGCATTTGACCTCCTGTTGTTGTTGTTGTTATTATTGTTATTGTTATTATTATCAGTCTGTGGATACTGCTGGAAACTGTGAATTTCCCCTTGGGGATGAATAAAGTATCTATCTGATCTAATCTAATCTAACATCCACCAAAATCCTGAACAAACCACAATACATCCAAAACTCAGCTGCCCGTTTGCTCACCCACTGTCCTCAGTCCATCCTCTGGCTTCACATTCAACAAAGATCCAGCTCAAGATACTCCTCATCACCTACAAAGACCTCAACAACCTAACCCCCTCCTACCCCACCAACCTCTTACACCAAGATACTCCCGCCTGCAACCTCAGATATTCAACTTCATCACTCTTCTCACCCAGTCTAAACACCGGACCTGTGAGGACAGGGCCTTCTCTATTACTGTCCCCTCCCTCTGGAACTCTTTCTCCCAACACCTCAGACATTCTCCCTCATTCCCACCCTTTAAATCTTCTAAATCGTATTATTATTATGATTATTATTATTATTATGGAATTTGTAATGAGGTAGAAGGAGTAGATGACTTTAACTTTTTAAATTTTAATGTTGCAGATGATTTAACATATCAGATGCACATTATTGTCTTAACATTACGTCTGAAGTGGATCTTTAAGTTCACCTTAAACTAATACATCTGTCTGAGTTTGACAAAAGAAGTGGGTGTCTTGTAGCACAATATTCCCTCTTTTTGTTTCCTGGACATTATTTCTGTTGAAAAGACTGTAACTTTACATAATACCCATTTGATTTGTCCGACTCAGACAGCTAAAGCCTCATGTAATCTTAAAATAAGCTCAACACATTAGGATGTCTTCAGGGCTGGTATGGACAGGGAAAACATATACATTTAGGCATGCAAGGAGTGCTGCTTAAAAACCCACTTGAAAGACTGAACCTATGCTTTAATTGCCTGTTTGCTTATTGAAACTATAATGATTACAAACTTTTTTTAGTTCCCACCCAGACAGTTATTGTACAAACCAAATTACCAGTACTAGTCAGAACCAACAAATTTACAAAACAGCACTACAGATATACAGTAAACGATGGTTTCTCAGCAAAAATCAATTTCACTCTCAGTTCAGCTTTACAGAATGAGGGGGTCGTATATTATCTCTTTCTAACTGTCTGTATAAGTGACATATGAAACTAGATGTAATCCCAGATATTTAGCTCTGACACTGTTTCTTCTGTGATCTCCTCTGCCTCCGCTGTATCTATACCATGGAGCCATATCTTTTTCCTGGCTTGCCTTGGGTGTCATAGCTAGTACAGCCTGGCAAATTTATCAATTTATATTCAGTGCCGCTTGCAGTCAAAAGAAGAGGAGTCCTAAAGAAAAAGATCAATTTTCCAGTTTTAGATCTTGGCTTCCATCACTTCTCTATGTCTTTCTCTTTCTCCCTGAGTTTCTGTTCACCCCCTCTCTTGCCATGGAATTGGGGACAGATAAGTGCAAAATTGAGAACGAGAACCTGGGAGATGGCAAAAGGGTAGAGAAGAAAAGATAGTGAATGAGGGAATTGGCTTGAGCATGAGCATGTATGTGTGAGAGAGAGAGTGAGTACAAACAGAAGAAAACAGTCCTGACAATGTGTATGAGAAAATTTTTTGGAACAATACCAGTGTTAGCTATATTGCCCAATACTGTCTCTTTGTTAAAATAATAATTTAAATTTTTTTCATATGAATTCATGTACTTTTTGCTGCTCTCTATCGCTGATACAATATGAAATATTTGAACCTACAGCAGGCTTATGAAAACACAAGTTGGTATAAACACATATAGTGCTGTATGAGGAGCTCTTCTGTGAGAAGCTACAGAGGAAATGCTGAGTTTTCTGAGCATCTCAACTAGGGATGTGAATCGATTCCTTGGAACCATTAGCATGCCTGCTTAACGATTCCGCTTATCGGTTCCGCTCGGTGCAAATGCGTCATGACGTCACACAGGCGCTGCGTTGTTCTGGTTCAGAATGCAGCAAACATGGCGTCGAGGCAGAAGTGCTCTAAAGTTTGGTTATATTTCACGTGAAAAGACGACAATACGGTCACTTGCAACACTTGTAAAGTTTCCATTTCGTCAAAGGGGGGAACTACCTCCAATATGCAGAGACATTTGGCCACACAGCATGCAATTCATTTGCAGGACTGTCGCGTGTTTGATACACTACTACTTAGCGACACAAGTGAGTCAAGCAGCAGCAGAGCTAACGGGAGGAAGGTAACTTTAAACTCTCCAGGCCCTGTCTACTTAGTTAATGTGAGCGCCATTACATTGTGTAAACTTTTACTATACGAATAATCTCCATTGTCATTGTCCATCAAGTTTAGATGATGATGACGGCCAGAGTCATGGCACGCTAGTGTGTGTGGTTGAGAAACACTGCCCTAGGCTATGGGTCCCTGGACTTTACTTTGAGAAGTAGCTCACCTACTTTAAGGTTTATTCTAAGGTTGCTACACATAATTTGTGTATACTCTGTGCTGTCTTCTGATCAGATATTAAAGCAAGTTAATACAAACAAACAAATTTGTACTTATTCCCTCACCCAATGAGAATCGATAAGAGAATCGATAAGGAATCGGATCGATAAGCAATATCGATAATGGAATAGGAATCTTCATTCTATCAATTCCCATCACTAATATCAACAGTAATTTGTCTAAGGATTAGCCAGAAGAACATTTTTGGATGCTTTTATGCTTACATCCAAAAATAAAAATCTCATGGTCTATTAACATATTTGATAGTCAGTTACAATCAGTAAATATTACGTGAAATATCCCTTTAAAGGGAAATTCCAGCCATTTTGCAGATGACCAGTTTACTAGTTGGGGGCAGTACTGCTCAGCTTGTGAAAATGTAAAAAGTTTTATGCTCTCTGGAGGAACTTTGTTGAGTTTGAGAAAAAAAAAAACATGATGATGCCATGGTATTATTATACCATATTATTAGATCTTAGTGCTGCATTTGACACCATTGACCATGATATTCTTTTACAGAGACTTGAGCATCAAATTGGCATTAAAGGAACTGCCCTAACCTGGTTTAAGTCATACTTATCAGATCGTTCTCAGTTTGTACATGTTAACGATGAATCCTCCATAAATACTAAAGTTAGTCATGGAGTTCCACAAGGTTCTGTACTTGGACCAATACTATTTACTTTATATATGCTCCCTTTAGGCAACATTATTAGGAATCACTCCATTAACTTTCACTGTTATGCAGATGATACGCAGTTATATCTATCAATCAAACCCAATGAAATTAATCAATTATCTAAATTACAAACATGTCTTAAGGACATAAAATCCTGGATGACCTGCAATTTTCTGATGTTAAACTCAGAAAAAACCGAAATTCTTGTTCTTGGCCCCAAAAACCTTAGAGACTCATTGTCTAAAGATATAGTCACTCTAGATGGCATTAACTTGGCCTCTAGCACCACTGTCAGGAATCTTGGAGTTATCTTTGATCAGGATTTGTCATTTAACTCCCACATAAAGCAGACCTCTAGGACTGCCTTCTTTCATTTACGTAATATTAGAAAAATTAGACACATCCTATCACAGACAGATGCAGAAAAACTAATCCATGCATTTGTTACTTCAAGGCTGGATTACTGCAACTCTTTATTATCAGGTTGCCCCAATAAGTCCATTAAAACGCTCCAATTAATTCAGAACGCTGCAGCACGAGTACTGACAGGAACTAGAAAAAGAGATCACATCTCTCCTGTACTAGCTACTCTGCATTGGCTCCCTATAAAATGTAGAATTGAATTTAAAATACTCCTCCTCACCTATAAAGCTCTTCATGGTCAGGCCCCTTCATATCTTAAAGAGCTCATAGTACCCTATTACCCCACTAGAACACTACGTTCTCTGAATGCTGGGCTACTTGTGGTTCCTATAGTCTCTAAAAGTAGAACAGGAGCCAGAGCCTTCAGTTACCAAGCTCCTCTCCTGTGGAACCAGCTTCCAGTTGTGGTTCGGGAGGCAGACACCCTCACCACATTCAAGAGTAGGCTTAAGACATTCCTCTTTGATAAAGCTTATAGTTAGGGCTGGATCAGGTGAGTCCTGAACCATCCCTTAGTTATGCTGCTATAGGCCTAGACTATCGGGGGATTTCCCATGGTGCACTGAGCTACTCTCTTCCTCTCTCTTTCTGCACTCATTCATGTCCCTTTAATGCATGGTACTAACTCCACTTCTTCCCCGGAGTTCTTGTGCTTTCTCGTCTCGCAGGTTCTCATGGATCCTGGTGGAGCCTCCTGCCATGGTCCTGCTTGACTGCCATTGCCAATACTGTTGTTGCTGTGCACCTGTCTGTCTGTCTGTCGCTCTCTCTCTCTCTCTCTCTCTCTCTCTCTCTCTCTCTCTCTCTCTCTCTCTCTCTCTCTCACCCCAACTGGTCGAGACAGACGACCACCCACCTAGAGCCGGAGGATCTGTCCTAGGTTTCTGCCTTTTAACAGGCAGTTTTTCCTTGCCCTTGTCGCCAAGTGCTTGCTCATGGTGGTACTGTTGGGTCTCTGTAATTAATGTTAAAGAGTTCGGTCTAGACCTGCTCTATTTGAAAAGTGTCCTGAGATAACTTCTGTTATGAATTGGCGCTATACAAATAAAATTGAATTGAATTGAATTGAATGGTGATGTCATCAGGTTTGGCTTAGAGACGTAAAATTTGTAACAGGAAACCTGCGCTGTACACTGGAGGCATTATGTATAAGATATAATATGGAACATTAGGGTTAGGGCTAACAATAACTATGATCTTTCCCTAACTTTAACCAAAGGTTATCGCTATAACCACAATCATACCCATACCATACCTTATTTGCCGTATGCAGAAAATGGTTTTTAGTTTTTCTATGATAATTTTCACAAATTATTTCACAAAGACACTCTATTTGCTGGGTTCCAACAAGTACTGTGTACTACCAAATACTAAACAGACAGCACTCGTGTTTTTTGTCCAACTTTGTATTGCATCATTGTGAGAATGATGTAACATCAGCTGTTTCCTTAAAGAAATGCTCATTTGCACTTAGAGTCAGTAACACATCAAGGTCTCGTTGAAGACTTAAAACAACTACAAGCCCATCTAAATGGATCCAATGTGACAGGCATTACATTTGCGCATGTCATTTTCAGCATGTATATGCATAAAGCCTAAGATGTGAAGTCAAAATATTGTTCAGCTGCTTAACTTTAAAAATGTATGAGTCTCGCTCTGAAAAATTCTGAAACGTGACTAATGTAGTTAACGAATAATGTACCTGCCTAGGGACAAGGGATTAAAATTAGATGTAGCTGTATGTCTGCACGTTACTTCAACACTTACATTCCCCTTTGAAGTTCATGGATTTATTCTACAAGTTCCCTATGAAGAGCAAAGAATAATCCTCAGTGAGAGCTGTGCGACTGGCTGTGGGAAGTCAACGACCAGCACACACTCACAGTCGTGTCTCCATC
Source organism: Dicentrarchus labrax (assembly GCF_905237075.1). NCBI lineage: Eukaryota > Metazoa > Chordata > Actinopteri > Moronidae > Dicentrarchus > Dicentrarchus labrax. Next base: position 3,819,248 of record NW_026136717.1, read on the forward strand.
ACTTCAGAGGATGTTACATTTACTTACGTTCATTTCCTGGATACTTATCCATATCCACTTTGCCTATCCCTCACCCTAAGCTGCCTCTTTTAACCTAAACCTAAACTTATACTAACCTTAAAAGTCTTCATCCTAAAACGTAATGATTTACTTTATGAGGACTTGTGTTCTGTCCTCAAAAGGAAGGTGAGTTCCCACAAATTGAGTGTGTAACATTGACAGTGTATGTTATGGACAGCCTCTGGGTCTGTGAAGTGAAGCCAACATGGTGTTTTTTTTATTTTATGTAAGGACCAATTGGGGGAGCTGCCACAACACACAGTTACCATGCACTCTAATGGAGAAATTCATGTACTTCTTACTTGATTTATGAGTTTAGTAAACAGTTTCCTGATGAGTTTATGGTCTAAATCTCTAATTTCAGTCTTCGTCCATACAACATGATGTTCATTTGGTAAACAATGGTCCCATTTAGAGTAAAATAGACGATAAAGCAGGGTATGCTTTAGGGCATTGGTGAGTCTGGCCAGCGCAGCGCAGCAAACTCAGATCAAACTGTCAAACTAGGCAGTGCTGATTAAATACGAAGCCAAATTTGGTTACTGCATTATCTATTTCTCACCTAAAATCCTTTCAGAAACATATTTTATTGTACTGTTTAGTTGGAATACGGGATTGTGTGGGACCAGGCGAGCTGCCATTGTTTCGGGCTATGATGGAGTTGAAACTGTGCAGCCAATGAGCGCAGATCAGCTCGCAGTATGTCATGTCCGCTGGCTCGCGCCGGCTCCATCTAACTGTCATAGCAACAACCATAACGCCAAACTCAAGGCTTCAAAACGGCACTCCATAAACCAACGGGTGACGTCATGATAGGTTCACACTTTATGTGTCAACAGATTTATGTCCGAACAACATGGGTAATAATACATCAAACACACACATACACATACCAACACATGTATTCTAAACAGTACAATGGCACAGAGGCAGGGGGTCTGTCTATAGAGACACAGCCCAAACATAGCCTCACACATTCATGTTTCCATCACTTCAGAGGACATTACATTGACTTACATTGACTTCCTGGAGACTTACACTGGCCCTAACCCTACTTACATAACACTACACCTGACCTTAAAGGTTTTTGTCTTAAAATGTGATGCTTTTCATTACGGGAAGGCAAGTCCCCACAATGCAAGACTTATTTCCCCAAAACATGTCTACACACACCTAACAATAGTACACCTAATGTGTAGTTTTGGCACAAATAAACACAGCACTGTGACATAGAAACAGTGAGGTCTGTATATGGACACACATAGACACACAACAGCTTTACAGCAGTACCACATATTATTTGTTGACGTTGCAAGTCAATTTTTTTGCTACTCTTTTATTGTTTACTCATTCATCACTCCATCCCTCTGTCCTTTTCCACTGTAAAACTCCTACTTCAGCAGCACACACATACACATAGGCGGACGGACTGCAGGGTTATAACACTCGCCCCTCCTTGGCCTCCAGCATAATTCATCCATCCCTCCATCCACACACACACACACACACACACACACACACACACACACAATCGTGGTCAATCAATCTCCAGTGTCTGGGTCATGGTCTCTCACCCGCAGTTAGTGAGGAAGAGGAGGGAGGAGGGGGGTGAAAAAAGAGAAAAAGGATGAGAAAGAAAATAGAGCGGGAGAGGAAAGATGGAGGAGGGCAATTGCAATATAAATAGCATCTATTGTGGTGTTAATATTTATGATGGTGCTATTGGAGGAGAAAAGTCACTATATATGAGAGAGAGAAAATGGCTGGGGAGTACAGAGAGAGAAGGGGCAAGACAGATAAAAACTGGCAAAGGTTCCCAATGGAAATGCAAGACATTTTTAAGTGATTATCATAAGCCTGCTATGAAAATGAAACCTTACTAAAATCACTTAAAAAGCAGCTTTAATTGCATGAACTTTCAGCGAAGTATGTTCTGCAGCTAATCATATTATTTAAAGTTTTTTTTGTGTTCATTTTAATAGCTAATTAAACACCATATGTTGTGGCTCCATTGGACTGTTTGGTTGGTTTAACAGAATATTTCAGGTGAGTCTTTCTTTTTGCACACAGTATCTCACATTACATTTGGTTTGATTCTTTGTTGTAAGTATAGGTAACTCTCACAATTACATATAATATTGATATTACAATAATCTCTCTTTCATCATAAATCTATGAGCGAGCCGAGGTTCCTGGGTCCTTGGGAAAGTACCTACAGCAGAAACAGGCTAAAAGGTGGCAAGGAGAGGGTGAAGGAGACATGGAGGAGGTAAAATGCTAGGGAACGAGAAGAAAAGAAAAAGACAAGTAGCTTACAAAAAGAGAAAGAATCAGACATTGGAAGAGAATTGATGGATGGTGTGTGTGAAAGATGAATAGAGGAAGAGAGTAGTGGGAAAGAAAGGGCTTACATATTGATAATGGATGGATGATGGATGGATGGAGGGATAGTTTTGGACAGGGTAGACGAAAGATTCAAAGTTGAAGGAATGGGTGGGATAAGAAGAAACTATAAAAAGCCAGTAACACACTGGCCTTTGATACAGTTTGACATGTGTAATTCCACGTTGTACACAGCTAGTTTGTTTTCCATACAGCACTACATCTAATTAAGCTAGTACTGTTGGTAGATCTATAAATGGGTCTATGGTAGATTGGCCCTATATTAAAAATCCAATATTAGCTAGTGTGTGTTTGCTTGTGTGACAGTTCTCTGAATGTAGACCTACTTGGAGACATCAAAAATTGAATCTTGTGGAGCTAAACTGGGCTTGCTTTAATCATTAAGGGACATTATAAAGGGATTAGCGACAGTCATATTTATTTTTAGACACCCCACGTTTAAACAACTAGGCCAGTTAAAGTGCTTTGTCAAAGCTGATACGTCTTTTCTCTGGCAGTGGCTGCCTCTGCATGCCATACAAATGCTGATTCAAATTATCTTTAATGTCAAATTAATTTATAAATTTCATGACGCATTATGTGACACATAAAAAGCTAAGAAACATTGATTTCATACTCTCCTCCTCCTGTTTTGTCCTCCAGTCTCTTCTCCACTGATGTCTTCTCTGCTCTTATATTCTCTTCGGTCTACTTCAGCTGCATTGAAATATTAACCAAGCCCCATTAAACTCTAGACTGCAGCAAACACATCTGGCTCTGAAATTCAGAGACAAGCACAGGGCAGCATTTACATCTTTCAAAAGCTGCATGAGAGCCTGGTCTCCCTCCAGGGTGAGCCAACAGATAGCAGTGTTAGTCAATGGCTCTGGCTCGCTGCCTATTGATCTGAATTGGTGGATCCAGGTCAGGTCAATCCATTTAGGCCCGGCCTGTGAAGGGCTGAGAGCAGCAGTGCTGATCCCTGTGGGCCTCCACTGTGGCACAGGGGGACAAACACAAAAGCCCAGCTGGACGAGGCATATGGGTCAATAGCTGCGATCAATGCTAGGTCAAAGATGATCACAGCTAATGTTATGCTATAATCTGAATAGACTGTGCCAATATGATTTATCATGCTCTGTAGGGACCTGTGGTCGTATTATGGAAGGAATATGCTTAGTCAGATCGAGTGCACAGACTAAAAGACATTTCAAAAGTTGGAAGAATGATCAGTATTTTCAAGGTAAATGTCTTGTCAATGTAAAGACAGCAACAAGGCCAGATAAACCTGCAACCCTGAGGCAAAAAATGATCTGTTGGGCCCCACTGACCCCATTCCTTCAATTCTCTGGTGTTTGTACTCTGTCACCTCCAAATACCAATCAAGTGTTGTGGGCACAACACAGTAGCCCGGAGACTCAGAAACCAATCACTGCTAAGACTGTTGGAATATGAAAGCTGCATCAATGTTTTTACACCCACAATGAATTAAATGACTATGTGTAATGTAAAATGTGTTGCTCATAGTAACAAAGTTACAGATAGTGAAAGAGCATTAGAACCCAACTCTACAGTTCCCTCAGTTCTATAGAATTTTAACATCTTTCAGCTTTTTCTCATGTATTGGTGGAGAAAATGAGCTGGAAGGAGAGTGAATATTGGCTGGCAACACAACTCTGAATCAATGATAATGTTACTCTGTGTCTGCTAGGCAACTTTGGTAACACATTAACAACTTTACAATGTTGTAACATTGAATTGTTGTTTATAGCTTGTTCTGTTAGCAACTAGCTGGTGAACTTGAGCAGCTGTGCCAGATGTTTCTCTCAGGAGTTGGCAGGGATCAAACCAGAGCTAAAGGGAGAGTGAATCCAATATTCACAGAAACACAACTCCAAATGAATGCTAACGTTGTCTACTGAATGTGTAAAAGCCAGAATACAGTATCTCAAACATATTTCAGAACCAACATTGCTTGACTTTGAGGTCTGTTGTCACCAGTTTTCTTATGGCTAATGTCTCTTCATAGTTACGTCTCAGTAAGTGAGCAAGACTGAACTATAGTCTGCTATTCTTTGTGAGTTATTGTACCCTGAGACAAACAGACTGCTGACATAGGGAGTAAGCTGGGAAAGAGACAGAGAGAGCACAGCATCTGGTGTGTCATAGCACAAAGACAGTCTAGCTCCACAATGACCTGGTGACTTCCACCTCACATGCTTTATGTCTGTCTCACTAGACATCAGACATACATTTTAAACACAACTCCAAAAATTATGTGAACTGTGGCATTTGTGCATTCTTTCATGTGTATACTTTTGAGTAAAGTCCAAAACTGAACATTTCTCTGTGACGTGTTGATGTAAACTATACTTTCTTACTCAAAATCAGTTGCTTCTTGCCTCTCTGACTGAGCGTCATGCCCTAGCACCTGTCTTCCTGATGCTTCAAATGAAGCATGTAGACTCAGAAGTAGAACACTTTTTCCATATGACTGCGTGGGAGGACCGAACCTCTGTAGTGGAACCTAAAGTCGATAACCCTCCAGCAAGTATTAGCGCTAGCTTCTGTGGCCTAACCTCGCCTCCAACTGTCCTCGGTTCACGGTTGCTCCAGTCTCCTTATCAGCCTGTGCGCAGGTCCCAGATCAGTGTCTGGGCAGAGGATAAAGGAAGGACTGCTTCTCTACGGTACAGATGACATGGCTGCAGGGATAGAGGGAGGAAGCATGGGAATAGGAAACAACAGGGGAATTGCTAGTTCTCATGTGGCTACACTGTGGTTTACCCGGTGCAGCTTTCAGCCCTGGAACACATGCTTTTCTGTGTCAAGCTGTGTCGAAAGGTCACTTTGCATCCATTTTATTTTTGTTTCGAGACAAAGAAAAACCTACAATATTTGCTGATGCCCTACAGCTCAACTTTACTCGTCAACGACATTGGTATGGGAGCCGTACACACAAGAGACTAGCTTAACTTTCTATTTCCAAGTGTTTTCACACAGCCAGTTTTTGGTTTAACCCCAAGAGGCTGACAGCAAAGTGCTCCACCAAAGTATGTCTGTAAACCTACTGAATTATTTACAATTAATCACACAGAAAGGAGCCAGGGTGGATACACCATGGCTGTCATATCTTAAGTGTCAGCAACTCTGGAATGGCCCTGAAATGGGAAGTAGTATGAGTGAAAAAAGACTTCAAAGTGAAAGAGCATTTTTTGAAAGCCCGGTTTCCAAAAATGATAAGTGACAGCTCATGTTAAATGAATTGTCCAAAAAAGGCATTGACAGATATTTGTGTGATCCCGCTTTCACACCAAATACGCAAGTGCAACATTGTCTGAGCAGCTGCATGAGTCATAGCATCGCACGCTGGCTTGATCTTCCACCAGGTTTTTACAGCCAAAGTTCAGCTACATTGAGATACATGTCTGAAGTTACAACATCACAAATTTCACTCTAGAAAAAAAATGAGGAAAGCTTATTCTGTGTTCCTCCAAAACACTCCTCTACCATTGTCACTTACGATGGACACTTTTAAATAAAAAATTAATGTAACAAAACCTTGACGTGTGAAATCAGTGGAATTCCCCTTTAATGTTTTTTACCAACCGTAACCAGGGTCTTTCTTTAACCTGTGTTTTAGATAGCTAACCCTGACCTTACCTTAAAAAAAAGTTTTTTTGCCTTAACCACTCTTTTCCAAACCTTAGCCATACATAGTCACCATGCAACCATTAACTGAGCATACAATTGTTGACAGAATGCAATCTAGAGTTTTTAAGAATCCAATGTCATATCAATATCTGGTGATAGGGTTGCATCCTGTAGTTAGTCGTTTTGTAGGATGGTATTGCTTTACACAATGCTACCTCCTATGCTCTGACTCTTGACAAGTGTGCAATTGATGGAAAATTGATTTGAGTTTAAACTAGAATCAATCCAGTTTAGCAATAGCAAAGGGCTAGTGAATTTCACATTTGAGGTATTGATGTGGTATGTATTGAAGTTCAAAGATTTTTGAGTATATTTCCAGGTGTGAGCGACCATAATACTTAACAAACAGAGGTATAATACATTAAAAAATTCTCCTCCCAGAATATTCATCCCCCATCTACTACTTAAGGTCATTTTCCATTAGTAGAGTGTCCTCTGTTACTGTTAAAGTGCTTTTACCATAATTGTGTTCATTATTACTTTCAAGGCCTCTCCTCCATGATAATACTGGACAAAGAAGGAAACCTTGCTTTAGAAAAAAATATCCAGTTACCATTATAGTTTTATGTTATGGAAAGCAGGGGACACAGTTGACAGTCAGAAAGAGATCGAAGAGAGACAAGGAGACAGCCATTTCACTGTCAATCACACAAAAGAATAGGATCGTCTATGTGAAATTACAAAAATTGCTCTTCATCATAGGGATATATTCTGAACATAATGTGACCATATCTGAATATCTTGCCTTTCTCTTTGAAGCTCTTTGAACTGCCAATCATTGAAGTCCTGACAGTAAATCTACAGTATCATTCAGCCATCACTCTCTTTTCCATTGTTCTTCTTTTTTGAAACCTTTTTACTCATGTCTGTGTTTACACCTCTTTTTCTTCTCACTTTGTTCTTTTAGGCTATGTTATTTTTTGGCCTTTTCTTTCCCATCTCAATGGGTGACTAAAGGAATTTTAAGAACTACTATCATTTTGTTTTTGACGCAGTCCGAGGAATTGTTACTTTGTAGCGTGTATGCTTCATTTTGCACAGCGGTTGTAGCTTACTGTTTTTGCGAGAGTTGTATGGGAATAGTTCATCCTGTAAAAATGGACCGGGATTAAACTTAAACTAAATCCATAAATCACAGGGTGTTAAAACCATAATGCACCATGGTTTGGAGACACATCAAGAAACATTTCTTTCCACAGCGTCTTGGTCTGATTTCTGAATTTTAAACAAAACTTACAAACAGGGAAAATTCTCCAGTGTGGAAGCTCTAAACCAACCTACTGTATATTCAGAAAAACCCAAAGAACCCAGCACTCACACTTTGAAAATGGGATGACTGCATATAGAAGGGGGGTCTTTATAAGTCTTGTCTTGTCTCACATACCAATACAGAAGGGTTCCTCTGTTTGCTCTGAGGTGGAATTAATGAAGCTATTAAAACTGCAACCTCTGGGACTGTGAGAGTGTATGGGAAATTTCTATAAAACTTACTTAACTTACATTGTACATCCTATTCTAAAAAAACCCTTACTGATCTTGGAACTTTCCCCAAAACTTCAAAGGCTGATAAAGATTTTAAGTATTTGCATAAGGGCACTAAAAGAGCCAGTTAAGGCAAAGGCCGATGCCCTAAGCCAATTCGTTAAGTCCTTCTCTCTACTTCTGACCCCTTCGCTCTTTCTATATAGAAACGTTTCAACTCTCCCATCCTCTAGACAGATTCTATCGCCTTTGGTTGATGTATCTCTGCCTACAGCAAACAGTTTTTAGTGCTGTCAGTGCTGTGCTCACTTATTAAGTGAATATAATGATTTTTTTTTGTTTACTTTGTCCCACTGGGCCTAACTTATTTAGTGTTTCTTCCATGCTGTGTCCTTTCAGACTTGTCTCAATAATTATTCAGTAAAGGAAAGAAATGCCCATATGTGAGTGGTGTGCTACAATAACCAAGAAGAATGTAATATCTTCATCTTTCTATGGCTTTTTGTGATGTGGGGTTACATTATATAAATAGGCAAATGGGAACGTAAATGATAATATTCCAGAATCACCTTGAATTACTGAACTGTGGTGGCTCACATTTTATCATATACTGAAAAATACATAATAAACATATTTTAAAAGAGCTCAACGAGTAGAATAGGAATGACCAGTCCAGCCACTAGAGAGCTTCTGGTGTAATTCAAAACCTTTCTCGCTCTTTCAAGCCCTGTCAAATTAAAACAGTCCACTGGACCTCTATTTATGAAGCAGAAAACCCGTTCATCAGAATCGACTCTTCAGTCTGACATGAGGCAGGAAATCATCGGCAGTACTCCCTGAGGACGTGCCATGCTGACTAGTGGCCAAGGGCATAATTGAGGACACCAGCTCAGAACATGGTTTGCCTTTGATGCCCTCTGAGCTTGACGGCACTTCTCCAGGTGATGCCCTGCTGCTTAGAGAATTGCTGAGGTAGAGATGTTATGGAAGTGTTATAAGCCAAAGATGAGTGGTGCAGTGATGCTATGTTCATGAGGTGCAAAAAATTTGTTTTCAGAGAGCATGTCTTTAAAAAATAGCATCGCAAAGGGATCAGATTTGGATAAGCCGTTAATGGGCCAATAGATTTGTATTTTTTCTTCAAAATACACTGGAGTCCAGTGGATTGTTTTAATTTATCGTAGATGCCTGAGATGATGCTACACATCCCTTAAGTATTTTGGTTTATGTAATAAAAACTATATAAAGTTAGGTTAGGTTTACCACCTACCTGCAACAAAGTAATCACATCTTGATTCTTCTTGCAGGTTTCATGGTCTTTCAATCAACATTAACCAGGGAACATACTCTACATCAGAAGTTACCAACCTTCTTTGTGACCTCTCACTCAATGTCAGCTCCATAGGTATATAGGTGGATGGCTAATTTTTTCACACTAGGCATAGTAGTCCTGGAATTGTCTGATGATAAGATTAGTCTTTATTCTTGATTTCAGTATATTTGGTCAAGATGGCACACACTCTACTGCCACCTGGAGTTACAGAAGTTTAACCATTAAGTGAGAAGCTCCGGTCTCAGTGTGCATTGCCACAATGGCTAAAATGGTGGCAGATCATCTCAGGCAGCTATGATGGGGCTGGAATGGTATGCAGCAGGATCTGGTAGACATTGGAGGTAACTCATATTTTTTAATTGGCTGAGCGTACCCTTTAGTAAGAAGTATCCCCGAGGTACATGTATGGTTTGGTTAGGTTTAGGGAAAGATCGTGGTTTGGGTTAAAATACATATTTCAGAAACAGTCATGGTCATACTGACTGACTTTGATTGACTGAGTCTGACTCATTCTGACATTTTTCTTGGTAGCACAGTCACTTTCTGTGACCAATGGGGGGAGATTTTTACATGATTTGTCTCTTTTGTGGATAAATAGTCAAGCAATTAATAAAACACATAAGTCTGACCTTAATTCTATGATGGCGAACAAAGATCTAATAGATCAGTACCATGCAAAAGGAAGCTATTTGTTCTAAAATCCATTTTAGCATACATTTGAACCATTTATTTTATTTATATATTATTTATTTAGCCCACACGCAGCACTCAACAAGAAAACGGACTTGTGCAAACACATGCCTAGCTGACAGCCCTCTGGAGACGACTGCTAAAGAAAATTGCTGAAGGAGAGTGCGCCGAGTCTACAGCCTCAAAGTTTATTTACGACTCTATTGGCGTTGAAGTGTGTCAAGGGTCCTTGGGAGCCCTCTCCTGCAAAGGGTCTTGAGCTGATCTTTAATGGAGCTCTCAATGAAACGATGGAGAGAGAGAAAGAGTGGGTGACATTGTCTCCGTCTGAAGACTCACCTCTCTCTAATTGCCTCAAGTCCTATTGATTACCCGAGGCCCCTCACACCTTTTCTGTGTGATCCCTTCTCACTGTGTGTAATCCCCTCACAGAGCTTACAGACCCACCCGTTCTCTGTTTTCTGATGTGATTAGCAGTATTGATCAAAGTGCGCTCACATATGTGTGTGTTTGTATGTGTGTAGGGGCACCTAGCAGACGTGACCACTCATAATTTGGACACTGAAAAGAAGGAAGTAAACACATGGCTGCATACTGATATTTAGTTGGAGGGATCAAAGCGTTTGATGATCAACTGCGCACAAAGTCCACATAAAGCTACACACACATCTGCTGCCTTTCACACATGACACACAATTACTCTCGAAACAACAGCAACAGCACACACAGACACAGACACCTACACACACCGATTCCAGCAACAAACCTGAGTTTCCATCAGTCCCCTCCTGCCAGGCCTGGAGGTGTGTTTAAGCAGCAGCTTGATCCCCAGCTCATATTACCAGACAGCATACTGTCACAACACACTCTCACCGCCAGTCACTCTCTTCCCCCCTCTCTCTCTTTCTATCTGTCTCTCTTTCTGTCCCTAAGGGAAATTAAGATGACTCCATTCCCATGCAATTAAATGCTCTCATGCTGTCTGGCCCTCCGCTATTCTGTGTGTGTGTGTGTGTGTGTGTGTGTGTGTGTGTGTGTGTGTGTGTGTGTGCGAATAAGATGAGATGGCAGATCCCGCACAGACATTTGGAGTGAGGGACTGGAGCAGAAAGTGAGAAAAGTGACTATATCTAATCTCCCTCTATCTCTTCATCGATTGGAAGAACCCTGGACCCCGACGATAACGCCTGCCAATTAGACAGACCGCCACAGTTGGCAATCCAGGCGTATCTCAGCTTAAGTCACCTACTGTACCTCTTGGCTCTCGCTTCGGCTTATCAGCTGCCTGCTTTTTGAAATTCACCGAAGTCCGGAAGCTGCCTGCGGATTGAATAACTGGAACGTGTGTAGGAGTGGTGTATGTTGCCAAGGGGTGTTGTATGTGGAACACCAAAGGAGTACAGAAATACCAGAAGATTGGAAAAAGTGCAATTCAAGATCAGCAACATGTAGCAGCACCACATGCGCTAATCTGTGCGCTGTCACAGAAATAAAAGCCAGAATATATTCCAACCAAAGAGAGGACGCATTTTAAGCATTTGCTTAAATATTATTTACCATGATTAAAGCCCTTAGATTAAGAATCTATATGTGTTTATAGCATCTTTCAAATTATGTGTGATGGCTTTTGTCTCTTTTATGAGACAATTTCAGGGAAAATTGGTGCATTCTATGTGTTGCTTTCAGCCCATTCATTCTCAGTGTCCCTGGGTCGGAGCCATGGGCTGTAGGTGGATATCCTCTGTGTTCCTGTCACAGAGTCTGTGTCCCAGTATGCCTTGTTATTCATTCATTTTGGATGACTGCACCGTACAATTTTCGTCGAAAGCAAAGGTTCAGTGCCAATGTAGTAAGTAAGAAAGTAAAAGGGCATGGAGGTGGTGGAGGGGCAGTTTGCATCCTGGCACAATCCAGCACTCAACCGTCATTTTTCATAAATAATTATTTAATCTCAAGTGTTTAAAAGGGCACTCCATCAACTGTACCATTGTACCATCTTGCTGTGCAATATTTCTAATCTCAATGGATTTTTTGCCACCATGCTGGAGTGTTTTATCTCATTTTACCGAGCTGTCTGAAGTTTCAGTAGATCACGTTCTCAAGTCACACATATTTAACTAGATGTCTTGTAATTCCTAGACAGCCTGCAAGTGTAAATATTCATTTAGGCCTCCAGCTCACTCTTTCAGCAACACACTTTCCTCTAAAACTAACAGAGCAGCATGGGAAACACAATATTCCGCTCCTTAATGGATACGACCTCCTACCTTTTTCTTGTTGTTCGGGCAGATGTAGAAGCTGGTCACCACGATGGTTGTGCCTGGCATCAGGTTGAGCTTGGTGTAGGTGGTGCCATAGTCTGTAGACCTGAATGCAGGCAGACAAAAACAAGAACAGTTAGTCAGGAAACTTTTTAAGAACATTTTTGTGGTCATTTCCCACCGTAATGGTCTCCTGAATCGCACAATATCAATAGCAAAAGGCATTATGGTAATGATTTGGAGAATAGGAGCTCTGAAAATGATGCTGCACGTACAATATGTTGATAGTTCATTAGATTTTATAACTTTCTGGTTCTATTTCACCAGATTCTTTGTATCCTGCATATTAAAACAACAGCAGCTCCATGAAAAACCTTTGCACTGACAGAAGGAGATTAAATCTGCAAGCCTGGGAAAAGACGACCTGCTCTCAAACTGCCCCAAAGGCACTATATCAGCTCTCTGTTCATCATATTACCGCTCTGTGGTCCGCGGTCTGAGCTCGGTGACAAATCAGAAAAGGCTGGACAACCTGTCATTGCCGCAACGATGCAAAAACAGCCCCGGGCTAGCAATGAAGTACCGGCCAATCCCCAAATCTGGCAGCTTTAAGAGCAGGTACGGACTGCTGTGTGTGTTTGAGATTGATAGCTATTGCTGCTGGAGTGTTTCTCCAGTCCGGCTCAGTCACACCCACCGAGCGGAATGAAGGTGATTGTTTGTGACAGGTTTTGAAAAATGGCGCAGGTTTCAGCTGGGCAAGGCTGAAGAGAGGTGACCGCTTATGGATAATTAATGTCTCACATTCCTGTCAGGTATATACAGAGGAAAGACTAATACAGGAAACATTCTCCTCAACCTCATAATGCGAGCAAGGGAGGTTAAGGCAGCAAATACTGATTATGAAAGATTAAGGATTTAAAGATCCATTCCAGACATGTTTTAAGACATACAAATATAATACTTGGAACAATACTGTGTGCCTGTTTTTTCAGCTAGAAAAGTATCATTTCCACATTAACATTCTTCCACAAAGACATCTCCTCCTTGACACTCCAGACACACACCAGGACTGACTTCCTAACTATGTGATGTCACAAATCATGCTGGTAGGCCCCACCCGTTAAAATCTGATTTTCAATGAGCACAGAGAAACTTTCCACTTTCATCTGAATGTGATAATATCCTTCTAGTGTCAAACTCTGCACAGACATCATCCTGCACAGTGAAGATCAAACATCCCACTGTAGCAACAAGAAGGAGAAATTATTTTTGAGTGGAGGGGGACTTAAACTGAGGAGCAAACAGAGGTAAAAGAATGCAAATATAACATCTACTGTATTCACATTTGCTTTTTTGAGTGCGCAGCCTTTGACAGCTTTCTAGGGCTAATTTCGAAAAGAAATCCAAAGCACATAGGGAAGGGAGATGCTGCAGCATTTAGCCGAGGCTTGAAGGTTCAACAGGAGGGAGCCTGGAAGAAGAGGTCTTGATGAAAGAGAATGATGAGCTAGCACGTCAGCCTGGTTAAGGATGAGAGGATTTACTCTGCGCGCAGTGGGACATCAGCCACTGACAGACACACACACAATGAAACACATACACACCCAAGGCCCTGCCAAGCCATTCAGCAATCAGCTCTCCCAGAGTGCCCTGATACAGCTGGAGAAAATGGAGTGGCATAGCAGGGGTGAGCTATTTCTCCGCGGTGAGCTGGCAAGTGTTTTCATCTTCCTCGCTGGCCTGTGTGCGGTGTTTAACCCAGGATCACTTGGAGGACATGGACAGATCTAGTGCTGATGGCTGTGTTAGCAGCCAGAGCTCAGTGCTTATCTCAAAAACCCACTTGTGGATGGAGTGCAGGCCTGCTAGGTGTAGAGGTCCACTGAGAGGCCGGATCATCATGGAGTGATGTAAGTGTGAAAACCACACTGAGCAGTTAGATTCAGTCCTAATGAGTTAGGAGGATGATAAACATTTTGTATTTTTGAGTGTGAATATATATATCTCACATTATCTTTATCAAAAACATATTTTAAAGGACCATAACCGTGATTCAGCTTTACATTATTGACCATTTTCAAAGCATAACATACATTTTTAGACTGATTTCCTAGCTTCCAGGCAGCAATTGGTTTCATTTCATGCCAGCAAATATATGAAAATCAGAGGCCTGGAGCTGCCTGTGGGGAAACTCAAACATCTGAAACATGGGAACTGGCTGCAAATAGGATCATTTTTAACAACAAAAAAAAAAAAACTACGAAAATATGATTTTAATGATCCACGTTTGCTTTCTTTTGTTTGTCCTCTGGATTTAAGTGTGAGACGTTAATGCAAATGTTCCACTTTGATAGTCGAGTCTGTAAAGGACCAGTGTGTAGGATTGATAAATGTGTCTAATTACACATTGAGCATTTAATTGGAGTCATATTTCTGGCTCCACTTCTAAGTCCAACAGCCATTCTTGTTTTAACTTTGTTTGAGTCTCTAACAACTTTTGAAAAAGAACAATGTGGCTCTTTAGCTGTTAAATGCTCTCCTGTTTTCAACAGCTAGACTGCCATTGTCTGCTGGGCAGCGTACAGTGGGTTCATTTACAACAACTGCTGCTGGAAACAAGTCTGATGAGAGCAAAATGTATACGCCATAAAATCAAATCAATGAGCTAAAACAGACTAAAATACTCAGTAGAGCTGATGAGAACTGCAGTTGCTTACACTTGTCTGTGGTTTGTCACTACGTGTGACACCTTTCACATTACAAATAAACATTTGATCTACTGGTATTAAAATTGCAAACAATTACTGCAGCTTTAACTGTATCTGAAGTGAAACCAGTGGCTGTCTGCTTTGAAGGTAGCAAATTAAGTAGAAATGTTTGCCTTGGAAAACGGTGAGCACCGATATAAATTGCTGTGTGTGCAACTGGCAATTAATGAGATAAAACATAAACCGTGACTTGGCCCTTTAAGGCAGGATCTAGCTATGAATAATGTAGTATAACAGTATGCTTATTTTATAATACAATGACTGCCAAATATTGTAAAGGACTAGTAAAGTTATAATACTAGATTGTACCTTTACAGTAAGAAATAGTAAAGAGTACAAATTAATGAATAATGTAAAGTAATCTAATTATTTCCGCATGCAGTGACCATTGCACAATGCAGTCTGCATATGTACATCCACTATATTACTGTACATGAAGCAGTGATGATCTCTTAAACACAAATGTCTTCTCCCATTACATATTCATAGTACTTCATTAGCAGGCGTGTAATGAGTTGGGGTGGGCCTTAAGCCCAGAAACATATCTCAACATCTGGCCACTGACTGTTCACACTTCATGCCCTATGTTTCCGTCCTCATTACCCCTCACTACCAAGAGTCTGTTACCTCAGAGGCTGCTTCTTTACGTTCATCTGGTATTAAAGACCAAAGGTGTGGCACCATTTTAGTCACATGGATGGAAATGGGTATTCCTTCAAATGAATGAATGTATGACACCTCTCAAGAAAACATAATGTACAGACAATACTAAATGATAAGAATGTCGCTCTTACGACGCCCTTTGGCATTTTCATGAGCTTCTGGCGAGGGCCCTTCTAAAGCTAAGTGCGCCGAAAAGCAGCAGTCACCTGCGACTGTACACTCGCCTCATGTGTTATTTTTTATTTGTTTCTCCATGTGACTGAAATTCAAAACTGTAATTATGGTTGGTGTATTTTTCAAAAACCTTGCCAAGTGATTTTATTTATTTATTTATTTTTTTGTGTCATGCTCAAAAGGAAACCAAAAATACAGTTCAGTGGTGAAATATTTCATTTAAAAAATATTATGCCTTTTTTCCTATTCTTGGCAAATAATACACTACAACCTTCCTTCAATTCAGGTTTTTCATAATCATCCAGCCAAAAGAAATCATCATACATTTTTCATTTTTCTATCCCTTATATCCTCATAGAGAGGACAGCAGAACAAAAAATGAACCTCATTCTCAGTTTCACTGACCTCCGGAGTGGCATTAAACCTCTAGGGCTGATGGTAATGTTCCTGAATGCAATTGTGCACATTGGGATCTTTGTCTTTTATTTAAGTTATACTTCACATAAGGTTCTACACTGTAGTTATTCTTTATGAGGCAATAAGTTTTGTAATTTTGCTTAATACCATATATCAAGAGACCATTTTTCTGTACACATGAGAAGTGTTTTACTCCTGATCTCCTGAATATCACAAAGTAACTGTGTCCTGCAAAGTGAAAGACAAATCGTTCAAATAAAATAAGGATTTAACTCATTAGCCCAGGGACGATGTGAAATGTCCCAGTTAAATGTCTTTTTAGTGAGTCTCTGATCAGACATCTTTACAAGTCTATTCCAAAGCCGAAGCATTTGGCATTTATGTCTGATGTTTGGAGGTTCTCCACTAATGGCCCAAACTGAAGTAAATTTATGGAAAGCACAGTGTTACAACTTGTATGTTCACAGAAACCTGAAACATCAGAAGATTCATGTGACACACATGAATTATAGATTTCTGTTTAAGTATGGAATCCTAGATTACCACATTGTTTAACTTTGTTCATGACAGATCCCAGTTCCCTACCCGCTGACTGAGCTACAACACTCACAGCTTCTTTAAATGTCATGTGCTCGTCGGGCGTCAAGGCACGATATTAATACTGATCAGTATATGACTGCCCGATTGGACCAGAATTAAAAACAACTGAGCTTCTCTCCAGTGATTTTGTCTTGATTAACTTTATCTTATCATTTCCAGCACCATTCCATAACAATGCTCAGCATAGCCTGCAGACATTTTTCATGTTCAGCGAGTATGTTATTCGCATATAATATACAATCAACTTCAACTCCCAAGTTAGAAGCGTAGGTTTACTGCTTAGTAGCATCATCTATTAGACAAAGAATTTTGTGGTCAATTGTGTGAAAAACATTAAAAAGGCAACAAAAAATTGTAGAGAGGAGGGGTTAGGGGGGGCAATGAAAAGATGTTGCGCCACTAATAAGGCTAATTTGGGAGGTTGGGTGAGGGTTGCTGTGGCAAGTCAGCAGCCCCAGCACCTTATATGGTGAGAATAATGATGTTGAGTTAATAGGAAAGCTCATTTTGTACTGTCTGCCATCTAGACCTTTGGATTATTAGACTGGTAAGAAGCTATCGTAGATTAATGAGGAATAATTACTTTGAAACAGAGTGGGGAGCAGATGAGATGGGAGATGGCGGAGCAAAGTGAGGAGGAGAGGAGGGGAAAGGTTGGACGAAAAAGTGACTGAAATTTAATCCATTACAGTCAATGTAGCCCTCAATCCTAGCTAAATTAAATATTAGCAGAAGATAGGACATCAGCGCACACACACAAATAAACTATTACTAGTGATATTACCCTTCAGTTCATACAATGTCCACAAAACAGTACTTCATTTGGATGTGTCAATGACAGTCATTGCAGGAAAATAACTTACCCTCAAACATCGTAATCATGACATGGATGGAGAAACATTCGGTTCTGACAGACAAAGGCTTAAACAAGTTACCACAGACACATGGCATTTGATAGAGGCCATACAGCTGAAATAATAACAGTGGAAGGATATAAACCACGAGAATACTGAGGTATAAAAGAAGAGTGGAATAGCAGGAGACAGGAAAGAGGAGAGAAAGGCAGACATGGAAGTGTCTGCAAGAGTGGATGTGACAGAGACAGACACTGCGGGTGAAATTGTATTTTCCTTGATGCGCTTGAGAAAACAGAGAATGTGGAAGCACTTTAGGGCTGCGACAGGTGCTGATTCAGATTTAATGTCCTAATATGTCAAGGTTGCTCCCAGCATCTGACGTCTCAGGGAAGACAAATCGAGAGCGTCAACGGGACGAGACAGAATACCAAAATATAGAAAAAGAATGGATATGACGAAACAGGTTTGTGATGAATTTCTGATAAATCCACCTAAAGAGCTTCAACATGTTAGCTGGTGACGTGTTATGATCGAGACGTGACAGAGAGAAGTGTATCCTTCGAGGCTCATCTCTCGTCACCCTGCATGCTTGTCAAGAGGTATCTGCTGTCAAAAAATAAGCTAATAGGTTCAAACGACGGTTGGTGTGTTAAAGACAGGGGACACATTCAGAATCTGGATACATCTTGACATGCTGAAGGTCTGAATGCTGAGGCAGACAGATGCTGTCAGTCTGAGTCAGGCCCGGACAGCCAGACGACCAGACTGTTAGGTTTGGCGAGGCTCATCTGTGATTGGCTTACATACAGGGAGCCCAACCAGCAATTGGGGGGCATTCGGGAAGGAAGCCAGAGTCCCCCGACAAGACAGAGGATTGAGCCGTATCTGCCTGCGGAGAATGTGTCAGAGCTTTCGATCATCCGTACAACATGCCGCACTGCCACAGACACACAAGGTTGAGAAAATCTGCAGTGCATTACAATACCACCACACCGCTGACAAGATTGATGAAGCATGAGGCAAATTTGCTTCCTTGCCAGCGTACCATTCAGTTGGGTTATTAAGTGCGTCCCAAAAGAATTTGGGCCAAATTTTATGCAGGGCGGGTTAAAGCTCAGATCATGAGCAATCATAACGATGAGAACTTGCCTATCTTTCTTTTTGAAAGAGCAGGGAATTAGCAGGAGATGGGCACTTTTGATTTATCGCAGCAAAGGTACTTGCCATGACCAGTGTTAAAAAATACTGCTGAGAGATGGCTGCTATTAGCGTTAAAGCTGATTTACTGTGGTAAAAAGCAAGCCATCATAAATACAACCTGACGGGTCGCTCTTTCAACAAGTGCGATCACATTTTATGCTTTAGAATGGTAAAAGTGCAGAAATATTGTTTCATGACGCAGCTCTCTGATGCTGAGACAGTGAACCTATGAGGTGTGATGCTAAAAAAAGAAAGCGGGGCGCTCCCATCTGCTTCACACATGGACAGGTCATCAATGCTGACCTCTTTCTGGCTTGCGTCTTCCTTTAAAAATGACCATTCTGCTTGACTGCAGCTGTTTTTTTTACAGACCAGACAACTCCTCCGTGCCATCTATCTGTTTATTTTCCCTACTTTTTACAGCAGTGCAATGGTTATGGATGATAAAGCTTAGAGAGTCTCAGGTGTACCGTGGACAAAGGCTTTATGACCATCTGCACTGGCCTGATTGTGTCAAAGCCTGGCTTTATTGACTGCAGAATGGAATGTAGAATGATATAGTATATTCTTCCACAGATCTACCACATGTTGCCAAAAGAGAAGCTGCAGGAGAGTTGTGAAGCAACACTGAAAAGACATTGTTTTGATCAAAAACACCAGTGGGAATGCTGACCTTGCTACAATGATGCCTGCACTGTACCTTCAAGACATTTGTGTCCCTGTCATGATCTGGCTGCGACTGTCACAAACACAGACCAACAGATTTTAACACTCAATCTGTCAGTGTGAATGCTCCTTAGCTGTGAATGCCTCCAGAAAATGGCAGCTATGCAGAGTAAAGTGTGAACCTGTGTCAATAGGGAATGCAAAAAGACATGTAGTGAACTTCTCTTGGCTTTGGGATGACAGTAGCAGAGGTGTTAACCACACTGGTCACAAATTATGAAAGGGCAAACAAGGGTCTGTTCACAGACCTTGCTGCATGTTTTATTAGAACTACTTTCTACCAAAGAAATAGTCCAAATGAAAACTTAAAAATGTTACAGGGTGACTGTTTTTGGAACTGCAAGTGTTGATTTAGTAGGTAGTCCAGTCTGCCTAGGCACATTTTCCATATCTTCCTGGGGGATTCTGAGACATTCCCATGCTAGATGGGAAATACCACCCACCTGTTTTGGGCCTGCCCCTGGTCTGGATGTGCCCAAAAAACCTCTTCTGGGCTACATTCGGGTGAGACCTGGTCCAGATGACCAAACCATCTAAACTGGCTCTAATGGTTGTTGGTTTGATAAATGATACTTAAATATATATATCCTTCGGGATGTCTGAGCTTACCCATCTCATGACCCATAAACTATCATGATATAAACATACATACATACATAAACCAATCCTTTCACTCAGAGTGGGAAATGGACTGCATTTATATAGCGCCTTTCTAATCTTCCAACTACTTAAAGCTTTATACTATATGTCACATTCACCCATATTCCCACACTGACGTGGTTCAGTATCTTGCTCAAGGATACTTTGATATGCAGAGGGAGGAACCAGGGATCAAACCACCAACCTTCTGATGAGTGGACAACCTGCTCTACCATCAGAGCCAGAGATGCCCACAAACCTCCCTCTACCAGTGCAGTACTTTGAATATAGGAGTACACCAATTGCTCATCAGCATTCCCCTTTTTTCTTCTCCCATCCCTCACTCCCTGATCAACTATAGAGCAGATTTTGAGTCCAGCCTCTGCACTTGGCACCACTTTATCAAAGTGCCATTTGCAGTGGCACAGGGCCTTGAAGGCACCGTCGTGTGTAATTCAGCAAAGAGGACTTGGAAGATAATGCACTGTATTGTCCTGCACTGTAAAGGGTAGGAGTAGACTCTTGTAGAAGTGGAACTGATCAGAGCTGACAGTCACAGACGCTGTTACATAAAGGAATCCATTCTGCAACAAATTTGCTTATGCTGCAATCGCTCATCCTGTATGATGAGAGTAAATTAGCTAATTTGCATTAGAATCACAATACCTGGCAGCAGAGGGTGGGAAGATGTGGGCTACACTTCTGTTCAGCTTAGTCACTGATGCCTCAGCAGCAATTGGCAAATTGCATCTGGAAGTGCCTCCTACACTGCAAGTAGTCTGAGCAGGCAGTTAGCCAGGATACAGTGATTCATGCTCGGTAAGAGCACTTCACAGTTGAGGATAGTCTCTTGAAGTGCACAAAACCACTGGAGCATAGTTATCAGGAGCAGAACACCGCTGCCATTTCAGTAGCTGCTTATGGAAGTTCCCAAACATTTCTTTTTGCATCTATTTTTCCTATTTGTACAAAGACAATGACATAATGTTACACATTAATTAATCCACAGAAAAGATAAAAGGGTGAAAGGCATGGAATTGAAATTGATCAAGTAACTTTCCTAAGAGGTCAATGTTATTTTACCACTGACCTCTTCTCTCTGAGGCTCTACGGTGAGTCACCGTCCTCGTCCTGTCAGCCTTGATGACAATTTGTTTGGATCCTTTTGACAAGAATGGCTAAATAAAAGAATGATAAAAAGAAATATGGAGGTTTCAATGGCCTCCAGGTCTCCCTCTATGGACTGCAGTCAGCCTGCTTATATCAACACAGGCTGTGTTTGCACTTGGTGAAAGGCATTCAGTCACTGTCCCTCCAATGTCCTCAGTTTCCTGCTGTCATATATTTGGAGCTCCACACCTTCCTTACAATCAATCACAGAAATAATGCTTGATGAAGTACTCACTTATAGAACAGCGCTGAAACTTTGGGACTAGAGATCAATGTCAGAAAATATAAGTTTCATATGCCTATAGTTAGCACCCTGCATGTAAATAATTGAGCAAGTTTCTCTTAAGTGAAGGGGTGGTTTTGCTTTTAAACCTATGAAAAGGAAATATGTGTGTGTATATAAAACACTGTATTACCAGGAGAAATAACCACACTCCCTAGATCGCATCAACAAAACTTTCTGGCTCTCCCAGTGAGCATAATTAGTTAAAATGAAAACTGAAATCAGTACAGACTAAAATCCTTGAAGAGAATTCAACCCTCTTGCACACATCCAGCATCCTTGAATATGAAAAGACAGGAATCCAGATGTTATAATAATCACTAGCAGGTTGTATTTGTGTCTACATTCTGAAAAAGGTTATTCTAGTAGTATTCCTGTAATGCAAGGCCACCTGCCCTGGCCTACTTCTGTGTAACCTCCATGTTTAAGCTACCCAAAGTACTTAACCAGTGTACCCAAAGACACTGTAGCAAGTATAGCGTAAGGGAGTGGGAAGTAGTAAAAAAAAAAAAGTCAAAAAGTTACCAAGATTCATCTGTAAAACTAAGTTTACACATGTCATTGGGGGACAAAGGATGAGCTATGGAACTGCGTTGTGGATCAGGTCTAATTATCATCCAGTCTATTTGGACCAGGTCAAAGTGCCCTCCGGTCCTCAGGTTTGGGTTTGGTTTTAGGCACAGAAACGACTTGGTTAGGGTTAGTGAGACATTGTGTTTGGGTTGAAATAAGTACTTTGAGGTTAGAGCAGTATTTTTCAACATTTTTACAGCACGTACCACCTCAAAAAATTTAGCTCCAAGTACCAGCTTTATGGCCGCCGTTAAAATACAGTAGTGTTGGCGCCCGGTTAGCTCAGTGGGTAGAGCTGGCGACCCATGTACCGAGGCTGAGTCCTTGCTGCAGCGGCCCAGGGTTTCGAATCCAACATGCGGCCCCTTTGCTGTGTGTCATCCCCTCTCTTTGTCCCCCTTTCCTGTCTACGTTCAGCTGTCTCTATCATAAAGGCAATAAAAGCCCCAAAAAATTACTTAAAAAAAAAAAAAAAATAGGCCAACCCTATTCAGCTCTGGACACTATGCATGAAGCAAGTTTATTCCTATTAGGAGGATTATTTATTGGACCACCAGTGGTAGGTGTACCATGGTTTGAGAACAAAGGGGTTAGGGGACAACCGTGGTCTTAAAATAAGAACACTGATCTTTTGGTGTCTCATCCATGCCCCCCGGCCATACTGTGTACTATATAATGATGCAGTCTTTTGGTCCTTAAATTTGACAAAAAAATCTACTGTTCATTGGTTTAGAAGAAGTGTACTTTTATTCCTCTGCTCTGCACTCCATCCCAGAGCTACACTACCTGTCTGAAGTCTTTTTGTCACGCTCACATGAAACCCATCTAAGGATATACTCTACATGGTCAAGAAATCAGGCTTCTTCTGCTGCTAATCCCTGATTAAAGAAACCAGGTTTGACGTTTAAATGATGTTCAGAAATTGGGCTACTTTCATAGAAAGCTGACAATTAAGGGCATATTAACCCACAGACTGAAATGTGAGCAATGTACAGAAGTGTTTATAGTACCGCTGAGCTTTGCGACAAGTCCACTTAGCATTTCCACTTATCTTTCCCCCTCTCTACCTCTGTTTCTCCTGACTGAGATTAAACACATCTTACAGGCTTCTCCTCAGTCTTCCTGCTCTAATGCGGTTAAGCTCTGACTCAACCACTTCTGCTGGCTGGATTCGGCTCAGTGGAGACACCGAAGGCACCATAAAGCACCCCCCACCTCCACACATCCACTTCTCTGCTGTAACACCCACGCTGCGCCCTCCATGCACCCATGTCCCAGCTGAATAGCGGGAGGAAGGGCAGTAAATGGGGACATTTATCTAGATGACATCCCCATCAGCACCCTGGGGAACATGCACCCTGAACATCACACTCTCCCAGACTTCACATGAAACATCACTATGTTTGTGCGCAGTTGAATCTGTGAGGTTTGACTTAGATCTTTTTTTTTTTTGTGTGTGAAGTGAAGAAGAGTGACCGGATAAAAGGAACAAATCCTCTGACTGAACTTGGCTGAGAATCCTTAAACAGATGACGATGCTCACAGCCCACAGCAGTGGAGCCTCTCCTCTCTCTGCTGTTTCAATCAATCTATTCTATAAACGATCCCATCACCCTCTATACACTTTGTTTTGTTTCTCCATAACCACACTGAGACGCAGAGGCACAACAGAGGAAGTACAAAGACAAAAGAATGCTCTCCAGCTTAATTGCTTTTACTAGAAATCTAAAAGAATGTTTTTTTTTTCTCTTTCCTCAGGCTTTTGGAAAATACTCATCACTCTCACCCCAAAAAGCCAATTACTGATCTCATCTATGTGATTAAAGAGAGACAAAATGCTCACATATTAGAGGTATTAGCCAGAAATTCAGCAATTAGAACGCTATAGAGAAAGATTAGGTTTCATTCTTTTTGCTGTTGGCTCTTTTCATCCTTAAAGATGTAATCCACATTATTGGCACACTGCTAACTAAAGGTCAGAAGTTTCTGACAGACATGCACTTTGAATATGAGGATCACACTTTGATTAAAAAAAATATTCTCAAAAATCAGGAAGTTGGCACTTACATCTGCACAAATGTTATCTTTGTTTGATGGAATGTGACGCAAATTGACCTTCATTAAAGGGGTACTTCAGTCTAAAGTTGCTCTTCCATGAAGATATTTTCTTTTTATAAAAGGTCAATTTTGATGCAGTAGAAGCCAAAAACTCTTTATTACTACATTTCCCACAATGCAATCTGCAGCATACTTTTGACAAACCCACCCTGACAAGTTAACACATTCTTGTTTTAAACCCTGTCCCCACTGTGTCTGACATATTATGGCTGTTTTGGTTAAACAAAAGGTCTGTCTCTGTAGGGACCCTTTCCTTAATGTCTGATACAGAATAACAAATTGAGCCTGTCAGTGGCAAAAACAACAACTTTTACTGGACACAGTTTGACGGGTGCATTAGTCCACAGGGATTAGGGTTAGTTTATGGTGCAGCCATTGGAGCTCTTTTCACGAATATTTAAACATCTAACTCAATGAATTAAGGGGTTATTTCAGCCAAATCAGTGTTTGTTGGAAAGACTGTGGCAAGACTAACAAAGACAGTTTTGGTAAGTTTTACTTTAATTCTGTCCAATTATCTTGGCCTGGTGCTATTGTGCAACATCCCGTGGCATGTGTATTTGTATTTATAACCTTTAAGATCGTTATATTTGACATTGTCCAATCACTTGCTGCCACTGAAGACTGGGCCAGGTGTTACTGGTGTGGCTCTGCGGATGGCAATCTTGGTAAATCAGGTTAAACTAAGGTGAACATGGTAAGTACTACATGCCACAAATCAACTCAAAGCACCACTGTGCCTACATAGAGCCCCCACAGAGCTGCTAGCGTTGCTGTAGACCCTAAGTTGTCTTCATCCTTCATAGCATACTTAGCTTCTAAACTTGACTGCACTGTTTTTTATATTTTTCCTATGTCGTTGTGTATTTAGTGGGGAAAAGCCATTACATTAATAATGTGCAAGATTCTATTTTTTAAAAGTAGAATGTGACAGGAGGCCAGGCTGAATAGCTCTGGCTGCTGTTCATGCTAATGCCCTGTCACAGCCACAGCTTATTAGCACTAGTCTAAGAGTGAACAAATTATCAGTTGTACAAAGTGCAAGCTGCAAATTCTCCTATCAACCAAAAACAGAGAGGGTTTGGTGCGTTTCTCTTGTCCCTTTTTGGCTGTAGTGACAATAGGCCAACGGTCCTGTGGGGGAGAGGGGCAGATCTTGGAGGATCACAGTCAGGTATGGAACTATAAATGGCTAAAAAGATTTGAATTACCATTGTGCTTACATTGTGTTTCAGATTTCCTCACATACAATACACATATGATACAATGAAATGTGACTAATCTAAAACTGAGTGCAGTGTTGCAGAGATGGCATCAATAATCTGCACATGGAATACATTTATTTTTTTCCACTGTGTTTTTTCCCTAAATAAAACCAGCTTATGCCAACAGCCAATCATTACTTTTACTATTACTGATGTTTTCTGCTGATGACTTTGGATTTGACTGTTCCACCACTTTATAAATGCTGGTTTCTGTTTGAAGGGATTTTGAAAAGGTCTTGGGAATGTTGCTTATTTGCATTTGGTTTGGGGAACCTATCAATGTTATGTAGCAATTGTGGCTCTTTATATGATTTTAACCCTAAAAGATCTTTGGGCTTGTGCCACTAAACATTGTTTATGACTGTTTATTAACAGCCTCCAGGAGACTCTCTTCTTGCAAATTGTGCTTCCAGACAAATCACGGAGAGGCAATTTTTAAACTTTACTGCACAAGGTAAAAATGAAATGTTCCATCAGCTTCATTGTTTTCCTTTTTGCCTTAAAGCTTCAGCAGCAAAAAATGACAGGCAATATTTGGGTAAATAAGGGCCGATCAACTACAGGTGATCATGATGGCTAAAACTATTTTTTTTTTTTTTACTTTTTGTTTATGTGGTTTGAGCTTCAGGGAGAAAAGAGGACTTGTTTTCTGCCACTTTATTTATTTTATTAAGGTGTTAAATTTAAACACAAGATGGTGCAAGCCTGTACTAGGCCTATGTGTTGTTTTTAGTGCTATTTTACAGTATATATCCCACTGACTGTGTTTTTATTAACCATGCTAGCAGCGTGGCTTTAGGCATGTCGATACCAGTTGGTCGGTCCACCACTTTGGTCCAGACTGAAATATCTCAACAACTATACTGTATCCCCTGACTTCTCATTCAGAGACATCATCTGGTTGAATCTTTTATTTATCTTATATTTTGGTATATATTAAAACCAGCAAAACTAATGATGTTCCCATTGGCCACAGCTGTTTAGTAACATGCTAAGCAGATATGGTGAACACAGTAAGCTGTACACCTGCAAACCATCAACATGCCAGCATTGTTGATGTAAGTTAGCATGCTGAAGTGAGCATTTAACTCAGTGCAAAAGCCTCATCCTCAGACCTGCTAGCATGCCTGTAGGTTCTTAGTCTTGTTGCTATGCATTAATATGTGTTTATAGGAGTACAAGTGCTGTATTGTATTATCTAGGGCTAAAATGATGACTCATTAATTGATTAATCATTTGAGTTACTTAAAGGTCCAGTGTGTAACATTTAGGAGGATCTACTGGCAGAAATTGAATATTGTTTGTATGTTTTCATTAGTGCATAATCACCTGAATATAGGAACCGTTTTCGTTGCCTTAGAATGAACCGTTTTTATCTACAGGCTGCAGGTCACCCTCCATGGAGTCTGCCATGTTAAACCACAATGTTTCTACAGTAGCCCAGAACGAACAAACCAAACACTGGCTGTAGACCTTTTTTGTCAAACTGCCATATGTTGGTTCAAACATCTCAGAAATGAGCATTCATAGCTTTTCTGTGATTTATAATCATATATAATATATCATATATAATCATGACTTGGGTTTTGAACAGCTGCTCTGACAAACCCTAGAACCAATTATTTTTGAATTTACCAAAGCAAAATAAAATATGATGTTTCAAGGTACTTTAAGTATAACACTGCCATGCAGATGTAGAAGGTAGAAAGGGAGGAGTTCAAACGTGATTCTTTAGAAGATAGATCGATAGTGCTCCTAACAGAACAACAGAGTTTAATTAAAACGAACTGGTTTGAATCTCTATTCATCACCTGATATCCCTCTAAGGGTCCTGACTTCAAAGACCAAGAGGCTACCCCACTTGCTAACCATGGCTTAATGCTGGGAACACGCTCTCCTACTGCCGTGGGGCATCTCACAGTAGTCCACATAAAGGCCAACATGCAACCTTTCTGGCCATGATCAAGAGAAAATATAAAGACAATAACATGAAGGACGTAGAAAAAAGGTGCCTTTGATGTATGTACTGTGAGATTGCACTGTATGTAGGCTATAACTTATAGCCAGGGACCCTTCACTGATGAATTGGATACTAAGCCTTGCAATGAAGGAGAAATTCAGCAATAGGAGGATCAGCACGATTTTTTTTATGGATTCAGAGAGCAGCTCTGCCTTTCTATTTATTTATTCATTATCTAACTGATGAAAGCCTCTGTGGTCATTTTGTCTGTTTATAAAATTTGGTTCAGAAGATTTTGAGGCAATTACTAACGGATGCAGGGAACATCTCTGTATCTCATATGTTTACCCCTCTCTTTGTCCCTTTTCCCCCCTTTTTTTTTATCTCAGCACTTCTACCTTTGACCCCAAAGGGAGAAACCTGACAGGATCGTCAGACGCCCACACGTGCCTGGGTGTCAGAGGTGAGGCCTCGTGGGAGGGGGTCCGATGACTACATCAGGCAACCCGAAGACAAACCAATTTGTCAAAGTAACCGACTCTGACAAGATCCCGAGACTAATCAGCCCCTACTGATTGCTGTTAGTTTGACTGTTGATAAATCTGGACTTATAGACGTGTGGTAAATGCAGTGGTGGTAGTACTTTATAGTTGTTAGGCTCTTAACCTTGACCACGCTTCACCAAAAAATAATTTCTAAAAAGTTACAGATTTTTCGGAACAGACTTGTTTGCACAAGACCATCATTCATTTACAGCTAAAAAACACCCTAATTTAAGTGTTGTAAATAAACTTGTTTGCTTTCTTTCACAGTTAGATAACAGGACCAATACCAATTTAAGGTCTGTGTTAAGAATAGAGCTGGAGTCAGGATGTGGTTAGCCTAGCTTAGCATTAAGACTGGAAGTATGTCTACCAACACCTTCAAAGCTCACTAATTATGTTAATTAGTGAATGTATCCTAAGTCTCTGAACACACTGGCTATCCTCTGATGATGATTAAGCCTCCAGATGCAACGGCTAATGTTTCTGGACTTATGGTGTAGCCAGTGGATGTCTGGATAACTGATGTCCTTGCCAAGACTTCCTCCTTCCTTATTGGCAAACCGATCAAGACACAGGGACTGGTCACATATGAATTAAACATAGTTCCAACACATAACCACCCAAAGTCACAAACTGTCTGTTTTTGATTTGTGGTCACGTACTGGTTATCAAATATTATTTAAAAAATGGCTTTAGAGGTGGTCATAGGTGTTTTTTTATTTTATTTGCATGACTATGTAGAGTCATCAAGTCAGCGAACACACTCAGTCTTGTGAGTTACAAAGCAAGTCTAAATTTAGCTAACATTACTCACCATAAGCTACGGGTCATACCAGACCAAGAAAGACTGTATCACCAAAACCACTGAGTGTACTGAACTGTTCAAAACACCCTAAGAATTCACTAACTGCCCACACATTCAGACACACCAAACAACAGCAACAGATCTAGATATGTTAGACCATCAGTGGTGGCAGATAATAGAAGCAGAATTAGCATTATGAGACAAACAGTCTGACTTTCTTCTTGTACTGGATGCATTTCAGTTTGCATCCTATAAAGAGATAGAGGAGACACACACACACACACACACACACACACACACAGTGAGGCAGACGGAGGTTTCAGTACGTGGGCTGATAACACAGAGAGAAGCAAACGGTCTCCCAGGGGACCGAGCAAGCACACTGCAGTGCCTTTACATCTCCTAATCATCTGTCACCCCCTAAGACACACACCCACGGACCCACACACACAGACTGTAAACAGTACATTGGCTCAGCTAGGTTTAGCTGTTCGACAGTATGTTCAAAATCAGACGCTATCCAGATATCTGTTATAATTGATCATATTTATCAATCAACACCATACTGAACTGCGCCTAGGGTAGTGATTTCATCTCAGTTTGGCATGAACATCCAACCCCTACCAGATATACAGTCCAGTAAGTGGGCTTTGCAAAAGAACAACCATGTGAGGCTATAAAAGCTAACATGCATCAACGTGAAGGACATCCACCTCTTAATAAATAAAATGCAACTGAGATGGCTCTTAAATGTCTAAATGCTGCACTGCAATGAATGTGTTTACAGGCCAATAAAGCAATCCTAACTCATCGGGTAATCTTTATTGCAGCCGCCTGCCTTCAGTGGGAGCAGATTGTGTGGTTCTGAGTGTGCAATCCACTAACCTCTACTATTAATATCTCTACTGAGCATGAAGAAAGGGGAGACATCATTAAAACGGTGCTGCAAGGATTTGACCCAAAGCTAGCAGGGGTGCTGGTAGTGGCAGGAGCCTTACAGCAGGCATTTCTTATGTGTGGAAAATGGTGCGAGAGAACGTCGTCATAGCGCAGTGAGATTGGTGAGGCCGGGGCTTATCCACATGTCAAGGCACTCTTGTGGGGGAAGCAAAAGGAATATATCATTTACTTTATTTTGACATACAAGGCTCTGACGCAAGACTTTGCTCATTCTCCTCATGCAACAGTGACATTGATTTTATTTTTTTAAAAGCCCAGCTTTAAAAAAATATGGGAATATGGGTATTTCTGGTACTATGGGGGTTTTTTTTTTGTCAACCGCCCTCATTTTTTCAGATTCCCAGTAAGGGCCTGAATCCTTGCTTAGCTGGGGGCATCTCATTTCTCGTGTTTCAAGTCTCACGCACCTCCATTCTCACACGACCCGGAGGTCAAGTTCCATCATGAGAAGGAACTTTCCTGATCTGCCACATCTATATGGTTAAAGTTCGGCTACAGCTAGGCAACTAAAACTACTTGGGTAAGATTAGGGAAAGATTTTGGTCATGGTTAAAAGAAGCTAATGTTGACAGCTGGTAGGAGTAAGGATGTGAACCGCTGTCTCTGTTGTCAAAGTCTGACATTTTGTCCGCCCAACAATCCACCCCAACCTCCTCCCTAAGAACATATTGCTTCTGGGAAAGGACAGCCACAATTGTTATTATTATAAGTGGTTGCTTGTCAGGAAAACATTAAAAAGACACCTGCTGACAGCTGTTTCAATACTGATTATAGATCTATTGCTGCTTATGGGCGTCATGGAATGTGACTGATAAATTACACCAATAGACAATTCAGCCTTAATTTGTGACTAAAAATAAATTCTACCAGTACATAAAGTCTGATACTTTACAGCCAGCAGCTAATGGATAATATAGGGTTAATAATAGCCTATGCAGGAGACGGACACCAAGAGGGAGCAGAGGAACTGGAACATCCTAGATGATGGCGGACTCCTGTCAATTTATGGATCACTGGCTGGAGGACGGGAGGAAGCATAATTATCTGAATGGAAACCATCTATAGGTAGTTTAAACATGAGATGGTTTGTTACACGACCATCTGGAAAGTTGGCATCGGAAGCTTTTTAGTAAAACTCAAAACTTGGCAGTTGATTGGATGAACCTTTCACTGTCTGTCACTATCAATCAGATCAACAAATTATATAACATAGTCAAACTCTTACTGAAGGCCAGCCGGGAGAAGAGAGACAACATCTTTTGTGTCAAGAAAAGCCTTCAGAGCCGTTCTTTGCTCTTCTTCCAATGAAGAAATATTCTCCAGTTCTGATAGAACTGATGCTAGCAGCATCTACGCTAACCTCTTTAGCAGCCGCCATTGTTGTTTTCGAGCAGTCACTTTGCACGCCCACACCTTCCCACAAACCACGCCTGTAGCTCATGCTGTCGCTGCTAGCAGTTCCTCGATGAATGATCTGAACCACTGTAGTTCCTGGCAAGATGGATTCCTTCGTGATCTCGTGATTTTATAATATCATGAGTGCAGCTGAGGGAGGACTGATCGAGGAAGAGTATCCTCCGCAGATGTTTTTATAATTTGCAAAAAAAAAAAAAAAACATTATCACAATTACAGTTACTACTACAGGTTAAATAGTTTCACTTTTTTAAGGCTCCTTCATATTAAACAATCTAAGAATGGAAAATCATTCTTTGGTTAATTAACTTGTGTCCACACACAGACAACCACTGATCTAGTTAAACTAATTTGATAGATTAGTCTACTCTATAGACTAATTAGCCTAAAGACTTTATTTACAACATCCCAGCTGTTGTTGTTGCTCCCTTGTGTCTGTTGTCTTTCAGCCATAAACATGTTTTTTAGTGTCTCTGTGTCATTTGCATTCAGTCTCTGTGGTGAAATCAATCAATGGATGAAACAGCTGTGACATCGGATGGGCTTTAAATTATTTCTACACATCAAGAGAAGTTCTCATCATCATCTGGACTAAATCATGAATTTACAAGCCAAAAAAGCATAAATACAGACTGTAATAATGGCAAAGCAAACACTACTGCATCTAGTTTGTACTCCCCCTTTAGTCGCTGCCTGGATTACATTCAGATTTATCTACTGCACTATAGTCATTCAGAGGTGGTGAAGATGGTGGGTGACTGTACAGGACTCCAGAGACTGTAGTTGTGTTGAGACAACAGGAGCATATTGTCAGAAATGGAATATTCATAGGTATGTTTTAGGTAAGTTACAATCATAGCGTTTTTGTTACTTTAGAATGATTCGTTTTTATCTACAGAGGGAGTGGGTCCACCAGGTTGAACCGTCATGTTTCGGGTCAATAAAGCTCAATATGGTCGATGCCGATCAGTTAAAAAATGCCTTGATTAGCGCCAGTACTCACCTTAGAGATTGGATTGGGACATCCCTAATTCCAGCAATGGATTACTCTTTGGTTTCTGGGTGCCTGGCAAATAATGAAACCGCTGTGTACAGTATAATAAATGAAAAGATTTTAAAAATAGAATTTTTCAGTGAATTATTTTTTTACTCCTTCCTTTTCCATTTTTTTCAAGGACCATTAACTGTACAAAAACACTGCTCTCCTATAAACGTGCATGCATTGAAACAGATTTAGCTATTTCCATCTTAGGTAGACATATAATGCAAGTTCATCTAGATGTTGAGTCTCAATCTCGGAGAAACAAGAACGGAAGCATCTGAGGATCTCAGGAAGCAACGAGAACAGAAGGCAATAAAAGGGGGTGTGGGTGGCTGGGTCGATAGGTGTCCGACAACAAATGTTCCCCCCCGGGCCATCTGACAGGTTAATCCGGCCATGGTGTGTACATATTTACTGTGCATGTGTTGACGTTCACTTTAAGGCAAAACATACGGAGGCTTACATTTCACATTCTGTTATGTAATAAGTAAAAACTAGAATAAAACATACTGTAAAGTGAAACCTAGTTCCTCTCAGTTAAGATGCAAGAAAGGGAAACAAGGGGACGATAAAGACAAATGAGAAGCATGTACTAATTTGACTGTATACAAAGCATACTCCTCTCCAGCTTTATATTTAATCATTCATTTTTATGAATGTTTTGTATATGTGAAATCTTTTTCCATATGATATGAAAAAACTCTCCATTCCTCCCAGATTGAGGGATGCTTTGTTCCTCCTTCATGTCTGCCAGTTCAGTCTTATCGGGGAGCTGTCCGCGGCGCTGAGATTTTCCACCTCTGTCTCCATTCGGACTCGACAACCCGCCGACACCATCTTGGCTCCAATTACACAGAAAGCACTCCAAGGTGGGCGAAGCCAGCACCATTTTATCACCTTGCTTGCTCATTGTTGTGCAAAACGCTCACAGAAAGCACACTTGGATTTAAATTTGCCCACGTTTGCTCGTCCTTGGCTGAATGTGCTGCCGCTGTTCATCGGCCGCGAATGTGGGTGGTCATCTCATTTGTGTAATTGCATTTAAAAGCTCACTTGCCTCCCCATTGGACGGGTAGAAATATAATGCCCGAATTTGCCGACAGCAAGCTTTTTGCTGCGTGAAGTAATAAGATAAGAGAGTTGTTGGCGCAAAATCAAAAGTGACATCACCTGATAGGAGGAGATGCATCCCTCCTGGGAGCTGTAAAAAAACATGAAGAAGCTAAATAGCGTGTGTCAAACTATATCCGCAAGCAGGAGATGGGATCAAAAAACCTCAAGATGTGGAGATAAAAGCAGAGCCGTGCTGAGAGGATTATCACAGGGCAGGGTGGGATGCAGAGGCCAGAGAGAAAACCTAAAGCAAAGTGTGTGTGAGACAGAGAGAGTAATGTGGAGAGGTTGAGGAGGTGCAACTGGGCAGGGAGGTTAAGTGAATTCCATCAGGGTGTTCTGTCTGAGGCAGAATCACAGAGAGAGTCCAGTGAAGTATGACTGCAGCACCGTGTGCACACCTAGCACACACTAAGAGAGAAAAGTGGAGGCGAACCACAGCTGCAGTCTCACAATCACATCATTCATTGATTTTTTTGAGGTGTATACACACAAAGGAGCACAAGAAATATCCACACTTTTCACTTTCCTGACAGTGGCCCTGAAACTGAAGCAGCTAAATGGAACTTAGCCATCCTTCATTTGGTAGTTTGAAACGTGCGTTAAAAATCTGAAAACGGATCCACAATAGGTGATTGATTGAAACAGCAGACCTACTTTGTCTTCCATGTATCTGACCATGAACCATTTCAGTAGTTCCACATTTATACTTTTTTTTCTTTCAAAGCTGTTTAAATAGTTTCACCAAAAGCTTTCCATCTAATATTCGTCTTTCTCTTCAACAGGCCAGTTGTCTTATTTAGTTTTATTGTCACAGGAATTAACCAAATCCAAACTAAACCCAGAAATAATTCAGGTTTCACAGGTTGAAAAAATGATCTCCGTACTGGCCACAAAGCAACACCTTGGAGCGACTGCACTGTAAAAGGAAGGCATCAAAATCTATGGGCCCAAGCTCCACAAATAAAACCTCCTTTCTAAAACACAATTCAAGTTTTTTGTAATCATCCAACCAGACAAACTCATCTGAACTGAGGGACATTTTAATCAGCAATAAAACATGACATGGACTTCACCTTCAGTCTCCTTTTCTCTTCAGTGAGACCACTGAACCGTCCTGTTTCTGTAGCTAACAGCGATGTATCTCACTGTCAGTAACTGTGCACACCAAGATCTTTGACTTTTGTTTTCCATGAGACAATATCTTTGCTCAATCAAAATTGAGGTCTTTTTTAGCACATATTTCCTCTTTGTCCACAGACACAAAAAACTAAGTTTTCTTGTCGAGCTGTGTCGAAGGGAAACAAACCTGCAGATATCTACTTGATTTGTCGAACTCATATTGCCTTCAGCTGAACCTGCATGCAGTTATGCTCCAAATTAGGACTGTGGATTTTGTATTTTGCCGCCCTGTCTTTTACAGTGTAGTTGCTTTACAAAAGTTTGGGCTGCAGGGATGCTTACAACCCCCTCTAATGTATGCTATCCTAGCAAATCCATACAGTTCATTCTTTACCCAGCATCCTCTAATAAACATGACATGCTGTGTGTTATCACCTGTCCACCTCATCAAGGCTGATTCTTGAAACAACAACCAGCCCCACAGCGATCTAAAACCAGTGATGGCACTGTGAACCCACAGACACATCTGACTGCTGCCTGTGCAGCCGGCTGTAAATAAACCAATTAATGCAGCTCTGTGTGTCTCCAGGGAAACGGACAGTCAGCCACCTGCGAGTCTGTGGCCTGTGTGTGTGTGTGTGTGTGTGTGTGTGACAGTGTCGGTAGGCAAATCCCCATGGGAATGAACAGATGTACTTGTCTGTGAAGTAGCAGACTAGCGCATGTTTTTTTGTGTGTGTGTGTGTGTGTGTGTGTGTGTGTGTGTGTGTGTGTGTGTGTGTGTGTGTGTGTGTTTGTAGGTGTGTGTGTGTGTGTGTGTGTGTGTGTGGGATAGGTAAGTGATGGTTCACTAATAAAAGCCACTCACTGGTGGAGTCAAGGGGAAGTGGGAATTAACGTTTGGGATGTTTTCTGTCAGTTCACTTGCTGTTGTGTGTGTGTGTATGTGTGGTGTGTGTGTGTGTGTGTGTGTGTGTGTGTGTGTGTGTGTGTGTGTGTGTGTGTGTGTGTGTGTGTGTCGTCAGTCTGTCTTCCCTTTGATCTCTAAATCATCCGAGGTGTTAAATTAAGTTACAGGAGGCCGCTGGAGGTGGACGGCGTGCGTGTAAATATGTGTGCGAGTTTACATTAATCATGCATGCAAATAGCTGTTTGTATGTGCTATATAATGCTTTAAATGGATATATGTGTGTTAACCTGCATTCACACTTCCTCTAATTGTGAATTAATGCATGCCAAACCACCTTGTGAGGGCTAGAACGCTGATGTGACGGCTCTGTGTTTGTGATTTAAAGGACATGTTCTCATATTTCAGCAATGACTTTGGTGACTAAAATGTTGTCATAAATGGCAGAAATGATGGCTGAAACTAAGAAAATAAGACTCAAGTTGTGATAATCCAGAATTGTCCTTTAGTGATACATATGTGTACATATGTGCTGGTGTGTGTTCTGCCTGTGCTACAGTACATATAGTTTTCTACATGGCCTCGTCATCTGCCTGTACATATAGGTGTGTGTGTGTGTGTGTGTGTGTGTGTGTGTGTGTGTGTGTGTGTGCATAGGGTGATGAAACATTAGACATTTCTAGCATCACCTTCACAAATAACACTGGCTGAAGATTTCTCTCTTTGTAATTAGACAACCAAAATGAACCTCCTGCTTCTGTTCTAATAGCAACTAACCGAACACTGCTGGCATCTGTATTTGAAGACCTTGGAATGAGAACAGGATATTAAGTGCGTAGGAGAAACTACAGTGGCTGAGAAACGAAAAACGTGAAAGGCCCTCTCCCATCTACAGCCAGTGTTTGGTTTGTCCACTCCTGGCTACTGTAGACACAAGCCCTCACTGTAGATCTAGAAGAACAATACTGTAAGAACCTACTGTCCAATACCACATTTCTTCATTAAAGTAAAATACCTTAGTTTATATACTGTATTGTGGGTATTTTTTATCAGGCTTTAATATTTTACAGTATACTTTAGTATAGTAATATTACATTAGTATATATATAATAATTATTAGTAATAAACAGTCATAATAATTAATAATAATAATTATAATTAACAGTAATATCAATATTAATGTAACTGGATATATTACAGTACAGTATAATACAATAGAGCAGAAATAGACAAAATTACAAAATACAGTAAAATACTGTGTTGTAGTAATACAGTATTGCTCTATATACTGTGAATTACATTACAGTACAGTTACAGTACTTTATTGTGAATTGAAACACAGCAACCTTCTGGCAACTGTGCTGCCAGTGACTCACTGTGAATATATGGGGAAATTGTTTACAGTGTGGCGGCCTCCATGGTGGAGTCTGTAGATGAAATCGGCTCATTCTAGGGTAATGAAAACCCAATGATTCCTATGTTCAGGTGATTATACACTATTGAAAACCTACCTATGAATATTATATTATATTTATGCCAATAAATCTTCCTAAATGTTACACTGGACCTTTAAGGGCCGTGTTGTTTTGCTCAGAATAATTTCTACCTCGAGGCCGCCTTGCTTGCCCAGGCGAGATCCTCCCATCAAACCGAGCCTGTGTGGCTAAAGTAGCAGGTAATCAAATCAATCCCACATCTTCTCCCTGCTGGGCTGTTCCTTCCGGAGCATGAAGGATGCACGCCTCTATTTCATTTAAAAGCAGTCTTTCTCATTTCTCAACACAAAGGTGGAATAACTAACAACCAGCGCCTACTACAACACTTCAATCAACGCTGCTGTGTCATGTTCGATCAACAGCCTTTCAGAATCAGGAAGTGTGGACGAAATGTTTAAGCCTGTGATGTGATGTAAGTGCAGCTTCAGCGCAGTCGGAGTGGGGTGTCAGCAATAGCTCCTAATTACGGCCCTCAGATTATGGTATTCACTCCTTCCTGACAACCAGCAAATTTAATTGCTCCATTAGCTAAGACTCAAAACGTCTCAAAAGATCTAAAGTGATTTGAGCCAATAAGTGCACAGTATATGTTAGGATAAGACTTTAAATGCTTAAAAATCTGTTTTTGGAAACTTGTAATCAAGTTACAGTTGTACATGTCGGTACACAGTGAAAAAGGAGGGAAATATCTGGTTTTGAAGCTACTATTTAATGTTTCAAGTCTTCACAACAGGTCAATATTTTGTAAGCCCGGTACAGCATGTCAGTACTGCATTCCTTTATATATACCACTATAGATTTTTCACCATCTCTTTAACTTTGTAGACTGTGAGGTTTTGTAAGACTGGTCTGTAAAATGTTAAGGCACGATGAAACTTTAATGATCCCTGGGCGAAGAGCTGGGTTGTACAGTAGCAACAAAAACAAAAAGCACATATACTGTACGAGGAGAATTCATGTAGCTCTTTGATGATGAGCCGGACCAATAATACTCCTCCAATGAGCAAAAGGAACTCCACTTTAATAAATAATTTAAAAGCAATCCAGGAGCTGATATGGTTTGGAAATGAGCTTGAGATCAATCTGCTGAATACACCCACACACATACATACACAAGATGGCCAATTATTTCAGCAGTCACATGAAAAGTTAAGACCAAGAGATCAAAAAGGGTCACATAGACATACTATCATCTGATTATGATTAACTGATTTAGTAGAGATTTCCATCTGTTCTGCCTTTTATCCAGTTTGGACTTCAATTCTAAATCAGTCAATTCTAAATGTGAGGCAGATTGATCAGAGTAGCCGCACTGAAAAGATTTCAGCCTTTCTAAATCTTTCCTTTGGTTTGTTTTAAGACATTTCCATTAGGGGCTCTTAATCCCAGCAAGTTTTAGATTGTTTGTAGGTGCCTTCCAAAACAACCCGGTCTCACGCCTAAGTCGCCAAATGCTGAGGCTTGGTCAGTGGGCCTCTGCTTCAAAATATGATGCTGTAGGTATCCCTGTAGCATCTGTTCTGGACACGCCTGCCATCAAAGTCAGGGGACGTACTACAGGGGAGCCAGAAAGCCTGCATATGTCGGTGGAGGGGTGGTTGGATGGTTCAAACACACACAAGACTTTAACCCAAGAGACTACGACTAAACTGTGACCGACAGCACATATTTCTTCTTACTAACTTGACTGTAGAGCTCTGTGTGGGGGACCACTGAGCAAGTGGCAGTATTTAAGAGTGAGAATGTGTCCTCTAAACCAACCCAAAATGTATTATGTGTTTGCTAATCCATCATTTCTACGGTTAAGGTAGGTTTGGTTAAGTTTAGGCAATCAAAACTACATGGTAATTTTTAGAAAAAGCTCTCTTAAAAGAAACCTACAATGACCTCTGGTAAGGGATGAATTGTGAACTGTGGTCTCCAGTGTCAGTAGTCATCTGCCAGTGTCTGTGTTTTGTGGACATCCACATTCAGCCCTTTACTTATGGCTGCAAGGACCATATGCTTAAATCCTGACCCTGACTGCATGTGTGATCAAACCCAAGTGCCAGACAAGAACGTCAGTATTGGACAATTTTTCGTTTATTACAACCCTTAAATTGCCACTGTCTACAATACCTAAGCATGGCAAACATGGTGTAGATTAAGGGATGATTGTGGACTGGACAAATGATTTATGGTTACTGTAATGTATGGGTTAGTATGACACACTATACACCAATCCACCCATCCTCCGTACCCTTACTCTCAACCCCTCCACCTAAAGAGCACACCACTACCTGCAGGTGAGCTAAACATTGGGATCTGACGTACATAATAACGTGCAGAATCTTCCAATGTGACATCCTGTATTGTATAAACAGAACTGCCTGTGTGTTTGCTGTCAGCCTTGTTGTTTCTGTTTTAGAATATACCAAAGACTTTCAGAAGTTTTGTTGTGCTATAACGTCACACTACTTTGACCTTTGCTTCTGAGAGGGAGCGGTTACTATTTGCGTGACCACAAGCTTGTCCGGACACCGATTATCAGAAGCATTTAAAAAAACATCAAGGACAGTTTCCTTTATCCATTTTGGATACCTTTTCTTTAATTACAGGCAAACACAGTTTGTAGTTCTGCACCAATTGCTAGTAAATAAACCGGAACTGGGATTTGAGTGTGTGTGTAGCACTTCGTGGAAATATATCTTTAATAAACCCATGGTTACATTGTTAGTATTAGTATTAGTATTTATGACTTAATTTCTTCTTCAGGGAACAATCTGTCACCTCAAACATGCACAAAAGTATTTTCCACCTATTCCCCAGTAGTTGGTGTATCCGGAAACTCACATTGATGTCTTCTTTATCTGCCTCTGATGGCAGGGTTTTGATTTCAGTATCTAAGCCGGGGGCTGTACTGACAGTCTGACTCTGTCCCTGAACTCTGCTTCAGCTGCCTCACACAGCTCCCTGTGGACTGCCCGCTAGATTTCAAAGATAACTCCAACAAACCCTGACCTCAGCTCACCCACAGCTACTAAGGTATACCAAACACACACACACACACACACACACACACACACACACACACACACACACACACACACACACATATACACACACACACACACACACACACACACACACACACACACAGACACACAGACACACACACACTAAACTGTTGGACTGATGCACACACAGGAACAAGGTTGGACCTGCTGAGTTGTACATGTTTGAATCAACTCAGCTTGTGTTTGTAATTGTTCAATATTTCCCTCATTGTCCTAACCTTTCAGGTACACTTTATAAGGATAGAAATACATGAGCACACACGCACACACACACACACACACACACACACACACACACACACACACACATACAGATGCTCTCTCTCCATGTCTGAGTGCGCTCTCCATCGCTCTGCCTCTCTTAGTTAGGGATGAAGAGGCTTTTTGTAGCCTTGAAATAAGAAGCCTTTCACAGTGCGGCTGACAGAGAGCACCCATGAGGGAGGCTGGATGGGTCTGGGCTGAGTGCAAGGTGAGGGGGCCGTGGGCTGACATGCCCGGGGTGTCTGATTGGATTAGGCTCTGGGTGGAAGTGTGTTGGAGGGGGTCGCTAAGAGGTGAACATGCCGGCTCTGGGGACGATGTAGCGGCTCAGGATAGGCGGGAGGGGTTAGGTAGTGGGTAATGAAGTTTGGAGAGTGGTTTAGTGAATTACATGTGGATATGAATATTGTGTTGGAGGGAATGTTTGCTTTGTTAGCAGGAGAACTCAACGATGGCTACGGCTTTTAGTCGCTCTGTCTAACACTTTCCTTCAGAGGAAGATATCTTTGCAACTGTGGGCCAGTATTCCTTGAAGTCTGCTGTCTATATACGTTGTATATAGGATATCTTGTCATTGAAATTTCACTAAGGATTCTAACTCCTTGATTTCACTGATTCTAAAGTCTGCATTTATCTTAAAATGTATACATTTTTTGGTGGCGTTTACTTCTGTTTGTTACTGTTAGTCTGTGAAGCTACCAGTGGTGTGAAGATCTGTGGCCTCATGATCTTCAGAAAATGTCTACGGAGTAAGTTCTACAACTTTATATCAAACTATCTAAATGATCCCTTTAATAGAGAGTGGTAAAATGGATGTGAAATGGCCACTTTGGAAAACAACGCTTTCGGTTCGGTATATAAACAGATCAATTATAGAAAAGAGGATTAAACTACCTGCTGTCCAGCAAAAACCACATATCTCAAAAATGTCAACTTCAGCTGACGTTCGTCCACTTGAAAAAGCTTGTGCTACTACTTGCAGGGCTAGTTTGTGAACTGCGGTAGATGGCGAGCTAACTGGGCTAGCACCAGTCAGTCACAATGGCTCTACCGTTCTGCTAACTTCCCCCCTAAATTCACACAGTTTATTCTGAAGATGTTTGCAAGTACCATCGACTCCTGTCTCATAACTGTCTGTTTACCATCGCTCTGTTGGGGACGTTTTTTTTTCCGTCAACACAACACAGGCTAAAAGGTACAATAGCTTCCTCTATTTTGGACCCCCTGGCTCTCTGTCCCCTCGAAAGGTCAACGCTGTCTAGACGGCTTGCTGTTGGTCAATGGCACCAAATTGCCAAAGGTCACCAAAGTTCACAAAAAACTCCACATGGAACGTGCACAGATTTATTTAGCCTGGAGCGGATCCTCCTATCGCAACGATTCCATTAGAATGAAATTATTTTCTTGAGAAGTAGGAATGTTTTCTACCCCTTTTTTCAGTTTTTCTGTTTTTCAAAACACCAAATTTGGGGACATGTTGTTTTCACTGATTGGCTGATCTGCCTCCATAGCTCATCAAAAGCCAAACCTGTGGCACGCGCATGTGCAGTATATCTCCAAAGTTAATGTAAAGCACATCCATTTTCTAATGTAAACTTAAAGACAAAAACATAAGCCACTGGGTTGATCGCTCATGTGCTGGTGCCTGTTTGCATAAAGTGGCACAAGCTGCTTTTTAAACCAGTCCATATTTCAGTTACACAAGAGTCATACTTTTGTGATATAAGACTGGTCTTTAGATGTGCTGAAAATGTATGTGTAAGGACATAGATGAATGAAATGAGATTAAGTTTTTTCACTTCATAGAATATGATGAAGCCATTAAAGGATTTCTATACCAAGTAGCGGAAAATTGATGTAATCAGCTGACCTCACCAACATGGGTTTTACATGAATCACAACTTGGACTTGGATGAATTCTATAAAAACAAATCATTAATGAGGCTTAATACTGTGTGTCAGCGCCTACATTACCATCTTGGATCTTTCCATATCTTTAATCCCAGCGTGTGCCGCCGTCTCTCCTCAAACGCTCCCGCTTCTCTCTCTCATCCGTAGCTTGTTTTTATTGGATTCTATATTCTTTTATCCTCCTTCACCTCACCCCCAACCCTCCACCCCTGCCTATGTTTAGGAGTCAGCAGAGAGCTGAAGGGTAGGGACCGTGCCATGGTCAGAGGCCAGACAAACTGGAGAATATTAAGAAAGCAGAGATTTATAGGCCAAGGTGTAGTGCTGAAGGCTTAATAGACTGCAGATGTAGCGGGGCGGGAAACCGCTGCTTCACTCAGCACATAGACACACACACACAGACCTGAACTTTTGACTTGACATATGCAGTAACCTAAAATAGAGGTGGATTGCCGAGGGTTAATGCCCTCTAATTCAGAGATTATGTCATTTTACATCATGTTAAGGTGGAAAACTGGCCTGTACTGTAACTGTATTACTGTCTTCTTACTGCCAGTGAACGGTAGCAGTTGGTGAGGTGTCTATATAGAACTTTAATCATCCCTTGACTGGGGTATTTGCATAAGAGCATAAGCAGATGACAATTACTACAATTAAAAATGGTTGCAGAGTCCGCATGCCAAATCACTGTCCCCCAGTGTCCAGTGTCATTGTCTTGCATATTGTATCAGTGTAAAATTTAAAAACTCAAAATTGTTCTGTCAGATCACACAGAACCAGATTTAAAAGGACTTTGAGCAAGTTGAAGAGAGGACAACAAGCTGCCAGGGAGTGGAGAGCTTCATTAATTCAGAGGAAAGAGCCAGGGGCTGTAATAGCAAACACGCGGAGAGACAGCATTTGTCATAATTATCTTTCTTTTTGTGTCATTTGGGCCGACGTGCACTAATTCGTTTTGGCTCCAGCGCTTCAAACTGG
Source organism: Dicentrarchus labrax (assembly GCF_905237075.1). NCBI lineage: Eukaryota > Metazoa > Chordata > Actinopteri > Moronidae > Dicentrarchus > Dicentrarchus labrax. The sequence goes on from NW_026136717.1 coordinate 3,862,199, forward strand.
GAAATGTTTGAAGAATAACACCTGACATGAAGAGCAGTGGTGGTTTTGATGGTGGCTGAGGCAGGGGAAAAAAATATTCATTAGCATGTGTCAGAATTATACAGATATTAATGCCAGTATCAACTTTCTTTTTAAAAATCAAGAAAGAACCTGTTTTTTTTGGTTGACCAGAGCAGCAAGAGTTGACTAAAGTCTAGTTTGTCCACTCACTGAGTTGACATGATTCTGTATGATCAATCTTTTACATCAAATCTGCATAGTCATAAAGTAGAGCGTTGGATAAGGAGCCTTCTGCAAGCCATTACCATCCTACACTACAGCTAACAGTGATGCAACAAACATCAGGATGACTATTCATTTTCTATCCAGGCAACTCCTCTCTGATATTTTCTGCCATACTTCATTTTTTTAAAAAACCAAGATTAAGTTCATCCTCCGTATCTAGAGAGAAAAAAATACAGTAAATAGCGTTTGCATAAACAACATACTGTACATTTATTACATGTTTTACAAAGCTAAACAGACTTTTAGCAACTAGAGCAATAAAGAAACCAGGGAGGAGCTACGTTCCGTGAGTTCAGCAGGTTGGTTTTGTTTAGGGAGAAAAAAGATGGAGCCATTCACACGTCTTATCACAAGTGGTGGCAGTAATCCTACGGCAGGAACGGTGTTAAACATGATGTGTAATTACGATGAGAGGATTTTGTGACACCCAGACTTTTGGTATCGGAATCGGTAAAAGGAAAAACTTGGATTGGTGAATTTTTATCCAAAATCCCATTGGATGTGCGTCACGGAGGTCAGCGTAGTTCAATGTTTAGTTTAACTCAGGGATCTCAAATTGTTGTTCCAGGGTCCTTTTCTGGCTCTCTGTGATTAATATTGCGCTTTCTTGTAGTACTATTAGTAGTAGAACATTGAAGTGGCCCTCCTATCAGATGACTATACCAATTTCAGATTGAGACCCCTGATTTAGGTGGACTCAAAACCTAGTGAAAAATGCGAGTAGTTCACATGCAGCTGTGTTTTCCTTAGAAAATAAGGCTCTTGCTCTGCACAATGTCGCACCTGCACTTTTGGTGTGAATGAGGGATGAGTTGATGAAAGACTTGCTTTAATCTGCTCTCACAGGTGGTTTTAAAAAAAACGCTGGCACTGGTTGTCATCAGAAAGTTATTAGATGTGCAATTTTTGGGGCTGTAGTTATTTTGATTTTTTCCTCAATTAAAATTTTAGAATATAAAATGTCCTGAAAATACCAAAATATAGCCCATCGCATTTTTAAAGAAGCCAAGGTGACGTACCTTGTTTTGTATGACCAACAACCCAAAAGTTGTTTAATGTACAGTCCAGAGACTGATACAGAGAGAAGCCAAAAAGTTCTTACAGTGAATGTTTGACATCTTTGATCATTACATGACTCACCTCAATTTTCTATCGCTTCTGCTTTTGTTTGTTTTTTCACTTTATTTTTACTGTAGCCTCTGTCTATAAGTAGGAGTCATGGTAAAAGCAGCTATACATTGAATATCTCACATCTTTGAGATATAGCTATGAAAAGAATTAGCTGACACAGGCAGAGGGAGAGCGCTAAGAGAGAAAGCGATTATAAAGAGAGAGAAAGGGAAATGGACAGAGCCATATGGAAACCGCAGCATTGTGGTCTAGAAGGATGTTTGAAAATGTGTAGAAAGATAGATGGACCAGGAGGCAGCGGGGGATAACTGGCCAGTTTGTGATCACTTTGTCTCTCATTGGCTGTCTTGGCTCGGACTTCGGGCAGGATCTCTAACCTGGCAAGCCGACGGGAAAAGCCCCACGGCCAACAAGTCACCAGGAAGCCGTCGCTATCCATTTCACAATTAAAATATGCTGAGGGGGGGACTGGGCTTGGCTCGGGGGTCCGAATGCCTGCGCTCACATTCGTCTTCCAGTCGGCAGGGGGAGAGAAAGCACAGGGCTAAGAGGATTAGCCCAAATCCTTGCTGATTTTTCTTTTTCTGCGGGTTAAAGAGGAGCAAAATGTCCCAGCTGGCCGCCAAATGAGCATTATGCAATCTCTCCCTGATTGTCTGGGATTTTTGGGGCTTTTTGTTTCCCTGAAAGGCTTCTTGTTCGCAGATGAAATCCAAATGATACAGGGGCCACAATAATGCGCATCAGATCACCTCAGCCAAGCAGATGAGTGCTTTCAATGACGATCTTGAGTTTCTTCAAAGTCAAATCTCCATGACAGATGACAATCAATTCATTCATGCTCTCGCCCTGCACTCCACATGCACCGTGGAACTGCCTCTGGTGAGGCAGCGGAGCCCGGTCTCTTTCAGCGGCACTCCCCATCCACTTAGAAGTGAACAAGCTGTCCTCCCTCTTTATTCTGCTTCTACCCCCCCACCCCCCACCCTCTCTGAAGCATTACAGACACTGAGAGGGGACAGGCATTAGCCTTGATGTCTCTGAGTGTCTGCACTCTATCTATGCAGGGCGATAGGCCACCAAACAGAGCAAGAGAAATAGTCCAAACCGCAAGGACAATGCAGGGAGTAGATGGAAAGGAAGGAAGAGTGTTATATGATATTTGAAGTTTCAAAAGTAGTTTATGATCCTTGCAACTAATCTGTGGTTTTTAAAATGACAACAGGAAAGATGATACAGCAAAAAGGTTAATAAAGGTATTTAATCTAACACTACAATACTGCCTTATAGATTCTGTATTTAAAGGATCAGTGTGCAGGGTTTGGTGGCATCTAGCGTCTCAGTTGCATATTGCAACCAACTGAAAACAGCACAGCCTTCCAAGTGTCTACGAAAAACTAGGGAGGCCGCAAAAATTGGTGGTTCAACTTAGAGGACTCGTAGAAGAGGACCCACTCCCTCTATAAATTAAAACAGCTCATTCTAAGGTAATAAAAGCATTCTTATCTTCAGGTGATTATACAATAATGAAAACATACCTATAAATATTATATTACATTTCTGTCATAAGAGCCTCCTAAATGTTACACACTTGTGTCCAGCATGATTCATCTGGGAGAAGAAAGTGGAAAAGCAGAGCTGATAACAAAGAGAGCTCATTAGTAGAGAAGGTAGTAGGAGGTGCCCTTAAACCCCAATTGCTCCAGTGTAGCTGCTCAGTGGCCATCTGATCAGACTGTGGTTATACTGGACAACTATTTTACAAAACCAGGTTTAAAAAAATCTGACTATGGGTCTAGAGCCATGTGGCTAGCATGGTTGAAAAGCAAATCTACATTTTGTTTAACAAGCAGTTAGACTGCAGTTTGGAGGGATTTACTGACCATCAAAAATCCCAAATTCAGTGAATTCTGAAACATATGTGATCATTCGTGAGTAACTAACAGGACAAAACATATAGTAGACGACAACACTTTTGGGAAACTTGGGGCGTACTCAACTTCAATTTTGAGCCATCCCATATTCCGAACCAGGTTCTCCACTGAACACACAGAGACAAAATTGATATCAATCCTTTCATCCACCGTGTCAAATGTGTGGGATTAATAAAAGTAAGATAATCACTAAATTGAATATTGCAATTTCTTACACTACTTGGAAGTGATCACAGTCTTATGTAGACCTGCAAGGAATTAAATGAAGGTTTGGATAACACATGTACTTTTCTGTTTCTGGCAACTTATTTTACATTACCTGAACTGTACAGGTCTGAAATCAGAGTCAGACCACCACTGAGTTTTGAAATGTTGATTTTGTGTCCTAGAAACAAGTTCACATGAGGTAAGACAATATCACATGATTTCTATGCAAACAAACATGTTTCTAATTCAAATATTCTTGGCCCAGTCATCTTGGTGCTAGCCGAGACATCTGCTTTATTGCAGGATGTTAACTTTTCAGCAAATCCTTTTAAACTGGTTTAATGATGGAACACTGGAAACGACTGGCAAAATTTAAGGAGAAAAAGATTTGAGTGTTACTATCAGAAAAAATGTATTAATGAGCAGGATAGTTTACAAAGTTCTCAATTCGGAATAAAAAAAGAAGCCAGACTGATTTTAAGAAATATCTGACCCTGGTGGGATCCAAAATTCTCCAAATGGCTCCCAATCACCACAATTATCTCCCATGTGCAGTTTTTTCTCATTCAAAAGCCTCTCTCATATCAATTAAGTCAGTTGACTTTTATGGTTGACTGAGGGAGGGAGGGTTCCAATCCAGAGCTGCTGCTGGAGAAAGAGAATAGGCTAATGCAGCGGGCATATGGAGATGAAGTATTGAGTTAGACAGAGAGGTTGAGAGCTCCCATGGAACGTAGAAATAGGAGAAATTATGAACGTCCCGCGTGCAATAATTATTCCTCATATTCAACGCAATGTTGAAGCTGGGAGACACTGTGTGACTACAGACGTGATTCATAGTGGAAGAACAGAGAAAGGATGAAGATGAGTTCACATCAGTCTGTATGGAAGGTGTACAATGCAGTCCAAGGTTGATGACATCGTCGCCAGGTGTGAAGTTTGCCATCACGTCTATATCCCCGATGTACAGGATACTCTCTCTCTCCTCTCTCTCTCTCTCTAGCTCTTCTTCTGTCTGCAGCTCTCTCGCCCAATCCGTGCAAACACATGGAGTGTGGAATGTGTGTGTGTATCACTGTGGGAGGTTTCACATTTTTAGAGCATTCACAGTTCCCAGACGCATACAAACACACAAACGTATCCGCATATGAACACATCTTCAATGCACACACATTATATGCATACACATGCACACAAATACAATCTGCATATCATTACAAATGCAAATATGGAATTACACAAAAAATCTATACAGTGCAGATATACATACACCCACATACACATAGACAAGCAACACAAATGTACACATACAGATACAGTACTGTATATTATGTGCATAAACACAATGTGGCATAAACACGCCCCCACAATGTCTCACTCCATACCCACACTATAGCACACATGGGGTTCATATATTGGTAAATATGTATAATATAGACACATACAGCAACAAGCAGCTCTCGAAAAATCAAAGGAGGTTTTGAATCAGGTGTGACTTTATTATTATGGGTCTCATGAGTGTGTTATACAAATGTAGGTGGACCTGACAGGACTTGAAAACACGACCAGAGAGTATGTAGGGTAATGCAAAATATTCATTTGCCATTACAGTCTTGTTACTAAACAATATTGTTACTCATGTAAGTGGTTTGTGTGCCAGAACTCTACGTTACCTAAATGTTTTTTGAGGAATAACATCAGTAATCAAAAATAATTTACAGTAATCATGTCTTCAGATATGTACAGACATGGATAGTGTTGCTCACTGTGCTTGTTGGCTTTAGGGATAAAATATGGAGAGAATTTTGTTCCTTTATTATTCAATCAAATAGAATAGATTTGAAACCAAAAAAGAGATTCAAGAGCAAAAAAGAGTAAGTGGCAATCCAAAAAAAATTTTTGAGATCAAAACAGAACAGGTTGCAATTGAAAAAAAAATATGAGAGAACATATTTTTTGAACTTCAATCAAAACTAATGTTTGTAAGTAAAAACATACGACCATTTTGCGTCCTCTTTGCTTGAGAGTTATAAAGTGTTGTTTGCAAATCAGTCCTCTTTGCTTGCAAATTCAAAAGTTTTGCTTGTGAATTTAACTGCACTTGATGGGCAGGGCCTACGCTGGTGAATGAGAGAAGAGTTTCTATTGGTTGGTTTGACCTGGCTACGTCTTCTGCATTACACCCACTTCTCCCTGTGCTGTGCTGCTTGGAGAAGCATATTGCTCTTGAAACGTTTCCCATAAGTAATGAATTGCGCTATATATCATTGGCTACAGCCTGCCATACATTCACAACAACAACAACAACAACAACAACAACAACAACACAAGTAATGAATTATAATGCCCTGCTGCTGCAAGCACACTGATCAGCAGCAACATGGTTGTCTCTGCTAGTCACGGCCTGAGCAGAGTAGCCTAATGAGTGAGTGAATTACAGGGAGGCGTATACAACGTAGGGCTGTGATTTAAACATTTAGTGTTGCATGGTACTCGCGGTGCCAAAACGTCACGGTTCCTACACAACAGTACTACCGTGGATTACTAATCTACCGCTGAACGCGGTGCCAGTTTCCACTGTGTAGCGGGCTGCCGCTACTCCTCCCGGCTCCCGTTCTCGCTACAGCTGTTCTAATGTCAACAAACACACGTGGCGAATAATTAAAATCACAGGACATGTCTTTTGGTCTGATTATACAGATCAGTGGTGCTGAAATTTGCGTTTCTCTTCTATAGCCTACACATTGTACATCTCTGAGGTCAGAAGCATCATTCAGTGTCATTTAAGTCGGACCGCCTGACGCAGCTGCTCCTGTATAGACCAGTAATGCTGGCTGGTTCGAAATATGTGCGTGAATTTGTTTTTTATTATTATTCGCCACGTGTGTTTGTTGACATTAGAACAGCTGTAGCGAGAACGGGAGCCGGGAGGAGTAGCGGCAGCCCGCTACATTCGCAAAGCAAAACTTTTGAATTTGCAAGCAAAGAGGACGCAAAATGGTCGTATGTTTTTACTTAAAAACATTAGTTTTGATTGAAGTTGAAAAAATATGTTCTCTCATATTTTTTTTTCAATTGCCACTTACTCTTTTTTGCTCTCAAAAATCTTTTTTGGTTTCAAATCTATTCTATTTGATTGAATAATAAAGGAACAAAATTCTCTCCATAATAAAATACTGACCTGATAATGTCTTAAAGGATAAGGCAGGGCAGGGACTCTATCATCAGTCACACGGGGTGAATGGTTAGCACTGATGCAGGAACCTGTACGTTGACCAATAGCAGGGCAACCTACCTCTGTGACTGCACACAGTGTTGGGTGGGTGTTACTGATGTTTTGCTTAGAATCATCCAATGGAAAACAAAACCTGGTGTCACCATTGACACCACTCTTATTGAAACACACACAAAATAATTTCATTTTCTACAATGGTACATAGTTCCTTATTGCTTACTTTCTACGTCTTTGTAGCACTACACACTAAGAATACACATCTGCCCGTCTCAAATGACCAGAATGACTCTGTAGTGACTTATCTCCCTCAGTTTCCCTGTGACACACACACACACACACACACACACACACACACACACACACACACACACACACACATTCATGTAGAGGTGGTGTACTGACTGACAGCTGGCGATTTTTACACCTCTCACAAGTCGAGATGGCTGTGGCGATGGAAAAACACAACTCCTGAACTTTACTGACCTCTATCTTTTAGTTATAACACCTACAGCTCGACCTGGCCTTGAACCCTCTCTCTCTCTCTCACACACACACACACACACACGCCCGACTGCACTTGCTGCAGTGTCATCAGTGCACACCATAACCTTTCTGTAACTGTGAACTTACATGCGTCAGTACAGTTAAACCTTTCTCATTCCTGTTCAATATCCATCAATATAATGCAGGCTGATTCCACTCTAAAGCCCACCACATCTGTATTCTCCCCTACAGACATCAGAAGTTTAACTTTTAACTGTATGTTTCATATTAAACTCAATTATAAAATGACATTCTTTAACCAAAGGATAGACCGGAGGTAGCTACTTGAATACAGTGATGTTTTCTTAATATTTGAGAAGTGATCTGTCACATGATCAGCCTCACATCATGTGTTAACGAGGATTTTTTTTTTTTAATCCTTACTACACAAAGGCCAAAGTACAATCACTACAAGGACAAAACTGTCTGCAGTAGCAACATCCAAACACAAATATTGAATATTGCTGCCTAATATATCCCACCCACTGACAGGAGCCACGATAACCAGATAATCAGTGTTATTCACTTCACCTGTCTGTGCTCATAATGTTATGGCTGATAAGTGCATAATATAGAACTATTGCCTGTTTCCTTTTTTTTGCTTAAACAGGCCCGCAAACTCAAGTGCCTAATTTTTCTGTCTTTTGGCCTGAAGCAGGATTTCAAGTGGTTGCTGAGCTCTTTCTTCCAACATTTCTTGCCTTGCCACTTCTCTCGGCAGTGAAACTCCATCCTTTCAGTGTAACACATACTGACCGCATCGAGCCAAAGCTACATAACTTTCACTTTGTCTGGGCCAATCACAGTGACTTATTGGCCGTTTCCATCTGAATATTCCCAGGGAACCAAGAACCTTTTGAGGAACTCAGGAACTTAACCTGCATTTCGACTGGAGGAACCAGGGGCTACAGTAGTTTCAGTTGTTAAGAAAGCCCCTGCTCCTGGGGGTAGTGCTTTCCAAAAGTTCGGGAACTTTTGGGGTGGACTTTGCATGGCTTACCTTTGCCAAACTAGTGGCAGACTACAGGGGCAGGGGACCAAATATTTAAATGAAATGTTGACCCCTTGCAGAGAAGTATTACATTTTCTTATTAATGTCCATGTAAAATTTACATCTGCATGAACAGAAAGTCAGCTACACCACTCCACCCACCTTTAGCATTCACTTGGAGCTAAGAATTGACCAAACAGGTCCAATCACAAAAATGTACTATTGGCTTTGTGGCAATACAAAAATTATTGAGATGGATATTTTTTGCAGGGCATGAACTGGTATAAAAACAGAGGGGGTAGTCACAGAGGGACGATGAAGACTGTCTCGCGCCGTAAGCTGAGCCAAATGCAGCTTTAATTAAAACACCATTAAAAACTCTCCCCCCCTTGCGTGCCAATGAGAAAAGCTGCTAAGAAGCTCCAGCTAGATTAAGTAAGGCCAAAGCTCCCTCCCTTCAGCCCAAAATCTTGTTAAGTCATCTTAGTCATTTCATATAAGGTACAGTCCTTTTTTTTCTCCCTGGTGGGCTTTCTGCGCTCTCTGGTTGTGTGAGTTCGAGTCACGTGGTTTAATTTGGCCGGGGAAACGGCGGGTGAAGTGAATGAACATAAGCAGCAATCATAAGTCGCTCAGACTGTCTGGGGGAAGAAAAAAACGATGGCCCAGCAGTCAAATATAATTAAATCTCCTGTCAGATGCAATTTTGATTTCCCACTCAGTATTTACACAGCTGACGGCATTTAAATGAATGTGATACACGAGGGACGCCTGGCCTGAGCGCTGCTGGTGTTGTTGTTGTTGCTTTTTGGTGTTTGTAGTCATGGTGACAGTGTTGTCCTTTGACTACAGAGACAGGGAGGGTGTTTGGTAAAGGGGGTGGCAGTCTGGGGCAGCTGCAGTAGCTATGCCTCTTGGGAAACGGAGTCCATGTGTAGTCAGAGTTTGGTTCATTTCAGCCTCTGGCCTGGCCAGCCACCCTCTCTAGGCTTTCTGCCCGGCCCTCACAACCAGCAGTGTGTGTGTGTGTGTGTGTGTGTGTGTGTGTGTGTGTGTGTGTGTGTGTGTGTGTGTGTGTGTGAATAGGGTGGGGGATGCTGGCAAGTTTAGGGGTCTGAACGGCCATCTTGAAAAGAGGCCATATATGTGTTTCGTCTATTATTGAGACAGCCAGTTGTGACTGAGTCTGGCCTAGTTCCTTTCACCCTCTCGCCTCAGGCAACAGTGAAATCCAACTATACGGTAACGTGTGTGTGTGAAAGTGTGTGTGTCAAGGAGAGTGACAAGTGCGCCCCGAGGGGTCAGCGGGAGGAGGAGGAGGAGAGCGGCTCTGACCATGCTGCCCTTTTCCTGCCGCTATCAAAGCCCTCATACAGCCAGGCCAGTCTGTCCTCCACACTCACACCTCTCTGAGCCTTTTTTCCCACTTTCTCACTCAATAATTCTTTCTCTCATTCTATGCCAATGCGGTGGATTTTCAGCTTCTCGCTCTATTATTCAATGTCCCATCATCCGTCTTCTTGCAGAATCCAAAGTTTCACAAGGTATGAAGGGCAAAACGCCATCTCTGAGCTGCAGATACTATATATATTAGTTTGCTGAGTACATAGTCTGTATTACTGCAAATCTATTGTATGATGATGAAGTTTTCATTATTTTATCATGCATACAAATATGCTCAGCCCACAAGACAGAATAATATAAACCATATTCGTCCTAAATGTGGCACATGCATATTGAAATTATACTAGAAAAGTCCCAAAATAAAAAAGCTAATTTAACAACTCATACTCAAGTCAAACACAATCAAAAACATCAAAGCTAAGAGTAATTAGTAAGGTTTTGATACAAAATCAGCGAGCTTAAAGCAAGACTATGCCATTTTTAGAGGTGAAATAACACATTCTTCCTCTACCAGTAGCATATGGTGGCTAATGTTAGCACTAGGCAGGTATTGCTGTATAACTGACTCTGCTGTTCCTGTGTTACTGTTATACTACATTTTAGCTGTTTTTTTATCTACAGAGGGAGCAGGTCCTCTTCTATACAGTCCGCCATGTTGAACAGCCACTGAACCGCCTTTCCTGTTTTTCGTGTGCCACCATAATTTCATCTACATGTTTGGAGAATGAGGCGAGCGCATTGTAATCTTCAACTGCACCACTAGATGCCACTAAATCCTACACGCTGGTCTTTGTTAAATCAATACTTTCACTTATTCCTGATATAAAGCATATCAGAATCTTCAAAGATTTGACTGCAATGCTGACTTTAATGAAGCATGATGGGATTTAACAGACCACAAAGTATCCCACTGATTATTTCAGCACCCTAACAGCCCTCACAAAGCTCTACAACAAAAATAACACCCAGCATTTGTTTCCATTGATTGCTCTCTTTCACTCCCTCCTTGGCCAAATGTAAAATTGGCCTCCTATCAGCTAGTTCTGCAGCCAGCTGGGGAGCTCACTCTGAGAAAGGCCAGTAGCTCCAAGTGATCATGGCTAAAGGACCTAGAGCCTCGTCTCTCTGTCCTCCACCCCTGCCCTGGACCCATCTTCCATCAGCTGCTGGCTCTTTTCCTGTGTAGGACATGTCACTGCTCTCCCCTCGCCAAATTAGTTCATGGATCAGCTCTCTTTCCTTGGACATGCTTCCCCCCCCTGTCCTGAAGCTCTCTATCAGAACCATCAGCAGAGTCTTTTTTGTGTGGGGGGGGGGTTTACTGCTGCCACTGTCTCGCCAAATGCCACCTCTCTGGCACCGACCAGTGTTGGCTTGCATTACGTAATGGCGCTTTTCCCCCTGAAGCACTTTCATGGTGAGATGCCCAGCATGCTAACTGTCCGCTGGAATGGAGACAAGACCTACTGCTCCAAGGACTTTAGAGCAGGATACTGACCTGGCTTCTACTATAACAGTGCTACCTCCACACTTACACATCCAGCAGGTATGAGAACATTATCATTCATTTGGAGTCCTGTTTCTGTTCACCTGGATGAATGTAAATTCAATATTCACTCTCTGTTAGCTCTGTTTTTGGCCTCTACCAACGATTTACAGAGGTTGCTGCTAAATGCATGCTAAACCCTAACTGCAGTGGGTTTTTAGAACCATATAGCTGCGACGAGCAGCTCTCGCTCTGTATGTCGGTCAGTTGGTTGATTCACAAAAATGTCCTCACCGTTTGGCAGACACAGTTTTCACTGTAGGAGACTAAAATTTGGAATGGAGGTCAAGGTCAAGCCTTTGTAAGGTTGTATGTGTGTGAATGCACAAACGAGTGGATGCATGCGTGTACATAGTCACAGCTATGGTGAATTTGCAGCTTCTTGCTGCGACAAGATAACAGCACAGTGAGACTGAAGCAACAAGGTTTGGACAGGAAAATTTGTTATAGGGTCTGATCCACTGCTAGAAACATACTGACTGTAGCTACTTTAAAGCCACTATATGCAGGATGCAGTTTAAGGAAACATATATATGGTATAAATTATATTATACATATATATTGTATTAAACATTCAAAGCAGCACAATATTTCACCAGAACTGTCTTGTTTTTTTACAAACAAAAACTCTGTAATCAGAATACTTTTTAAAGCTATCATCATACTTGACTTCTAACTCAAAGCAAAGGTAGTTTCCAAAAAGCTACGGGTCATTTTTTTCTAGTTAAATTTTGAGAAATATCTTAGGTCAGCTAGTCAGTCACTGTGCCCCTTTCCAACAGCTCAAACTAATTATTAATGGCCCCCCAGCCTTCCTGTTAAATTTAGACTTGAATTTTAAATCCTTCTAATTACTTTTGAGGCATTACACAACTCCCATATATAAGTGAGGTACTAGTGAAATTGCAGGTCAGCAAACTCTGTTGAGGGTTTTAAATCTAATCTCAAAATGTCCACACACGGGAGCTGTAACACATAACAAGGCTTCCTGTAGTTGGGTGAGATCTGTTCACATTCACACAAAATCTAAACATACTTTTTTAATTTCATTTCTCAACTCAGCACTCTTCTAAGAAGTCACTCCAGCCTCCAATAACCTCATTTCACCCCACTGATGTAGCTTAAAGTGTTAGAAAAAGTGATTACCCCTGCTTCATGCACGAACAGCTATAAAAAGTCATAAACCAAGCCAAACAGAAAACTCTTCCCCAACTCATTCAAGCCCACAACTTCACCTCATAAGCTCATACGCTGGTCCCAGTGCGCATATCTTAACGACATCATTAACGCGATAATGGCCATTGTTTTATGGTAATTATCCATGCCGTGTTATTGAAAGGCTCATTGTTCTGATGATGGCGAGCTCATAAATAAAGCAGCAATAAGACTTTATGAAGAGCTCTCTGTGACCACCAAAGTGTTACTGATGATGGAGCGATGGAGGTTGCCAAGTCTATTCAGAAAACAGAGTTGGCACGCTGTGGTGTGACTGGGTGTGTGTGTGTGTGTGTGTGTGTGTGTGGCTGGCTGGCAAAAGAGTGGCACCCCCTGCTCACTTCCAAACTCTATCAAGTCTTGAGAACAGAGGATGCATACACAGTCTTTAACTGCTCTCTTTAGAAGCTCCTCCTTCTAAGCTGGGACTTCATAGAGCTGTGAGGAGGAGTTATTTCGGGTGTTCAGGGTTCCTGGAGTAAACGTTCTGTTCATTTTGTGACTTACAGTTGGAGCAGTTCCAAGGCTTGGATTCATCCTCAGTACAAAAGATGGGCAACTGTTTTAGAAAATATCTGATTCTGTAATAAAAAGTAAAAGGAAAGATACAAGCCTGTACACATAAAAACTTAAAGGGGGAGTGCATCGATTTTAACACGTTTACAAGTGTTGGGGAGTGCAACTCGTATGTGAAACAGTTGTATAAAGCCTTTTGTGTCTCTAGAGGGAGCTGTGTGAAGTCTGATGAATGTCCTCAAGTGATGGTTGGGGCAAGTGAAAGAATTCTGGGGAGTGAGCTCACCAGACTGTAGCCCACTCCTCATCTCTGCTTGACGCTAGAGCAGGGCTTTGCAAAGCGGGGCCCTTGGGCCAAAGTTGACCTGCTATAAGATGCCATTTGGCCCGCTAGATGCTTCCACTGAAAAACTAATTTTGATTATGTTATGTTTATGCTATTTTGGTTTCCATGAGTTAAAAATGTGTATTACATATGTAGGATCAATAATTATTTTTCATAAACTGAGTGACACGCAGGAGGGCAGTCAATTAAGGGAACTTGGTAACGTACCATTTTGCACCTTACAATACAATAAATGTTTTCATTTGGCCTGTGGCCCACCATTAGGTTTCACTTTTGGCCCTCCAAAGGGCTAAAGGCTATGTTAGCTGCTATCATAACACACCCGAATCTACGACCAAACTGTTGGTGTTAAATTTACATTATGGGCAATGTAGGGTCAGAATGTGAAGAAATAAAAAAGACACTATTTGAGACCTACTGATTTGGTTCAAATATAGCCTGTAGTATGGCATAAATACCTGGATGTTGTACTGATTTGGAAAGTATGCATCAGACCACCTTGCCTACTTTGTCCCACATGGTTTGGGTTTGGTTCGCATCCAAAATTTTGCATTACCACCTTCTACTGGATTGAAGATAAGACTCAATTCTCTTATCTAATCAATCTGGAACAGTCACAACCACCGGAGAAAAATTCAGAGTTGTGACTAAACATGTCAGATAGGCGTTACCCATTTCTTAGGTAAAGATTTATTTATGGGACAAACATGAATCATTTCTTTAGAGGATAATCAGATGCTGTATTGTATCTCAAATCTATTGTTTACTTAAATAAAAATCGATTTTACAGTTTCATACTGCATACCAATATGAAAAGCAGTACTGCACATTAATAGAACAACATGTCTTACTCTTGATAAGAGAGGGGAAAATTGCCCTGTCAACACCACATAGTTCTGACACCTGCACATGTAGCCATTAGATGATACAGAATGCTTCATTTTCTACTTTTGGTCCTTTTTCTGACTAGTTTCATCCCGCCCACTTAAATTATGCAAGCAAAACATGTTTCCCTCAATTAAATGGGAAATCGGGGGATTGTGGTTAAAGAAAAACACATGCGAGCATGGTGGCGTGTCAGAGCCAAGCCAAACTTTCCTGGCTTCATCAGTGAAAAAGCCTGTTTTGCAAGATCAACGGCTGCGCAGGGAGAAGTTAGTTAGAAATACACACCTGTTTAAACACGCACACACACAAATAAGGCTGGATCTGTCGCCTGTGTGTTTGCACGTACAGTACGAACAACAGGAAACTGGGACTAATCCTCTAGTTGGTACCTGCAGCAGGTTCGCTCCTCATGCTCTCAACTGAGGATGGAAAACACACATGCACCAAAACATGACCACATACAGGTTCATTACCCATTTCCCCTGCCAAAACAGCACACTGCTTCAATAATGAAATGACAGGTGTGTGTGTGTGCCTGAGATAGTGGCTGGATGTTTGTTGTTGTCTAATAAAAGCAGCCAGTTTGGACAGGCTTTGATCGTATAACTAAAGCTGGAACTCCACAGCTGGCCATCTCAAAGTCTTTACTAAACTAACTCCTAACCACAACCATGAACAATTCAATTAAGAGGTAAAGGAGGTGACAGTTGGGATTCGTGACATTAAGTGCGTTTCGCCTGTTTTTGTACCAATTTTCAGTTTACACATAAAAAACTTGAGTGGAAAATCCAGAAATTGGAGAAAAACACTCAATATATCACAAAAAAAGAGATAAAGTGGAAAAGTTTGCGTTTTGAGAATGGCAAAATGCAGCAGCAGTGCAATGGAAACACACTTTGTGAGTTAATCATGACTTCCACTGAAGCTTCCACTCTGTTGGAGTGATGGAAAATTTGATGGAAATTCATTGAAAATGTGCACTATTTTGCATGTAAACATTGCCATTTAGAGGAGGAAAAGAAAGGAAACACCTTTGTGTAAATGAAGGCCTAATCCGAATTATTTGTTCGTGGTGCTGCTGCAGGATGGTACCACTTGTCTAATAAATAGAACAAAAAAAACTCAAACCCTACTTTATTGGCTCCAGTGTGGTACAAATGCAGACCAAAGGCAAATCACAGTTTATGACATATCAACAGATAATTACAGTTTTTATCATTGAGTCTTACTTCCTAGGTTTCCCCCTCATTGTCTGGGAGCTATAAAAAAAGTTTACCCTCCCAAAGTTTTTTTAAAAAAAAAAAAGAAGGGGAAAAAAAAAAAAAAAAAAAGAGGGGGAAAAAAAAAAAAAAAAAAAAAGAAAAAAACAAAAAAAAAAAAAAAAAAAAAAAAAAAAAAAAAAAAAAAAAAAAAAAAAAAAAAAAAAAAAAAAAAAAAAAAAAAAAAAAAAAAAAAAAAAAAAAAAAAAAAAAAAAAAAAAAAAAAAAAAAAAAAAAAAAAAAAAAAAAAATTTTTTTTTTTTCGTTGATGGGTTAGGGTTAGTTCTGAGTTCTTGTGTTTCTTGACCTTTTGGACAAATGTTTAGACTTATATTTAGTCATATTTTCACATCTACAGATCTGAGAAATTAAATGTTCTAGTGGAATGCTATTTGTACAAACAGAAATGACAAAAGTAATTTGTCCATAGTATGTAGTAGGTGGTTACAAATACAGCCACTGTATCTGGTTCTGTTGCATTGATTTTGATACATTTCTGTTTTAATTGTCCATCATAATGTTACAGTTAGGCGTACAATGCTAAATCGGTGGAGGCCAGCATTTCAATTTCATTTCAAGTATTATATAATAATCTGCCACAAACTGATGGCACGACATTGATAATATTGGTTTACATTTTTATTTTTTAGTTCCCATCCAAACTGAGTTCAAATTTCCAACGAATTTCAAATGAATTCCCACAGTTCAGGTGTGTACTTCTCCCCATGCAGCTGTTGATCCTCCAAAACAGGCTTTTTCACTGATGAAGCCAGGAAAGTTTGGCTTGGCTCTGACACGCCATCAGGCATTTGTTTTTCTTTGACCACAATCTCCAGATTTCTTCTTTAACTGAGGAAAACATTTGCATGGGCGGAATGAAATGGAGAGAAACCAGTCGAAAAGTAGAAAACGAAGCATTCTGTATCACTTAATGGCTACATGTGCGGGTTGTCAGACCTCTGTGGTGTTGACAGAGCAATTTGCCCCTCTCTTATCTCTAAGACTATGTTAAGACATGTTGTTCTATTAAAGTGCAATTAACATTTCACATGCTCATCCGATCCCCAGTTCCCCCGTTTTACCTGTCTTCTCTCCAGATCCTTTTGTTCTTTCCTCTCTATCTCCACAGTTGCAAAGAACAGTATTAAAATGGCTGTCATGAGGTTAAAACATCAATTAATGCTCACTAATGAAAGACTATTATTTTTCTCAATCAAAGTCTTTTCTCTAATTTTTCACTCCATTCTTTTCATTACTTGGCTGCTTTGTCTGCCTATTGTCTGTCCACCCCTTTCTCTTCTATTGTCTTTCTGTGTTTTCCATTACTTTTTGTCTTTTCCTTCCTTTCTTTATTCTTCTTGTTTTTGGCTGGTGTATACAGACATTGCTTACAGTGCTTAGCAACACTTAATTCGTATTCATTTCAGTGAGTTCATTGCTCACAGGTAACAAATACTTTTACTGTATGCCAAGCCCAACCTCAGATATATTTTTTGAGGAGCTTTATATTCCAACAAAACTAAATACCACAAGTTACACAATTATTCCTGCAGCTCTGGAGTGTGTGGTCCAGAAGTTACTGTCCTTTTGGAAAGTAGCTTCTAGCAAGGCCATGAAATTGGGATAAAGATAAAAAGAGGAAAGTGGTGTGTGTGTGTGTGTGTGTGTGTGTGTGTGTGTGTGTGTGTGTGTGTGTGTGAAGAAGACAGGGGTAGATAGTGGGAGAGACTCTCAGCCAACTATTGTTTCCTGTGGGTATACTTTGACAGTTTAGTCAGAAGCAAATCCAGAAGGAGCTCTCCCTGTGTCTCCCAGCTGTGTGCAGTTGTGGACCTGAGCTCCTCATCGCAGGAAGAATGTTTGAGGAAATGAGAAACGTCTTCCAGATGGCCGGGCACACAGCCCCCGGTTCAGCCGCGGCGTGAAAACAATCCGACTCCCACACACGTACGTAGACACATGCCAAAAACCCAGCTAAACATGTGCACAACATGTAGTTCTTCTATACTGCAGTCCATGCACTGCAGGGACACACACACACACACACACATACACTCAATGGCATTATGTACGTGGCCACATGCTTGCACAGTTGTCTCATTTTCCAGTTCATTTCAGGTCCAATCAGATAGTAATCTGAGTTTGCTGCACCTCTCCATCCTCCTCCTTCTCCTAACAGACTCACATTGGCAATCATTGTGTTACTGGATAAAGCGCAAACTTTCCATATCCTGCTTGTTATTGTAACCCCCAAAACTGTAAAATGATAATATAATCCTGTTTCGTGAGCTATTTCGGTGGCTATACTGCATACCAGCAGTGCTGTGGTCAGTATGTCTGCATTTAGAACTTATCTGAGCATATTGTGTGCTGGTTGAATTCAGAGTAGTTTCAAATGTATTTTGCTACACGGTGAAAGAATAAATCTATCTTGACGAGTCATTTTGTATCTTAATCTTGTATGCCAAATGCAGCTGGATCCTGTAAAATGTCGCTGTGATTTGAGTGTGCCGATGTCCAACAAACACGAGTCGAGGGAAAAATAAATATGTTACATCTGGTTAGACTTTAAAAATTAAGCTTGCATGGTTTATATTAACTTGAAATGTCTCACTTAGGGTTAGGATTAGGCACAAAAACTACTTGGTTTGGTTTAGCAAAAGATCAGAAGTTACTTTAAATATGTTACATAATTTAACGTATGTAGCTTATATAACTTAAAAGAAGTCATTGTTTACTTTTGGTTTCACACAGGACACAAACAACAATCTCCTGGGTCAAATTCCTGTGTTTGTTTGAGCCATCCATCAACCCTCTCCCTCACCACTCTTTATACCCCGTCACCTGTTTTCGACAGCACATGAAAACATTACCCTACACAGGCGTGTCCACACATGACGCAAGAGGGATATTTACAGTGTCAGTTGGGAGTAAGAACAGGTTGGAATCTGGATATGTGGCTTCTTAAGAACAGGCTGCTTTAGGACGCCCTGCTTCTGAAACACTGCAGATGCATCCAGTGGGCAGACAGGTACTGACCATGTATCGCAAAATAACTGATTTACATCCAGCTGGGGACCTTTGCTGCACGTCGATCCCTCTCTCTCAATTCATTTCCTGCCATCTCTGTACTGTCACTATCTAATGAAGGCATAAAATGCAATATCCATCCATCAATCCGTTCATCTATCCATTATCTATAAGCAGTTCTTCTTTGTGGGGTGCTGGAGCCAATCCCAGTTGACATTGGACAAGAGGCATGGTCCACACTGGACAGCTCATCAGTCTATCGCAGGGCTCAATGAAAATGAGGTTTAATGAACGTTCCTATGTCTTGAAATTAACAGGACTAAGAGTTTGTAGCCATGCTAGTGGCTCTGTTAGCCTGTGAACTAATGCCAACATCAGCATGCTAACATATGATAATGCTAGCATGTTGATATTTAGCAGGTATGCCATCTAAACACAAAAGCTGAAACTGACAAATTAATAATTCAACCACATGATGGCACTAATGAAAGTTAAGGAGATCAAAGTGATTACAATCCATCCTTTGGGGAGCATGAATGTGTGTGCAGCAGTCCATCCAATAGTTGCTGCGATATTTCAAAAATGTCAAGGCTCAAATTTGAATGCTTGAGGGACTAAAGTATTATTATTAAAAATAACATTTAAGGTCAGGGGATGACTGTTGGGTTTCACCAAGCATCAATGTAATGAGAGCAGCAATGAGAAGTAAAATATACGATTTAGATTAACACTTAATCATCTTGACTTTGTGGATCCATCTCCGATTCTCTCTCAATAAATCAACTTGGTTTTGGACTCTTTTGTTGTAGTCTAATCAGGCTTCATCATCTTTTACAGAGGCATTACATTTCAATAATGGTGTCACGCGTATTAGACCAGTCAATCATATTTAAATTGATTGACAACGACCTGCTAACTAATTAATTTCACCTACGTAGACTTGTGAGTGTGCAGTAACACAAATATAGTCTGGATTAAATGTACGCCGACGCCTGCTACTGGACGGCAGCGACTCATGATTTGGACTCATGGGAAGGAAAGGTGAATGAGTAAGAAGTCTTATTTAATAATAAAGTCAGCAAAGTGACAAATAAGTTAAACAAGCTGACTCACAGATAGCTGGCTGCATCTCTTGTTCATGTTAAGGAAAGTGAAGGGAAATAGAGATATGACCAGGTATCCTGCTCCACCCAAACACAATGAATTATCCATCACTGAAGCAGCTCATTGATTCCTTCATTCTACCTGTGTTTTTCATTCCTTCCTCAATAGATTTGCCCAGAGAGGTTATTTAAGCAATTTTCTGCTAGGCTTGATGTTTCTATATGTAACTGTAATCCCTCAAAGAATTCTGTATAGTTCTACCCAGCACTATGGTACGCTATGGACTCGCTGCCTGCCATCTTAGGTAGCAAGCAGAGCTCTCTTGGGTTCTCTCTCTCTCTCTCTCTCTCTCTCTCTCTCTCTCGGCTGTGAAATATGCATGATGGAGGGAAGTGATGAGGTGGTGGAGGTAGGGGGGCGTAGGGATGAAGGGAGGACGATGCTCTCGCCTCGATTAAGTATTTACGGCACCCCAGACCATCTGGACCCAGGGAGAAACACTGAGAGAAATGTGAAGAGAGAGAGAGAGAGAGAGAGAGAGAGAGAGAGAGAGAGGGAGAGAGAGAGAGAGAGAGAGAGAGAAAGACAGAGAGGAAAACCTGAGAGGGAAATGAATGAGTGGAAGTGAGGGCAGGATGAGGCGAAGAGGAAAAGGAGAGGGGAAATGAAACATGCTGTCTTGATTAAGCCCAAAAGCGTGTGTTTCTACTTTGTGGCTCTCTCTCTTGGTTTAGTTTGGGGAAATGTGATCTGGACCTTAGGGAGGGCTAATCATCAACACATTTGTAATGGTGGAATAACTGTGTGTGTGAGTGTGTACGTACGCACATCCACATCTGAAACAAACTGATTAAGGAGGCATCAAAGTGGGAAGTGAGCTGTAGATGTGCTACCCTGCAGCCAATAAGCCTCAAAGCAACGGCTTCAACACACTGAAACAAATTGAAACAAAGATACATGATCGACTGTAGCATTAAGTTGCTATTACAGCTTTCACTCAGTCTTTCACTTCCTCTGTATTCTGCAGTGTTTTTCTCTGTACTGCTGCTCATTTGCACAACCTAAAGCCATGCTGTCAGTCACTGAAATTCATATACATACAGTACGTTTTAATGTTATTCTCAAAATGTGGCCGATGTCACCTCATTCTCGTTTAAAGCGAAAGTTCAGGTTTTCTGAAGTGGAGTTGTATGAGGTACTTATCCATAATCAATTACGTACAGTATGCGGCAGAATACAGTGCAACGGTCGCAGTGGAGTGTGTAGGAATACAAAGTTCTATGGTTAGAGCCAAAGAAAAAAGCTGTCTGACGGTGAGGTAAAGCAGTTTAAACATTCTTTATATACAGCACACTTAAACTGATATTGATTGTTTGAGGTGGGCATTTTTTAGGTGGCTAAATACCCCCATCCACAGCCATGAAATGCTCTGCCTCTGTGCTGGGATCCCTGTCTGTTTGTGTCCAACTGCTGACCTCTATAACTATCCCTTTAAAGCTAAAAACTCTGAAGCCATACTTACTGTTGGAAAAAAAGCCAACCCATGTGTGCATTTCATGTTCAGTACTATGATGTAAGAGGATATTGTTAGTCTTCTTTATTAAAAATTGCAACACAGTGGATGCTCTCTGTGCGTGGTTTGCTTGTCTGTGTTAAAAACTGAGCCCCCAGTAATAACACTGGGCTGTGAGTGGATTTTGGTGTATTGGGCACTGTCATTGACGCTAAATTACTCTTTTTATTAGCAATATTTGAAAGCAAAGCATTTTATGCCCTTAATCTGTGGGGAGCCAATAGTAAGTCAGTTGGCTCAGCTGAAGAACTGTACAACAGGGACGCTTTCAACCTGCTTGGCTGGAGAACAACTCTCAGGTGCATGGAAGCATGAGGAAGCCTGAAAAACACGATACACAAGATACAAGAGTTGACCTTTTCCTTCTGTTCCATTTCTGACAAACTATCCTCTCAAGATGTATTTGCTACCATTTTCTGCTATTTAGGTGGTTTTCTACTAAATTGAGATTTTTTACTATTTCCGAATAAACTCTCAGTGTCTTTTACTATTTTCTGTAAAACAAGTGTTCATAAACAGAAAAATTTAGTAAAACATTCTCTGTGTTGCATTAAAGGAACTTCAAACTGTAGGACTTCTCATAAACATTGTTGCTTAGCATTGCAAGAACAAGAATGAAGTGGCTGCCAATCATCTCAGCAGTTAACAGTAATTATTCAAATGCCTAATAATGAATGTGTCAATCATGTCAACATTTCTGTGTTGACATGATTTAGAAAAAGAAATAGCACACTTTTCTTACTCTCTTTTGTAATGTATTACGTTATCATGACCCAGTTTCCCCACAGGAATCATCAAAGCTTAAACTTCCTGTATCATCCCTTATGATCTCCCTGATTGCTCTGCTTCTTGAACGCAGCTTTGAAGAGCGCCTTTTGTTACAGAGAAAGAAGACGAACATTTTGAATTTGAGTCCATGCGGAGAGAGGAGGGTGAGGTGTGGATGTTGGAGGACTGATGTCTGTCCGTCTGAAGTATGATGCCCCCTACAGTTCATCTTAAAGACGCCCTGGAGGCAATTTTGATCTGCTCTCCTCCCCTCCTGTCCAGTTCTCCCCCCTCGCTCTCTCTCTTTGTCATTCAATTGATGTCACCCATAAACAAATAGCACAAAAAACTACAGCAGTGCAGAAATATTCACATACAAATCCATAGCAACAGACAAATATCCCTCTTTCATACAAAACAACACACACAAAATATATGCAAGTATACAATACAGATCCATATAGATATACATGCAGATCCTTATGCATACATATAAACACATGCTTGCAGAATTTCTTCGTAAACCTAATTTTCCCAAATATGTTGTGTTTGGAGTGAAGCATTTACAATTATGAATATCAATTAAGTTGGCTTGTTGGTTATGGTTGATAAGGCAACTCAGTTTAGCATATATGACGGACATATTGTCAACGGTTGTGTTTGTGGAAGTGTGCTGTGGTTGATCTACTGTACATAGAAGTGCTGGCCTGTCAGACGATCTCTTCATCCATAATGGAGCAGTGGAGCCCCCCGGCGCGATGGCTACCAGCCCCCCTCGCCTCTTCAAAAGATGTGTGAAGACAGCATGAATTATATATACCCCCCAACTCTCACACCAACACCCTGTTTATGTGAGTGCATGATTACTGTGGGGGTACTTGAGGTCAAACAACTTTTTAAAACCAAAAGTGAGAATATAAATACTTAGATTATATGTGTTTCTCTAGGTCTGTTTCAAAGGCTAAAAGCCAATATTTAGAGGGGAGCGAAGCTTCCAATAGCCAATATACCTGGATTAGAGCCCCAAAAATTACAATTCCAGTATATATCTTATAAAACAATGGGATGTTCCAATATAGAACCTTTTTTCATTTTAAGGTTTTAGAAGCCTCTAAAACTGGATTTAGCCCTTTGGAGACATTAAAATCAGGATATTATGTGGTAATCTGACCAAATATGATATTACAATCAATTCTATCCATCAAATCACAAATGGACGGCACTAACTGCCTGATATTTGAGCCACTATGTACCATCTAAAATTGAGAAATTCTTGCACTGAGGATTCAAAGCCAAAAAAAGTGAAGTGCACATCTGCTCCTTTCAGTCTGAGGATCAAAAAAGCTTTACTGAGTATTTCATGGCTCCACTTGGAGCAACAGTCTTAAGGAGAGTTCTGTCAGTCTGCAGTCATCACAGAGTTTGGTAATGCAGTGGCAAATCCTCATGTCTTTGCCAAATCTACAAGCACCTTTCTCTCTGTTTACTCTGATGCCGTATCTGAATTTGATCTGTATTTAAGGCATAAGTCTGGACAAGTCGACATGAGAGACAGATTCAGGCAAATATCTTGTTGAAGTGTCCTCAAGCAAGACGGAGAGTAGGAACTCATTGTGGATGTCACTTTATCCACCACCTGCCATTGCCAGAAACTCTGTAAGCTGTAATATCTTGGAACTAGAATTAGTGCCCGCATGTTCCTCTACAACATGAAAAAGAAGGTTATCTATACTCTTAGAGATTATCTAATTACTTCAAGTTAATATCTCAAAAAGCTTTGCAGTAAAGGTCTCAGTATGATTCAAACAAAGCACTTGTTGGATTGCCTAACAGCATCAGAAAATCCTGTAGCACATAGCATATCTTAGTACAGGAAAGGAGAAAGTTGACCGAGGCTTACTCAACTGTTGTTGATGCACAGAGCAAAAAGGGGTGGGATTTAGGAAGGGTTAATTCTGTCATGTCTACAAAAACACAAGACACACAAAAGCTACAGTGTTCTTAGAGAGAGATCCTGGAGGCAATGGGATGCAGCCAGGAGGAGGCTACAATGGCATAAACACTGTTCAAACAACACTTTTGAAGCATACTGAGTCCTTAATGTTTTACTGCTGGTATAATGGTTAATGTAGCATGTTTAAACTAAAAACTAAATGACTAAAATATTGTTGAAGGTTGGGAAATTCCCCTGACTGGTCTAATAAGACTGCAGAATAGAGGTTGGTAGTAGTCCACAGACATTAAACAGATGTGTAGCTATAACACACATGCATGCAGCAGGACACCAGAGTTTTAAGTGTCCAGTGTATCTCTTCTAACTTCAGGGGTCCAGACCTCTGACTGCTGTAATTTACCTCAGCCAAAGAAAAACACAACATCACTGCCACTACAACATCAATTATTGACCAGACTCTGAACAACCTGAAGCTCATATTACCTAGAAAGAAAAAAAGAAAGCATTTTGCGAACAGGCAGTTCTACAGCCTCACATGGATAAGTAATCTTCCTACAGATACATTTTCTCATATTCTTACTTGCGTACTTGAAAGACATGCATAAACTGCCTGGTAAAGCCTCAGGTGGTCCATGAATTGCCACTCACTTTTTTTCCCCTCTCTCTTCACAAAGAGAGACATTCTCACGCGACAAGTGAGATGTTTGGAGCTCCTTTATCAGCTGTGTGATAGCCTGGGAACCTGGCCCTGCCACAACAAACTGGAGGACAGACATACAGGAGTAACAGGCAGGAGTGGTTAAGGAGCCAACACTGATGCCAAAGCCTGGGGACAGACAAAAGTCTCCACAGCACACTGGGAAACATAGACATGGAACGAAGTGTGGTTATGGCTATGATTAGAAGGAAGGAGCTGGCAACTTTATCAGTCCTGTTTTCTCTGAAATAAATCTTGTTTTAACTTTGAACAGACATGATGTAGTTTATACTGACTGACCTTCTTCTGATGACTGATGAAAGTCTTTGTACCTCCAATGACCGATCTATCAACTGTATAGTTATCATCTTTAGGCAAATACAACTACTTGGTTGTGGTTTGATCACCAACATGGTGTACAGTCAGAAACCAACCTCCAGTGTTGGTAGTAGATGGCGCAAACAGCTAAAAAGTCACCATTTGTACACCCAACTATCCACTCGGACAAATTATGCTATGACTATGTCATGTTATTGCTGCCATTACTATTTAGGGAGTCACAAGATGTTTGATTGACATGATATGGCCATTGTGATCAACAAAAATTCCATCAAAAATAATTGAAGGTAGTTAAGCACAGTGAGAGAAGTTTTCCCAGCTAACACACTTCAGTCTGAATGAGTTCTCTGGTCCTTTCTCAGGGCATAAGTGAATGACACTAACTGGCTGATACCCAGTTGTTTGGGTTGAATCCACATTGGCCACTAACAGTTGTATGTGTTCAACTGTGAAGACACAGATTGTGTGCTTTGCCTATTGATAGAAGACAAGCCTCTGTAGACCACCGCTGATCTAAAAGGGCCTTAGTTCATTAACTCGGCTGCCCTGAAAAACTTTTCTCCTCTCTGTGCTGTTAACTTTCCCCCTGTGTGGAACCTGGCATCTTGATCTACGCCACCTGACAGGCCAAGACGGCAAACCCATTCATCTTCCCCCATCTCCCTTGTTTGATCCTACAGCTCTGGGACTTCAAAGCCTATAGGCCAGTGGATTGTGGCTGTCCACACACCACGCCAAGCTGACAGCTACAAGGAACTGAGGTACACCCCACACATAATACCTACCAAGACGTGGTCAGAGAGCCTTATGGGTCCTCTTGGAAACATGCTAATTTCATGGTAATTTCTGCTTTTTAGACAATGATGCCAACAGGCAGACGGCCAGCTTTTTCTTTCTCTGCCAATTTAGGTTCAATTCAGATTAAATTCAACCACTTGCTGTGTTTTTTTCTTTCTCAAGTGGGCTGTCCAGTGGTGAATCTGCAGCATTATTCATACACTGCAACAATTAAAACATCAACAAGGGAAGGATAAAAATATGTACATTATTCATATCTGTCCTCCAGGGAGACAGGCAGTCAGAGCTAATGAGCGGCTGAAGCTTTGAAGTCATGGAGCCCTCAGTGAGGTGAATGGCATGAATTAAGTACCACCATCAGACACGTTTTGCTCTGTGCGAATGCCTTCTAGACGGCTAATTTTAGCCAGTGTTATGAGCCCTGTCTTGTCTATTTTCTAAGTTTTTATGAGGAAATTTGAATATAATTAAGTTTCCTCCACACTGTTATCTATGAGAAGGACATGCTCAGCTACAGAGCAGCACCCCAGGAGCTGGTAGGGAGTGGATGTAGAATAAAGAGGAAATTAATATTCCATGAGAATATATGTAAGTAACAAGATACTCTTGTTGTGAAGTTGAGCGGAATGCATTGGTTTTTCCACCGCTCAAAAGCGAGAGAAGTGTGAAGTGTTTTTGGCGAGAGACAGCCTTGCTAAATAGAGGAAGCTCTGCCAGCCAGACTTGACCCCTCTCCCTGGCACTGCCGGTGCCCGTCGTCCTGCCCTGTGCCATGCTGATATGCTATCTGCCCAAACAGATGCCCGCTCTGGCCTCGCAGCGCCACTCTCCGGTCCCCCACTTTACTCGTAGCTGCCTGCTGATGTTTTGTCCGCTCAGCACTCCGTATCACTCTTGTCTCCTTGAAGAAGCACAGCGGAGAGATAACCGAGACCTGCACTGACCTCGCTGTTAAAGGGAAGCTGCTTGCTGATGAAAGGTCTGCGTGAGTCTGAGGCCAGACATGACATAAAGACATCCAGTGAGAGCAAACATGGTGTAAACGTTTGGCCTACCTCCACAGCGAGCTCTCCAGCACCTTGGTGGAGTCAGCGTGGTAGTACTTGGTCAGGATCAGGATGACCTGTAAGACAAGGTAGCAGAGAGAGAGACATTTAATGAGCAGTAAGCCACTACTACAGAAAAGGACTGGTTAGTGCAGTGGACACTGGGGGGGCACAGAACCAATGGAGAGGGGCATGGATGACCAAGTGGAAAGAAATGATGGTTGATTATGGTTTGTGTGTGGACAGCAAACAATCAAGAGGGCTCTGTGATGCTAGCAAGGCTACTTTGCTAAACTGAATATATTTTTAATTTCCATTTAATTCACCTTGGCATATTTTACTAGTACTTCCCCAACATTTGTAAAGACTGATAAACATTCTATCAGTAATACATCAACATCAACATCAACATAAAGTGGGGGCTACAAGAACCACTGGGTTGCAGGTTCTTGGAAAGAAATGAGGGCTGTAGACAGGATTTTAACATTACTGAGGCCATTAGTCCACAACCCCTCATGACACATGAAAAAGTCAGATTTTTCTGTTAATTTATTATTTATACTATTTGTTAATTTCTTTTAAATATTTTCTTTATTTCAAAAGGGTTGTATGTACCAAAGCTTCCCTACTGACGCTGAAGACCTACTGTACAGCAGATATAACATTTTGTAGCTAGCTGGTAAAGAAAGTGTAACGTCTAATGTTTTTGTATGTTTATGTCTCGCTCCATTGCCTGCTAGCGACCAAAAATGTATAAATTAATGCAGCTTTAAGAACTAGCCACAAAACAAGCTAGGCAGGGGATCCCAGAATCCCCTCTGAGTATTTTTCCCCATTTTCAGGTCTGAAAATAATAACGTCTTCAAAGTCAATCAATACCCAAAATAAGATCTTTATAAATCACAATCAATCAAAACAGCCAACCCTATTTCTTCCATTGTTGTTCCAAATTCCAAAAAATGTGATAAAAGTTACAAAATTCTATTTCTCTTTTTGCTGGGGACCTCCTACAACCCCCTCAAGCACCCCTGTTGGTCCCCAGACCTAAGTTTGAAAACCACTTTTGTAAGAGTTAGCTGAATTTTTTGACAAATGGATCAAAATCTTCGGTTAAATCCTAGCCAGTAATAACAGTTACTACTTATAATGGCTGATTGTGCTGCAGTAAATTGAACATAGCAATTTCACCAGAAATGATTACTAATGTTGAGCTACAGTGGTAGCACAAATGTATTTTCCTATAATATCATAGTTTAATGTTAAAATAACTACAAACTGGGAATTACACTGTTCTTAATTTGTTAAATCTCTTTTTACCAATTTTCCATTTTAGATTCTTCTCTCATATTTTTAAAAACAAATTCAATGATGAAAAACAACAAATACAGGCAATGTGCACAGCTGTCAGTGTTGTTATAAATTTCACCCTAAAGGCTAAAAAACTGTTTTAGGCAGCAAGATGAAGATGGAAGGTTTTTAATCAAACCTCTTTTTTAAAGCACCATTGGTTAGTCAATAGACCGGCATAACTGTGGCCAATGTTTGGCCAAGATTTGAAATAATCTCTCCTCTGCCTTTATATATGAAGCAAAGGCAACCGTGGAGGAACTCCATCTGCACTGCTGCTGATTCTTATGCTGAGTATTGTTTGAGGGTGCTTGGAGAAACTATTACCCTGAACAAATAACAGTCTTGTTTGCCACTTTGATTTTAAAGAGAGCTCACACAGTGCTTCCCTCTGTGTTCCTCCTAGCCTCCTTTGAGCAAGCAAAATTTGTAATTTTGCTTAAGCACATTTTTCTTGGGGCGATTTGATTATGAGATCTTTATTTTAAGTTTCTTTTGGGCTTATTAATATTATTACTATATTTCACAAAAATCAAAAGACTAACACATAGGGGATGAATCATTCAAGTGACCGAGACATCTTGGTCCGGGGCACAAACCCCATGCGTGTACACCGGATCACAGACTCTTGTCTTTCATATTTCTGAGAACTCCTGTTCTTGACAGCTAGGTCTGCTGGGATTTGTGTTGCCATGGCAAGAGTGCCAGTGGGTCAGGCAGCACAGTGGGGCCTAGTAGTGTGATTGACAGGCCGGCTTGCAGTTCTAGGTAGTGGAGCGAGAGAAGAGCCGAGGCCTGCCTTCAGGCGGAGGGGAGTTGATTGGCCGAGGGGTCCTGCCCAGAGGCAGCTGCCAACAGCAGGCTGTGTTGAAGGTGGCTGCTGCTAAGGAGTCAAGCTGGAGAGTCTGTGCAATATGGACACTCCTGATACATCTTAATGTGGAAAGCAAGCACTGCCTGTATCACCATATTCTCTGTGGTGTTAGTACATGATTATGGCTCTTATTTTTAGGCTGCATGTTACCTTGAATTTTTGGTGGCTTGCAGAACAAGTGTATGAATATTTGATGCTTTGGGTGGCCTTTGGGTGAAATATGAAAGACAGCTAAGTAACCTAAGTTCAGGACAAATATCTGGTTGATTTCTTTGTCAGATAGGATGAAAGCTATGCTGTCTTACTCAGCTGACTTAATAAGATACCTGGCTGGAGGCCCAAATATTTTCTCAAATATGTTTTCATCCATCAAAACGTTTAGCCTTATAAAACCTACCCTCTAGCATGAAGTACAGCCTGCATATTGCCCTCTAGTGTCAGAGCCACTCAGCCAGCAGCAACCAGTTGCAGTTAGTATTCAAAAGGAAACCCTAAGCAGTTTTTATAGGACCTTCCACTGAGGCGGGGCTGGTCTCGGTAACTGTGTCTTAAAAGTGTTTTTTCCGCACAAAACTAAGAGTTGGTCAAAGCGGAGCACCACAGCTGGGGACACACAGAATGAGCTTTGAGAGCTCTAGACCAATTTCCACAACACAGACTGCCATCAAAGCCGCTCAGTGGAGTCTCTGGGCACTTGGCTCAAAGCAACCCAAACCCGCGAGTTCCAACCCTGGTGGAGCTTGGCTTCCAAAGATGTTTATGGAGTCCAGAAAACCGGAACAGAGGACATTTCCCCGAGCAGAAGCCCGCTTGCCAGGGCTGATAACAACCTCGGTAACAGCCCTAACAGATGCAGTGACAGCATACAAGCTGCTTCTTCTCTGCCTCGAACTGTCAGAAAAACTTTCTTTGCTGATGAAGAATTAGACAGCATCCGTATCTGAATTTGCGAGCGAGCCGGCGTGTGAGGCTCTCTGAGTCATGCAGCATGTAGCAAGTGTTCCCCGATTGGTCGTTGGCCTACTGTGACTCAACCGGTGTCTCTGGAAGCAGGCTGTCCGCCTCTGCACAGCTGTCCTTCTCCTAATGAGATACTGGTGCAAAGCTTGACACTCTTACCATGCAGGCAGAGAGGCAAAGTAACAGCACTCGTCCCTTGACATACGGATTAGATCTACCATGCTGCACACTTAGTACTTGTGCTTCCCTCAAGCCAATCTTGGTTTCTTTTTTCCTTCAGCTTTAAACCTCCAGTTGAAAACTCAAGCTGGTTTTTAAAGCTGCAATTTATTCATTTTATTTATTTATTTTTATTGAGTTTTAGTTTGACGACATTAGCATGCATTTAGATCTGTGTTTCTGGCCACCTAACAAATGGAACTCCAATGTTTGTCTATTTCCAGTTACATTTTACTCCCAAAAAACTACAGAGAAAAATATCTGGCTTTTAGAATTTTACTAAAAAAGAAAAAAAAAAAAAAAACTTTTTAGCGGCTTAATGTTTAACATTGTCATCAGAATTAGTTAGTTGTTAGTCAAAAAATACATTATAAAAAAATTACAAAATACAGATTTTGCAATTTTGCTTGAGAAAGTGACTCAAGGGCTGACTGTCAAAAACAGTAGGTGATTAATTTCTTGTTGATTGATTAATCATTTCATCAACTAATAGTTTAAGCTCTAATCGCAATCATAATTGTCGGAATATACATTCAATGACGAGGTCAGGGAGGGCAAATACACTACCTGACTTGACTTTAGAAATGTTGGATATATGCAGCAAAACAGCTTGACAACATATATAAACCACATAATCAATCAATACATATAGAGCACGTACCATGTCCCAGTGCTAGGTTAGAAAAGCAGCTCCACATAAAGATATAATAATAAATGCGGTAATACTCTACAGCCTCTAACAACTTGTGTCCTTCCTCTGACACAAAATACATTTGGCCTGCTGGTTACAAGTATGCCCTGCCTTCAACATAAATCTATAATTACACTGTAGCTTTCTCATCAAATTGCATCCCCTGTCTTGTACATGAAAAAGAGAAGGGAAAAGAATCTGTGCCTCTAAGGTCTATCAGTCCATCAGGCCCATGAGATTGAGGTATGCATCATTCAACCAGATGCCAATGCCAATAAAATATTCTGCCTCTCTATCCCCATGTTGAGTCGGTTGTCAAGGCCTAAGTTCTGCTCAATTGGAAAATGATTTTTCTTTGGGGATGAAGTGGACAGGGCAAGGATGTATTCGGCCATAAATCACTACTGGCAGGAGGCAAGGAGAGCGTTTATTTGGCAGAAACATACCTAGCCACATTGACAAAACTGCTGAACAGCACAGAAGCCGGATTCCTCCATTGCCTCTAGTGTACAGAGCAGTGCGTTAAGACTACAACTTGGCAGCTTCTACCTACAGCTCATTGGACTGAAGGGCAAAATTGGCACAGGCTGAGAATCCAACCAGAGCGGTAAGAAAAAAATACCCCCTTTTTTTGGAACTGCAAAGCCATGCCAGTCGGCTGAAAGTCAGTACAAATAAATCATAGAACCATACTTAGAGTCAACAAGTACTGAAAAAACATGTCAGTCTGAAGCGAACATATTCCGGGAGCTCATCCTTTTCATAAGAAATATCCTCCTTGCAAGGAAGTTTGTGGTGAACTTGGTGACCTAATCAAACTGTTGTAGACGAAGTATCGCTCTATTGTGGCCACCTTGTAATACCACAACCACATAATCGGCCACTGTGGGTTTCTTGTTTGTAAGCTAGCGGACAATGAGTGTAATGGCTTTTATTGGGGAAAAGTCAACAGGGTGGTCAGGACCCCTGGATGACTTCATACAAGAGCTACAAGAGACCCTATTGAGAGTCAAGCTCGTAGCCGAGTTGACCATGAACTCCAGCTTGACAACCACCGTTTGTCCCCGAGACATTCCCATCAACTGTGTGTCAATGGAGCGCTATCAATCAGCTATTGAGGAGGGAGAAAACGTTAGAGAAAGAAAGGGACCGGAGGGGAAATAAAGACAGACAGACTCAGAGACTCTGAAAAAGAAGGCACTCATTCATTTCTTAAGCAAAAACAGTGAAATATAAGTACTCCATCCAAGTGTGTGACACCCCCACCTCATCCCTCTGGGGCGCTTCGCATTCTCCAGAAACAGACCACACGCATAAACAATTCATCACAGTCTGTGATAAAAGGGAGGAACTCATTTTGAGATGAAGCCCAATTTATATTCTTTGGGCACAAAAGTAAATTCCATGCCGATTAAATTTGGGGAATGACTTTGTGCTGATACTTGAGACGCCATCTCTGTCTCTCTCCCTGTCACACAGACACGGAAACACAGACACACTGATGGAAGTGTAGACACGCCACTGCATGAAGCCTTTCAATTTGTTGAGTAATCTGTAACCTTGACTTAAATCTGTGCCTTAATTTGATAAAGCAGAGTACAGTCGGGAATCAGACAGGAAGAGAGAGAGAGAGAGAGAGAGAGAGAGAGAGAGAGATGCCATGCAACAAAGGCTCTTGGCTAGATTCAAACCGGGGATGTTGCGGTTACATATCCGTCTAACTATCCCCTGAGTGTGTCACATTCCAGCTCCGGAGACGATGTGCTGTCATTCTAGTCAATGTCCAACACTTGTGTCACTTAACCCTCTCACTACTTTGAGCTCTCACGTGGTATGAAATTCACTTGGGAATGTAGAGAATTGCATATATTTACTTACAATTGAGGTGAACTGTATAGGTCCTATTAATTACTAAATGGATTGCTATAAAATTGTATTCAGACATTCATGGAGCCAGGGGGATGAACCCTATTGATGTTTGATGTTATCTTTTCATTTGTGTCGTTCAGTGAAATGTCCCGACAACTATTCGATAGACTGTCATAAACTATGGACATTTATGTTCAGGTTGGGATGAACTGTAATAATTGTGGCACCATTATCCAGTCAACGTTTCAATTTGATATTATGACTACATACCTGCTAAGCAAATGACATTCCCATAACCCTAAGCTGTACTTTACAGCTACTACACTACACTACGTAGCATAACATGTCATCATTGTCACTGTAAGAAAATTAGCATGCTACATTTAGCATTTGCATGTAGAGAAAGCACAACTGTTTCTTTTCTTGTTTGTTGGGACTTGTCCCATGTCTGTGAAGCAGGCTAAGGAATGATGTGTTTTTATTCTGCTATTGTGCACTAGTCAGTAAAAACAAAATAAAGATAAGACTGTGAGCTAGTACAGTAACTGAAAGGAGTTAAGTGCAACCACAAAGTTATCACAAAGATTATAAATGAGCTGCAAATGTGTATTCAACAGCTTGTAAAGCTGTCGGCAAAACAACTCTAAACAATATTGGAAAAGTAGCTGCCGAAGAAAAGAGTGCTTGACGACACTCTGAAATGCTGCCAGTTTTTCAAGGCTGTGCATGGCACAAACAAAATTCCATTCATCTTTATGGTATGCAAGCATACCAGAGGGAATTTAAGGCAAATATCTCAAAAGCACAAATAAAAACAAAATGACTTACTTGATACCAGCATGAGTAAGTGAGTAACTATGTTTGGTCTTTTTTATTTGGGTGAACCCTCCTGTAAACAAGTGACAACTAGCCATTATGTTCTCATTCTGTAGTCTAAAACCTCAGCTGGTTATCCAAAGGACATTTTACTGCCTCCACATCCCTGTCCTTGCTTGCTCAGGCACACACATAAGAACGCTTGTATAAAATAAAGTACTTCATTCATCCAAATAGTTCCCTATTACCCTCATCCTCCCCATTCAATGGCCGCACTAATGGTTCAGGACACCAGCCGCCACTGAGTAGTCACATCTGGTTGAAGTCGTTTTTGCTTTGGACCTTGACCGCACTCTTTATCTGAGGCCAGCCAGTGACCCACAAACTCGTTACCATTTTAACAGTAGTTTGAGATTGCCACCATTCATTAAACTGCTCAGGCGGAGAAGAGGGGAGGGCAATTACATGGATCTTTGCTTCTGCTCGCCTTTTGCTCTGGCCACACAAAAAGCCTGTGCTGACCTCACTTGCAAGAGTCCGTCCACTTGGGTGGAATAGAAGCACATCTGGATACCAGACAAATTGTGGTAGGTGTTAGGGAAATAATTTTGACTTTGTTATTCTTTTCTACTCTTCACATACAATATCTGAAGAGTTTCATTGTAAAAACTAGACAGTGGTTGAAGAGGTTTCTACTTGTACATGGGATACTATGATAGAAAGTTAACCTAACAATTAGGTATGTTAAACACAGCACCAAAACGGATGAGGGCATTTCTCAACCTATTCTCAAACCTCAGCCCATTTTCACTGTTGGTTATGATCCATATTGTACATTTCACTGACTCTATTGTAAAAATTTGAAAAAATGCAAACTTCAGGAAGAGTAGCATCAAATGGGGCAAGGAGGGGAAACCTCCTACAGCTTTCAAAAAAACTTCAGTTTAACAGAACTTACTTAAACACAGCAGAAGAAAAGTTGCCATGGAAAGCAGTTCCCTGTAAATCCCCGCAGCTGCTTTAGCAAACTGCATTACAGTTGTTATACAATTAGCCACAACTGGAGTCTCCCTTTTAATACTGGCAGTTGATGAAAAGGGCATGATAACTCCCTTGACAACTTTCTGCGTTTACTTCTACTCAGACTCAAAGACTAATTTTAGGTTGAATTGACATTGTTTAGTTAGGCTCAAAACTTAACTTGCCCTGATCACTATTGTTCTTGCCAGAGTTCGTAAGCCTATTTCCCATATGTCTACATATGGTAAACCTCTGGTGTATAGAGATATGCACCCGGGGGTCTGGAAACTTTGTTCTTTTTTGTTTCATGTTTGATATGAAAGTGTCTTTTCTAAGTATCCTTTTGAACCACAAACTTTTCACTCCGTACTTTTACCTATTCACCCATCTTTTGTCATTTTCTCCACCTCTTTTATGTCTAACAGGTCTTTTGTTGTTTCCACACTCTTTTTGATCTCCATGCTTCTTTAAGTCTCTGTGGCTTTCTTCCTCTTTTCAAGCTTCCTCTGTTCTCCCATGAATATCTGAGAAATTGCTATAATTGGGCTCTGATCAAATTGGTGGCCTGTTTTCCAAGGAAGAGACTGGAACAGTAAGGGTGGGCGATGTTCACACATATGCACGTGCATCCTCCCCCGATTCTCTTAAATTATGGGGTGCATCCACAACAACAGGCTATCTTTGGTAACACACAGTACTGTAATTCCACTGCAAACCCAAAAGGGTATCATCAACACACATTTAACCACAAACCATTTATCCACACAAATACATATTCCTGCGTGTGGAACTGCAAGGATGATTTTGCCCGTGGACTTTCCAGTAGATTGACTGATGTTCAATGTGACAACTAATTGGACCAACAGGACTGAGGAAGCTGAGTTCCTTAGATGTGTGATAATCCAGTGCTTGGAGCCCGAGGCCTTTGGGACTGAGAAAGAGAGTGTAGGGTGAGGGAGAAGAAGCAATAAAGAGAGATATGGGATATAGTGGGAGACGGGGAGATAAAAGGAAGACGGCAAGAGACAAAGAGACTGAAAGAAGAAAAGAGTTGAGAATGGATACATTGGAGGGAAGACGCTGCATGAAACAAAGAGCGAGGAAGAAGAATTACAGTTAGAGAACGACTGAGAAAGATGAAGAAAAAAGGGAAGGGCTGGAGATGGATAGAGGAGAAAAACAAGAGAGTGAAACATTAGAAATAAAATAGGACAGGGAGATTGGGAGTGTGAAGGCGGTAATGGGGACAGTAATCGATGAAGCCGAGGGATTGAGACGAGCCTTCTGGCCCTCAAATCTGTCCATCGATCTGAGCGGCTTACTGTGGACGAGGCGATGGGGTTGGACGGGGCCACTGGGACCACGAACCCAACTTAACCTGGCTCTAAGTAATCAGTGCTGGTCTTCAAGGGGAAACCTGATGAGGTTCATGACCTTACCTAGACGTGTACTGTAATTCTCCAATGCAAGCAGAGAAACTAAAGGCTAGACGCATTTATCAAACCTTTACTAAGATAAAACCCGATGGAATGTAAGCGTCAAATCGGGTCTACTGTCTATTCTTTATGGCCTGAGCCATGGTTGAAAGGTTTATTTGTTGAATATTGTATTTTGACTGCAGTATTTCAAGTAGAAAATAGTTCTTATACAAGAGTCTGATGGCCTTTTCAGTAGTTGCTGAAGCTTGATGTGCTGCAATGTTAGAGATTCTAAAAGACGGTGAAGATTTTAAACAGATCCCACCCCCAAGAGAATTCAAAAAATATTAGGGAGTTTTTTTTTTTTAAAAAAAAAACAACCACAGAGATTTTTTTTTTTTTCCCGGGGGTTTGGAAAAAAAAAAAAAAAAGGGGGGGATAAAAAGGGAAAAAAAAAAAAGGGGAAAAAAAAAAAAAAAAAATTTTTTTAAAAAAAAAAAAAAAAAAATTTTATAAAAAAAAAAAAATAAAAAAAAAACAACAGAAAAAAAAAAAAAAAGAAAAAAAAAAAAAAAAAAAAAAAAAAAAAAAATTTTTAAAAAAATATTAAAAAATAAAAAAAAAAAAAAAGAAAAAAAAAATAAATAATAAAAAAATTTTTTTTTTTTTATTTAAAAGAAAAAAAAAAAAAGAAAAAGAGAAGGTTGCTGGAAAAAGGGTACTCCTGATCTGTACTTCTCTTCCTGCTATTTCCCATTTGTAGACACAATTGCAGTTCCTTCGCTCACTGTCTTACCATGATTTTAGAATTTACAATACGTTCTCACTCTGCATTTTTTGCCATTTTGCCATTATTGGGGATGTAAATTGAACTGTTTTAGCAGAACTAAAACAGTAAATACTGTAGCAAACGCAGTCCATTCACATTATTGACGTGAAGGGAGCCTGGTTCAGTTCCAAAAAGGGCATAAAATGAGAAATACAATTCCTATGCGCGGCTCCTGGCATCATAATTAAAACAAGCGTACAAGGTATTCTGTAGTCAACAAATTTAAGCCAAAGAAATCTATATGAACCTCAATGAATAACAACTTTTTCAATAATTGTTTGATGATACAAATCTGAGTGCAATTTTGACTGACACAGGGACGACTAGATAATCATTGACTGGGGGTAAACTGTTCCTTTAATCTAGAGAGTACATTACCACCATATGCTCCCGAAGTGCTGAAAATACTCAGAAGCATCAGAAAGCAGATGTCTTTGAATACGGAAACAGAGTGATCATCTGTGATCTTTCTATCTCTTTCATGCAGGCTGTTGCAGAATGAAAGACATACAGGAAGAAAGATGGAACAAGTAGATGGAAAAGAGACAGGGTATGTTTCTCCTCCTTTCAGGTGGCCAGATGTTGTATTGTGTACCCAATAAAATATTTCCAGACAGCAATATTACAAAGAGAAAATAAACATCAGGGAGAGAGGAGCACAGGTGGAACTTGCGAATAGTAAGAGACCACCTGGAAGGAAAAAAGACCATATGAACAAGGCTATTAAATCAGCAACTCTGTATTTTTCTTTCCATTTTTCCTTTCCCATTGAATCCTATGTAATGCTATTTGTCCAAATGCACCAGCCATGACTCCATACATCTTTCACCCAGTCAGTGGATGGTAACAATTTTCCCTTCTTCCTTCTCTCTCTCGCAGAGGCTGCAAGTTGCCACATCAAGCACATCAATGATAACAGATGCTATTGCTCGCACATGAAGCTGGCCTCATCTTTCTTAGTTTGCTGCATTCAAGTGCAAAAGATATTATCTGGCACATTGTGGTGATTCATACTTTCATTCTTGTGCATCATTTCGCTACTCTTAAATAGAGGTAGAAAAACAAAAACATGGTACTGAGAAACTGAAAGTATAGACTCATTGTTGATTATAAAAAATGTTAAATACTGCAAGTTTTATACTTAAATTACTACAATGTTGAATCAAAACTGATTTCAGTTATAGGAAACAGGTAGGAAAGAAAAGAAAGTAGAAAAAAAATCAGTTTCAGCTAAGCTTAGGTGTGGCTATGCAACCCTGCCTTTTGGAAACTAAACTTGAAGAAATTTAACTATATATGTTTGTGACACATTTTGTAAATTTTGGCTTGAGTTTGACAGACAGGTTGGCGTGACGCTGAACAAATGTTGGTATAAAAGTATAGAATTTTAAAGATCTGTTTCTTTTGTGATTTAGTATTGCACTTCAAAGTTTCACAAGAGATAGTTTTAAAAAAGAATGGTCAAAATCAATGTAGCAGAGGCAACTTTTAGTCTGTTCAAGCTCCAAAAATGCTGGATCCTATACATTTCCCACAATTCAACTGGATAGCATCTTTTTTGTTAGACTCTCCATGTATGGTAAACTCTCACGTTATGTATGCTGGTTGTCTGTTGAAAAAGTTGTAGCCTCCAAGCTTTATGACATGACATCACTGTGACATCATCATTCCCTCCTCCAGAGCCACAGAAGACATACAACTGTTTTCACAAGCTAAGTAGCACCCCCCTAACCCTAACCCTAACCCTAACCCCTAACCCCCCCCATGACTAGTAAATTGATCTTTCATGTGTAAAATTACCAGAGTTCTCCTTTAATAAGAGTATTGAGATTTGACATGCTGTGCTGTCATCTATATGCAGAGCTGAGGAACTTTCTTGACTTTATTAAAATAAATCTGAGCTTAATATATTCAATTATCATCTGTTTACTTTCAACACACATTTGCATGCAAGCTCTGCTTTCTTTGTGTGTCTGTCCTGGCTACCTTTACTGTCATGGTGGCATGGACAGAGGCTCCTGTCCTGGCTCAGGCTTCATCCCCTTCAGTGGATACAGCTGCTCGCCACAGCTGAACAGCTGTCGCCTCAGCATTATCATAATCCCCGTCCCTCTCCCTCTGTCTCTCCCTCGTTCTGCTGAGGTTCCTGTTCCTTTTGGTTTTTTTAAACCTTTTTTTGGTTTTTGCTTTGTCATAAATAGCCATTAACAGCTCTCCTGTCCCTTGTAAGCGCACTTTGCATCCCACACTCAACAAAACAAAGTCTAAAACCACACGTCATTAACAAATGCAGCTATTAACAATGGAGCGACGCCTGAGATTGTTTAGTTAATGGGAGTTAAAGATGACTTGGGTAAGTGGAGCAGAGTGTAACACGTATTGAATGCAACATTAAACACAGTGGAAATACTCTCAGGGTCTAATTTGGGAAAATGTATTCGGGGAGTTGCTCTAATTACACGAAGGAGATACATTATTTATCCATGTACATTATTATACATAGCTTTTTCCCTGTTCCCAGTGACCGGGGTTCAAGCACAGTTTATCCTACATGTTGTGTGTAAATCTTCATGTGTAAATGAGCTGTAAAGAAATGGCAAAATGTTATTCAGTTGGTATTTAGCGTGTATCCAATCTGCTGACTTTCGAGGAGACTGCGGGCTCTTTCTGCAACATTTTTCTACCTTGTCATTAGGTACCGTTAATGTTATTTCATAGGGCAGTGTTTACTCCCCTGGAAATGAACAGGGTTATTACAATACCACCAGTCAAAGCCAGAGGGAAATATTATGGAAATTACAAAACTGAATAGAAATAGCTTATCAACATAAACATTCGGCTTAGAAAAGGCACAGCTTAAATGGAAGCAAACCTTGGCCGGACTGAAAATAATAATCACAATTAACCCCGTCTTCCTTCCCAAAGATTCTCCAAACTAGGTTTACACTGATCATTGGATATGAAGCTGCAGTTTGATTGATTACTGATCAATACCGGTTGCTGATGGGAAGCACTTAACCTGAACTGATTCTAATTTGCATTGGATTTAAGTCCAATAAATTTAGAAGTATGCTAATTATGTATAGGATGCAGTAGTAGTGGCAGCGGTAATAATAGAAGAAGGAATACCATTAAAACTGTGCATGGAGTAATAGCAGGTTTGCTGATTAGGTCATATTACATTATTGTTCATTAAAAACTGGTTGTAAAGGAGGCCTAGATTTTAAAAAGTTGGTCGCAAGTGCATGATAGAAAAGGAAAAAATGTATAGTAGTAGCAGCAGCATTAGCAGTTTTTGTACTATGACTGTGACTGGTTATATTAGCCACCAGCTGCCCAGTGCCAAAAATATTTGCCTTAACCTGAAAGCACCATCCCCTGGTGTCCAGCCCAACAGGCAGAGGGCTATGTAAATACATTAGTACGAACACCAAACGGAGCACTAACACGGCTAATTGAGTTTGGTGCTTGTTGGCCCATGATGCTTCATTACTAGTCAGCTGAAGCAAGACACGCTGTCTCCACACTGAGCCCATCTCCCCCCATGAGATCATCCTGTCTCTCAGAGTGTCTCTCTTATGGGAGGAACATTAATTGGGGTTAGCAGGGTGGTAGCAATATAATAATAAAACTCTTTTTTTTCTGCCCGTCAGTGCCTGTATCTGTACCTCGCACATGCTTCCCAGCTTCATTCTGACTGCCGGTGTCTTTTTTTTATTATGAATTCAATAGAAAGTAACTTCAGCAAGACCTTAAAGTGTGTGCTTTGGAGAAACTCCCCACTGCTCGCCTCTTACAAGAAGACAGAATGGAGGTATGTCTAAAGTTGGGGAAAAGTTTTGACTATGTCACGCACCGAGGAGCAATGTTTTATTTGCAAGCTGACTAATCACATGGAAGAGCAGACTGGTGGTTTTCACAGTGCATTGCTGACAGTTTACAACAACAGCAAAATGAAAATGGGGGGGGGTGGCTGTTTCTCTGATGGGAGCACACTGGCTGTGTTGTGGAGGTACAGTTGTACCTAAGGACTGTTTGCTGATAGTGGCAGCTACCTCCGTTAGTCATTATGAAAACAAACCCACTTTTTATTATCAGCACAAAATGCAGTTGAGGCAGCGCTTTCTGTACCGAGGAAAGCAAAAAAATGGTAAACACATCTCCACTTTTGTTTTCCTTACACGAACCAAGTGCATAAATTCCTATTTACTTTTTCTGCTTGTTTTGCTTTACTTTTGCTCACTTCATCCCAGGAAAAATGGCATTACATTCTACATTGAAATAAAGCTTTGGATGAGACCAGATCTACTCAGTGTCAAGTCAATTTAATTTATATGTACATTAGGCTGTGGGTTTGGATAAGGAAAAAACAACCAAAAGAAATACTTTAAGAGGTTATGCCTCAATACACCTTTGAAAGAGTACTGAGTAGTCTTGTCCATGTCCTCAGACTTAAGTCAGTTTTATTCATATAGCCCAGAATTCACAAATTTTCCTCAAGGGGCTTTACAATGTGTACAGCATAAGACAGCGTCTACCCTTAACTACCAAAAGAGCTTCTATGTCTGAAGAAACCTGTGAAAGGGTGCTGATAAGACTAGTCCAGATGTACTTAAAGTTAAGTCTGACATCTAGTCCATAATGACAAATTTGCCTCCAACGTGTCGGTACAGTACAAGACTCTTTAGATTATGGGTTTAGAGAGAAAGTAAAACACCAAAAAAGACCCATCAAGAGGTTCTACATCGCCAGAAACCTTTGGATGAGTGCTGAGTAGTCCTGTACTCAGAGTCAAGTCAAGTCAATTTTCTTTTTCCTCAGTCTGCAAAGTATAAGACACCCTCTCGCATTAGACCCAGCATTCCAATAAGGAAAAGCTCCCACAAAAACCCTTTAAGGATTGGTGTTTGGTGTTTCTAGCTGTCAGGCCTCTTAAGGCTGTCTGGGCTGTTTCTCCAATCCTCTCACCTCCATCCAGGTCTTGAAAGGGGTCGTGTTTAGCCACAGACCCACACCCTGGCCACTGTCACAAGCCATCAGCACCTTCTCGCTATTAATCTAACCCTCCCACACACACATCGACATACACACACTTTCCATCCAACCTCCAGCCCCCCATCTCCCTCACAGAAACACCCAGAGCTCTGGTCCTGCTTTAATGTCCTGTCACACTTCATTTAGCCACTAAGGAGGAAGAGGAATGGGGTGTGATGTGGGTGCAAGGCTGTAACACATACATTTCACCAGCACGGAAATATACCTGTACACTTGTGCACGAACACAGACACACACACACACAAATGAAGTCAGAAGTTCTTTGTGCTACTGTAAGCGCTCTTAGAAACCCTTCAGACTGCCAGAATTCACTCCCAGTTTTCAGGTTTTCTTTGGTCGTCCCTCCTCTAACTGGCCTTTCTCTGTGTTCCATCTCTTTGTATTGGCCTATTGAGGCCAAGGCCACCCAGCTATAGAATGAGGTCAGAGCAAGTGTTAAAGTCTAAACAAGTAGAAACACCCAGGCTGCTTCACCCACTGAGGGACGCAAATGTACTTTGACACATGGCCGAGCCGCGCTGTCCGTC
Organism: Dicentrarchus labrax; assembly: GCF_905237075.1. Lineage (NCBI taxonomy): Eukaryota > Metazoa > Chordata > Actinopteri > Moronidae > Dicentrarchus > Dicentrarchus labrax. Next base: position 3,904,633 of record NW_026136717.1, read on the forward strand.
AGAGCAGAATGAAAACAAGAGCCCTCAGCAGTGACTGAAAGGGCTTTCAAACCTTGCAACCTTTGTTCGCAGGCCAAGTCTGTGAAGTAAGCAAGGTGCTGCATCATTAAGCAAACCGTATGAGGTGTGTTGTAAACCAAACTTTGGCCATGGGCTGATGTAAGCCGTTGAACACACGGCGCCTAGAAGACATTCCAGGTTTATGTTGGCAGGGATAAAGTGCCATCTTGGGTGTGCTCAATCCTGCACAATGGACAACGGTCATAAACACGGCAAATATGCCCTTCCAAATTTAAGTGAAAACATGTTAGATATGAACATTATTGTGCTTAAAACGAGTACATTTGGTTGCAGGTAGACTTTTTTACTTTATTTTTTAAAATGTGTCAGTCACTGTCATTATGCCACCAGAAGGCTTAAAGTAAGGTCATCAAGGAATTCTTATTTGATGTACTTAATTCAATTATAAGCTAATTAACACTCATAACTAAGGAATTGAATTACTTAAAATAAAGTATGTCTTATTCTTGTCTCTACACAGAACCTGTATGGAGGCTGGTCCTTTTGATTTCAATATGCACCATCATTAGGCCAAACCTAATGTAGTCCAACACATAATAAAATACCTGCAGAACTAAACATTATCATCATCACCTATCATTGCCAGCGGTACCTGTGTTTAATGCTTATTAGCAAATGTTACCAACGTTTACCACGGGCTAGACATTGTCAGAGGGGCCAGACTAGTAATGTCAGCAATGTAGTCCGTCACATAATGCACATCAACCTCAAAATACTTTTTTCCCCATAAGCTTACATTGTGAAAAAGCGGATGTAAAATGGTGGATCCATTTTTTTCAGCATTACAACCCCAGCAAAATGACTCATTTCAGAATTTGATCCTTGATCATTTGGTCCAATAACATTTTGAAAGTCTAGAAGAGTCCCATTCAAGTTAATGGAGGGCGAAACAGGAAGTTAGTTGGATTTGTGCCCAATACAGAAGCTCTGGGTACCTTTTCAGGCTTCATGTGCCACTGAGCAGCTTTCATAGGAATGAATGGAGCCCCGCCTCCAACACTATATCCAGTTCTCCTTTCCTCATCTTAATGCAGGGTAAAAGACTAAAACTTGTATCTACAAGATTAAGAGTCTACAGCCATGATAGGTTCTGTGAGGCTTAGACACAGCCGCTAAATGCAAAAGTAGGTAGCCTATGTGAACATGCTGATGTTAAGCAGGTATAACATTTACCATGTTCACCATTGTAGTTTAGCATGTTAGCATGCTAACACTGGCTAATTAGCGGAAAACACAAAAAGCACAGCTGAGGTTATTTAATCATGAACCAACGTTTTGGACAAATTGAAACTGTGACATGATGATGGCGCCAGAGGAAAAGTGAGGGGATCAGCAAAATTATTTTAGTTTATCCTGAGGGGGACATAAATATCTGAACCTAATTTCATCCATCCAATAGTTGTTGAGATATTTCAGTCTGAACCAAAGTGATGGACCAATAGACCAACATGTCCCTCCCGTAAAAAATAATTAAGACAAGTGACATTTAATTAAAAAAAGTCTTGCAGATAATCCAATCCAGAACAAGTCCAACTAGATTTGAAATCTGCATATTAGGTTATCACAGTAATTTTATTTATGTGTTAAGTGTTTTTACAGAGCAGAGTTCGTCGCCATGCCAACCTTGTGTGCATGCACAGCCAATGAGTACCAAGAAATGGCAAATGGGTTTTTTTCACACAGCGCATCAAAAAAGTCAGTCTTTATAGTCGAGCCAGAGCTGAGGTAACAATATCAAGGCCACTAAAAAAAGAAACTGGAATTCAGCGTGTGCGCCACACACACACACACACACACACACACACACACACACACACACACACACACACTAACAAGATAGTCAAACTGCATTCTACACATGTCATGTGGCTCACACTGGTTCCTGCACACAAACCACATGGAGGCATGACATTACGACAATTTGAAATCCTGCACAAGTCGAGAGGTGAACACCAGATGCTCGCGCCTCTCTCACTGGTGTGGGAAATGTCAGCTGTGCAGATGGCGGAGGGTTTTTTATTTCGCGGGGTCCGGTTGCGTCCTGTCCCTGCGGTACGGCGGGCGCGACATCTCATCCATAAACATGGCGGTGGGCTGTGGATGTCGTGGTCGGCTTGGCAGACTGCAGGAGAGATGCCAAGCTACTGTACAGGCCTTTCATTATTCATAGCAGGGCTGGCCTTTGTTTTGAAGCAACACAGATGTGGAACACAGTAAAAAATGAAAAATAAATCCATCTGATACGTGAAAATATGTCCTTCATTTAGCGGCAGCTTTTGTAAATACATTCTTTATTGCATGAAATGGCCTTTTTCCCCCATTTTTGATTAGAGTGTCTGCTGTTTCACTTTTGTCTCTTGGAAAGACACACCTGGGACAAAAATATTCAAGGATGACTTGGAGCGCACAGACATTTCCTTAGCTTTCTTTGGCTGCTCTTTGTTCTCACACAGTGTAGGAGAGGGAGACGCCGCCACGCACATGCATGCACACGAGTACACACAGGCAGTTGAGCAGTAAAGCTGCCTTGTGCACGCTGTCACAATCGCACAGATGTAATGTTACAGAAGGTGTGGGGTAAATAAGAAGGTGGGTAAACAAGACCCCAGTTGTCACTTAAGAAAAATATGAATAATTGTGAGCAAATCTTCTTTCAGAAAAAAAAAATCAAGAATTGTTTTAATCTCATGCGCATATTAAAAATATGATAAAGAGATGGTAAGGATGCTTCAGAGAGACAGTATCCATGCTTCCTACATATTATATGTGCATGATAAAATGACACCCCATCTACAGGATGCACTGAATAATCACCCTGGCTGACTCACACTCGCCCATCTACCTCAGATAAAATATCAATGCAACAACATTGAAATTCTATAAGCAATGTCTGCTATTCAAACTCAAATTTGGCACTGTGCTAAATGCTCTCAAGGTACACTAATGGTCTGAGGGCTATTAACTGCTGATGCTGACAGAGGAATATAATAAACTGCTATAGAGTATAATGAGGTAAAAGGTTCCGCCTTGTATTGTAATGGACAGGGGTAGACAAAAGAACAGCAACACCTTCTACTCCAGTAGGGCTGGTGCTGGCGGAAATGTCTCTACAGCACAATTGTTATTGAAAACTGTCAACTATAGAAATCTTGCGACTAATGTACTATATAAATAAATATTTTTACTATACTGTCAGGGCTACACAGCTATATGCAATTTCCTATTACCTATCATACTGAACAATTCCAAACTTCCCAATTTACTTTGAATGCCAACTTTCAGTGCCAATACAAGAAGTAGTGTGTGTGTGTGTGTGTGTGTGTGTGTGTGTCTTTTTTGAAGGTAAAACTATTTTATTTGACACTACTGGAGTTACCATGCACAGATAATGCTGGAACCAAAACATTTAAAAAACTTTGGCACTGGATGTCAAAACAGAACCAAAGAAAAGCTCTAGCAATGTACATAATCCAGGGTTTTTGTTGCATAGCCCAATATTGACGTATTGTCTGACAGTAGGGTTGGGTTACCGTGTCCCTCCTCCACAGCAAAGAAACACAATCCATGGAAACACAAAAAGGGGATTTTTGTACAAAAAAAAGATTAAGATTGCTGAAGGCTAAACTGGTACGGACTATGGATTTTGATGCACATTTCTTAGACACTCTATGAAGACTTCACAAGCAATAATTCTTTAAACATACCTTCTATATGGCATGTGAGTGCTAAACTAAGATTGACTTGAAAAAAATAAACCTTAGCCTCAACATTTGAGAACTTCTCTTTTGGTCACTGTTGTTGTTGTTGTTGCTGTTGTTGTTGTTGTAGAAGAATTCATCTATTTAGGTATTATTTTGACACCAAAACTACTGTACTCTATCTCACAAATTGCAACCAATACCCGGCCCTACTGGCCAATACAACACAAACTGCAGCCTCAGTTGTATCACCACATCCCTGACAACAATAACTGATTCAACAACAGAAGGTAAAACACTTTTGTGACAACCTGTTTGTCTATACAGTCACATCTTTATATGCACAAGATCAAATCAAGCACAGTGTTACTCTGAAAACGACGTGCCTGTAGTTTGTCAGGTGACTATAATCGCTCACTGCATGAGAAAGAATACATGATCGCTATAACAAAGACTCCTGTCTGCATATGGCCATGTATGATGACAGACATAGAGACAAAGGAGATAATGGAAAGGAGAACAAAGGAGGATACAGCTGAGAACAGACACAGGGGCATGGAAGGTATAATGCATGTCAAAGAAAAGTAGAATAAGAAGGGAATATGTAAAATAAATAAGTTGTTATTGTTATTTATGACTTCATTGTGTACCTTTGTTGTTTCTACTATATAAAAACTGATAAATTCCAAATTGATGCTCAGTTTTAGAATATGCAGCAATGTCCAAAAACCTCTCTCTTTTAACTCTTTTATCTTGATGCCCCAGCAAAACTGTTTGTTACTTTCACACCAATAAAGTGCAGCAGACTGAGGTGGAATTGAATTGACAGAGGCAGAAACTGTGATGCAAAAAGAAAGTAAAATGGGGAGCAGCATGAGGAGCAAATGAAAAGTGACTGTGGAACTCAGAAAGATGGAGAGAGACACTAACAGGACATGACATGAGTGACAGTCGCCAAATGCACAAACGCACAGTTTGATATAAGCTCTGGTTTCAACCATAGCTTCTCAAAACTGTCACTTTAGCTTCTCAGCAGCAAATTCTGTGAAAGACGGACACTAAAAGCAACTACCACACTGAGCAGCAAGTGTTCTGATTGAACCGTAAAAATGTGTCTTGAGGGTTCGCTCTCTCAGCAGAGTAAGAAAGATGTACACCCTGAGTCTGCCCAAAAGCTTCTGGTTTGTAACCCAGTGCCCCGTCACCAGCCGGACACCAGCCTGCCGGTTACCTCCCCCGACATGCCCTGGTCCTGCTCCAGGTCCAAGTCTGGGTGATGCCCTCTGCCTGCTGCTTCAGCTGCTTAGCTCCCCACCCCAACCTACCACCCAGCCCACACACACACACACATAGCTGCTTAAGTTCATCTAAGCGTGTGTTCTGCCTGAAAATAGCACTATGTTAAATAAACGGACTCTGCATTGTGCTGCAGCAAAAGCTGAGCCAGGTTCAGGTTTATTACTGGACAGCCCTGCACTTTTTGCTAGAGCCCTCTGTGTCTTGGGTCTGATTTAACACAGCAGTCTCTGAAATGAATGAGGAGGCTGTGTTTCTTCAAACAGTGGTAATGTTGGTCAGAATGCGCCCTACAGCTCAAACTGTACTATACAGCTAGCTACTGCTGCTCATGCCAACAACCCTGAACTAATTCTATTTAAAATGTAAAGTACAACACTTCCACTGCACTCGAAGCTTCTTCGCAGAAAAGACACTTGATGTGAAAAGCTTCATGAACTGGGACACCACTTTCGTGTTATGTCACTTTGCCATCAAGAGTAACATAATGGACTTTATTCAAATGAAAATGTCACAGATGATTACTTTCAAAGCTTTACAGGAGGAGCTATTTGGGAAAATATGCAGCAGTAGATACTCAGATTATATATGGCAGCAATCAAAGAAAATGGAAAAGAAAGTCCAGATTTAAGGTTCTACACAGATAAATGGATACATCCTCATCGTAGACAGTGCTAGCATTAAGTCTGAGGCATGTGTGAAATGAATTTCCATATGGGGGACGCACACAGATACACATAGATGCGTCATATGATCTCACCATGTTTTGCCTTTGCTAGAGCATCTGCCAACTTGGCAGCACAGTCGTTTCTCACACATTCTTGTCAAATTACACAAGTGATGATTAGTGTGTGCAGAGTTGGCAGAGATAACTGAATGTCTTCATGATTAGACCAATATCACCTGTGCTACTAGATATTATTATCCTGAGCTTTAGTGAAAAGATTTAAGGTTGCTTTTTTAAAAAACCGGACTTGGCAAGAACTCAATTTTCCTGTGTTGACTGTAGTTTTAGTGGCTCAGTAATTTCCTAAACAGCTGGGGAATGTAGTTTTTAGCAAACGTTATTCGTTTATCGGGCCTATTTTGAGCTGCAGGTTAGCAGACATTGAGCTAGCATAAATGAATGCGTAGATTTGTTGTCCATCAGAATAGACCTGAGAATAATTAGACACTATATAGACACACAGATCTACATGGATAGTAAATGCATTGACAGCTAGACCCGAGACCCATGGAACACAACAGGACCCCACCCAATAGGACAAGACTAATTAGAATCCCGCCTCATTCGGTGCAACCACGTGGTTAATTCATGTGTTTTTACTACGTTGAAGTATAGTACGAAGTATGGACCTCTATGGCATGGAGGAATAAGCTTAAACAAGTTTGGGCTAAAACAGATACTTGGGCCCAAATAGTACTTGTAATTAGGGTCTCTTCATTGGATTTGTTCACAATGAGAAAAATAGAGAGCAGTAGCTAAACCTCATTAAGATGGAAAAAGTAGCAGCAGCTAATCTAGTTTTACCAGATGGTAAGCAACCTAGCTTAGCAAAGTAGCATTACCTGCCAGCCTCAGTCTCTGTAGTGAGTTTGTGTGATTTGGTGGGGTTTAGCAATCTTTTCAGTCATAATTTTAGTATATTAAATGATGTATGAATTTACTGGACAAATTCATTTGTTTAAATGGAGAGTAAAACTGAAAGAATACTTATTGTTTGTATATTTTTTGTTTATCGAACACTGTCCAAAGGCATACACACATTTTTTCAGGTATCACAGTGATGTCGTGCTAACAGCAGCTGTCACTTCTGGGTAAACAACTGGCAGTTAATTTGAATGGTGGGCTACGGAAGCGTATTGCATTCACTTGAAAATGTATTGTTTTTCAGAGTAATTTTTTTTTGTTTTTCAGAGTAATTTATTTTTTTCGTTTTTTTTTTGTTTTGGTATTTATTTTTCTGTTTTTCAGAGTCATTTATTTTTATGGTTGGTTTTTCAGAGTAATAATTTTTCTTATTTTCTGAATAATTCATTTTTTTTTTCTGTTTTTCTGACTAATTTTTGTTCTGAGTTTAGAGACATTTCAAACAATAGACGCATTCATCCCTTTATTGAGAGCTTGATTTAACGGAAACACAGATGACTGGTTTGTTTAGTTCAATCAAGTTTTACTTTGATCTGGGTTTCAGACACTGGGAGATAGTCCTGTCTTTAAGTCATATAGATGGTATTATCATTAGTTTGTCGACTCTACGCAGGCACCTGAGGACTTTGCAGTTGTACAGAAGGAAAGCCCATTCAGATCTGCTAGACATAGCAATATATACATAGCAAACGTACGGTAGATAGTACATAGTACGGTAGATAGTTGAAGATGGGGCATTATGTGTGGGCAGGAGTCACCATAGGTCCATGGGAGTCACTTGCAGGTTGGAGGTTCTCGCGGGAGTTCGAAGTATCTCGATAATTCAGGAAGAAAATTACTCCGAAAAACAGGGGGAAAAAATTACCAGGAAAAACAGAAAAAAATTACTCCGTAAAACAGGAAAAGAATTACTCAGAAAAACGGGGGAAAAAAGGGATGGGAGGGAGAGCGCTGCGGTTGAGAGACATAGGAGACAGGACAGGAGTGTGGCTGAGTGTGACCTGGTAACTGTGGATAACTCAAACTGTCATTTCCTTTAGTCTGTGGCCCAACTCTGACTTAAGTTAATGAGATATGAAAGTATAAAAAATGCACTGTAGATTAGCTGTTTACACTTACACAATATGTTGCTGCCATTAAATTGCATGTGTTGTAAGCAATGTAGGGGTTTCCTACCAGGAAGTTATTGTAAACAAACTTTGCAATTGCTTTTATAAAGTCTGTGACAAAAGTATAACTTATAGTTGGATGGCCATCCTCAAAACTTCAAACCCTTTTTTCTCAGCTTATCCGTTTCTGCCCTCTGTGCTTTTGTAGGGCATTATTGCAGTATCGTTTACTGGACCTCAATCATGTTCTTCACAGACATATCTGTAAAAACAACATCTTTTATCTGCCAAAATCACTTACAAGACCAAATTCTCTGTGGTGCAAAGCTTTCAGCACACTCAGTAGATGCTGGGATTTCCAGATTTGTTGTGGCTTGGGGCTAAAAGCTTCTATTTCACTTCAGCATTACATTCCCATATAAGCTGAGGAGTTCCTATGTGCAGGGCAGTGATATGGTCTCACTCTCTCTGCTTCCTCACAGTACCACAATATCATGTGGGAGAATGCAGAACTGATCCAAGGCCCCTGCATCTGAGAGCGACTGTTTGATTCAGATTAGCCGAGGCCTGCTTGCAATTACTGATCATTGGCCAGAGGTAGCGAGTGAGAGATGGCTGCGCGGGTTTATTATGGGCTGTCCAACGGCAGCGACTGGGCTCTGGCGTCGCCACGGCTGCAGCTCATCCAAACCCCAGCCGATTATTCTTTCTCTCCTCGTCGTCTTGGTGTGCAGCCATTCGGCCGTCCTCGCTTTGTGCTTTTTTTATTTGTGAGGAAGAGCGAGTGGGAGGGTTAGAGACTGAGAAAAGAGAAAAAGAGGGGAGGTGAAGGAGTAGCAACACAAAGCAGGCGGTGAGGAGGAGGAGGGCAAATATGATGATATACAGAGAAGCAGCAAAAGAGAAGATGGATTAGAGATAAACAAATCTCAAAAGGGAGGAAAAATGAAAAAAAAAGCCAAACATGGTATAGTGCCTTTGGGAAGCTTTGGGCTTCAGAAAGGCAGTCAGGAAAAAGAAAACAGAGAAAAGGGGTTGACAAGGAGGTTTAAAGTGGAATGGGGGAGGAAGGGTGTGCTGGGAGAGAACAGTGCACTAATGGGACCATCCCAGGCCCCCCCCCCTGGCCTCTGTGTGTCCCCTGGTGGAGGCCCTCTCCCCTCTAATCCGCTAATCTGATACTTCCAGAGGCCAGGCACGCACACATTAGACACTCATATTGACGTGTGCTCCTGAGTGTGAGCACACACACCCCAGACTCACACACAAGAGACTGAATGCCAACATTAATCAAATAGACTGAAGGCGCACACATAATTACACATCTAAACAAACACACACACTCACAGAAAACACCAAATTAGCATCTACACCCACACTCTGAAACACACACAAACACACACACACACACACACACACACAAAATGCAAATCATTGTTTCTGTACAGAAGCCAGACATGTGTGTTTATGTGTGTATGCATAGCTGTACCTACACAATGTGGGTTAAATAAGACGAGAAGGTCTGGAGTGTGTAATTTGCAACAAATGGCTCACTCTCAAATTACAGGTGCCTGCGGTATTGAATGTGAGTCTAAGTGGGCCCATTAAGGCCAAATTGGACTAATTCAATCCGCAGATCTAATTCAGTAATGCGATTGCTGGGTTGTTGGACGCAGGTTTGGAATTCAGCGGGGTTCATTTGAAGCCGATTTCAGCTCCGACTGAATGTTACCCAGGACTGCAAATAACATTAGTGAGCAGAGTGATGTGTTAACGGGAGGGTTAATTTGTACAGATGCAGGGCTTCAGTGTGACCGGGGTGTAGTTACTCAGGGAGTGTGCTGACGCAGGGGAGTCTCTGGAGGATTATTGAGCCTGTTTACACTATCTGCGCCACACTGATCATTGGAGCCAATGATCAGCACAGATTACCATTGAGGAGGCTATGATTTCAGTCCGAGCAGTAGGATGCAAATTGGTGTGCTTGATTTCCACAAACCTAATGAACTTCAAATTAAAAACATGGCTTCCTAAAGGCCCAGAGAGAATTGACATTAAGAATGTTGGAAGTACCTTGCACACAAAATTACCAATATTTATTTGAGCTTCGGATTTGCAGAAATCAATGAGAGCACACAGCTGCTGAAATATGCAGATGAGCCCGTTCTCATGTGCCAAATGTAAGGGAGAGATGCAATAAAGCCGCTGATAGAAAGAGCATTTTCAAATTACATGATATATTGTGCTTAGGCATGATGTAATGCATGTTCAAAGATCAGTCAGGTTGTCATAATAAGAGACAAGTGAATAGGACAATTTAACTAATAGATATAACCATGAAACTGGCCCAGTTGATGACTTATATTAAGACCATTCTTTTTTTTCTGGAATGTTATGTTTAAGTTTGCATAAGGCATTATGTCAGAGTCCTGCACCAGGTAAAAAGGTTGTGTAACGTGATGTCAGAAATGAAAATGACTGTGTAGGCTATTTTTAACATCTAAATCAGCTAAATATTATCAAGCTTTATTGGCCGCCAGGATTTATTTTTATTGTGAATGCCAAGAACTCGCACATCCCCTCTGAGGAGATATACAGCTGCCGCAGGAGCACGAGTGCTGCGCCAGTTGACAATATGCTTTTCCAAGAACACGACTCTCAAACCGTCAAAACGGGAGGACAAAGACACTATAACTCAGCTAGCTGTAATTCTTTGTGTGCCTGGACATTTCAACTATCAACAGATCATCTGAAATTGTGTGTGGTGATAGATTCAGTGAACTAGCACAGGGCTTGATTGACATAGGTGCCCAGCTGGCTGTGTGGATGCAACAGCAGCATAGTGAGTAGCAACACTATGCCAGCCAAAGAGACTACTGTAAATTATGATCTGAATTCATGTTTCTACATTTCACACTTCTACTTGTTCAAGTACACATATACATACAGTCATGTGTGTAGCGGTTGTATTTAATCACGCGTCGGGTCGGGGACTTATTCAGTATTAATGGGTCGGGGAAGGTTGGATTTGACTTGGAGATAAATTGCGGGCAATGGGTTGGTTCTGATACTGAACCCTGCAAGTGCGGGTTTGCAAAACTGTTATTAGCATTTCAAATTTTATTTTGTTGACATAAGAGTCAAAGGTTTTCACAGGGGGTTTGGATTGCTCTTTTTATCACTCCATGCAGGAAAATATCAGGCAATTCCATAATTCCAAATTTAAAAAAAAAAGACTTTATTATAATTTATTATAATTTTAACTAATAGATAACACCATGAAACTTCCAAGTTGATTACTTATATTACAATTTTTTGCATTATATTTTCTGAAACTTTACGTTAACTTTAGGGAGAAATCTGCAGGCGCAAATAGAAAAATCGGACCAAAAAAAGGTACCAGTACATTAATTCAGCACAACCCTAACCACATAACAACCTTAACTATAATTCTAAAAAGTAAAACATTTTCTTTCCATTTTAACAAGGACATTTTCAGTGCTGTTTTCTCTGCATTAAGCTAGCTATGTGTTTCCACAGTGACACAGTTAGCTGGGTCTTTTACACCAGTATTCCGCTCTGCCTCTAATTGGCTCTGACCCTGACATATTCTGACTGTTAACCATCTCACTCCTCCTGCCTAACCAACCAAAACAACTAGCCAATCAGCAGCAGAGTAGGTTGGGTCTATGGAGAATGCCAGTGGGATCACACTTAAGCGTTACGCGTGTGAAGGGGTGCATATTAGACCCACCAGGAGATGGGAGTATGCAATAACAAGTAATGGTACACAAAAATCTGAAGGTAGTCAGCACTGGTAAGTAGTAGCTCACTTTAAAGCACTGAGACAACGTGTAGTAAAATAAACACCTAATAAGAACCTAATGCGTTCGAATTGATTGGAATTGGTTATGTAAGTATGTGTAGGCGCTTATGCGTGGAATGTACGAACCTGTGGCTGCATTCACAATGAGGTGTGTATGTATCTGATCTGCTCCAGAGCGTGTGCGTTTGTTTATCTGCGTATGGGCTGAGTGTGTTTATGTGTGTGTGAATGTCTCATATGCATCCATGCATGTTTAAAAAGGTCATCTTTAACCAGGCTGCAGTTACGACGGCCAGACGGAGCCTGAGAATAGCTCGCTACACTTCCTCCCTGTATTAGCATAACAATAAAGAAACCCACACACTCATCTCCTGCTCCCGCTACAATAATCACTTATTTACCTCCCTCCGCAGGGCTGTTTCGTGACCTTGAGCACAGCCATACGCCGGTGTGTGTAACTGTGCGTGAATAAAAGGCAGAGTGTGTGTTTCTGTTGCCATCTTTGTCTTTGTCTATGTGTGAGTGTGTCTGTACCAGCCTGTGTTAACATCCCAACCTGCCCCACAAAGGCTGCCGTCACGTCTTTAACAGTTCCCCCTGCGCACACACAACACACACACTTGGGGAAGAAAAACAAGTGAAAGGGAAAAGAAAAACAAGTGATAGAAAAAAAAACATGCCAGAAATGAGGCAGCCGGCACGTCGGGCCTGTTCCGATTGGCTGGGCAGCGGTTGAAGGTTATTCCAACTAACAAACATATCACGCCAACCATGGAAGCACACACACTTACACAAAGGTGTACACACACATACAGCCTTTTGTGGCCAGACAATAGTCTGTAACCTTCAATTCTGTGGCAGTGAAATACAAGGTGCAACAAACAGAGTGAGTTCCTTACATCGACCGCGTCGCCAAGCCAGCTGAGGGGCTCGCAGAGGTGTAACGATTGTCTCACACACCCATAATGGAATAAAAGTAAATGTACCGAGGCCTAAGATGTGATGAGAGCGGATACAGGTTTTAGTTAAACATTTCTGGGAGGCAGGGTTGCTCTGAGGCAGAAATGATTCTGTTGGTTAAGTTAAAACCTAAAAAAAAAAAGCTTCATTTACGAGTGGGGATGGGGAGGAATGAAGTGCTTGTGACACTGTCTGATAGCACCTCCTCCAACACCTTTGAGACGTCAGAATTAGGGAAGATCTTGGGGAGCTCTACTGCATGTGTGAAAAAAGCCTTTTGTGTTTCCAGAAGGAGCTGCCTGACATCTGATGAATTTGAGGCTACATTAGCTGCTACTACCATAACACACCTACATCTCAGCCCAAGCTGTCAGTGGTCGAATGGCACTGTGGGTAATGTAAACGCCACGTTTTGACAAGGCAAGTGTATCTGTATGGCACCTTTCAACAACAAGGCAATAGAGCTTTTTCACAGCAGCCATTTTGGTGTTAACATTGACAATAATAAATGTTCTGTTCCATTTAGTCCAGCAGAGCCTTTCCAATGAGCCAACACACACAATAGCAGCACTCTGACTGTGTTTGACCTGAATGGAACAGAACCTTATTAAGTATCATTGGTAACACCTGCGTTTACCTTACCTTTTACGTGTCGAAATGGCTGCTGTGAAAAAGGACTATACAAAGTGCTTTACGTTAAGATACGTTACATTACGTTACATTACGGTGCAGTGCAGCATGGAACAGGGTGATATAATACAACTATGTGCACAGGATGAACATACAGTTACACATATGACATATCATGAACGTCACATCATGTTGACATTCATTCAATCTTGAGGATAGACTGATGTAAAAAAGGAATTCTTCAGCATGTTGCGTTTAAATGGAGAGACTCTAAAATGCCTGTTGAATGGCAAGAGCTGATATTCGCCGTTTAAAACAGGTTAAGGTTCTGAGCTTACTCTTGTTGTGTTTCAAAGAAGTGGACATAAGACGTAAAAGCATTAAGAAAATATACACAAGGCATGTTTTTTTTTTCTTTTTTGTGTCTTTTCTGTCCATCGGGAGTCCAACAGCTGTCCATTGGTTGATTATTGAAAACTGCATCTGAACTTGAGCATTTTGTTGGTGCTGGAGAGGCATCAACACAGAAAATGCACTGTAGACACTGTAGAATAATTATAGGGAACTAGCAGGAAAGCTTGTGCTGCTCACAATAATTAAATCTATAGAAAGTTATTGCAGGTGACAGGGACATGGGGAGATGGAGATAACATGATAGAAAAGCAGATGTCATTTTAATTAGGGTTAGGGCATTAATAATATAGCAGTTTACATTATGTTTTTGTCAGACGACCATCATTATGGATAGCACAATAATCGTTATTATCTTCTGCATGATTACACATGTACATGCAGCAATCGGTTACCTCTTCCACACCTACACTATTAAGGAGAATTCCTCCACTTAAGACACTATTGGCCTTTGTTTGCAACAACAGACAGAAACCAGGTGAGATCATTAGACATTTATGAACTCTCTCTCTGTCTCTGTCTCTCTCTCTCTGTCTCTCTCTCTCTCTCTCTGATCGCTCATGTCAAGCTCAGCCATTTCATCTCACACTTGACTGAAGCCGGCAGTCACAACGAATTAGGGAAAGACGGGCAGGTTTTGGTGTTAGCTGAGGGCAGCGTCGGGGTAATGTCGGCCTGTCAGGATCTAACCCGATCTACCGTCCCGGCAACAATGCTGCCATGAATGATTTAGAGCGGGCGAGAGTACAAAGCTTTTGTTTGCCTCTCCCACAGGACCCATCCTCCATTTCACCCTTCCAAAAACAAAATGCTGAGGGTAACTGACTGTAAACAGGGTGTGGCTCTGTAGACGCATCAGCACATTTCAATCGTCCCAAGCTTTTTCCAAGCTGATATGGAACCAACATATTAAACATCAGCAATGCAAGAAAAAGCCCAAGATGCAAAAAACCGGACAGTCGTGTGGTGATTAATTGGAATGCCTTTGGCCATGATTTGTGATCAATATGAGCTTTTTCCTCAGCAGCACACAACTCAAGTGCTTAAGGGTGGAAATATATTGCACACAATAACAATTCACTCCAGTGGGCAAAGCGAAATGAAATATCTCAGCAATTAGTCAATTAAAGTTGAGAGCAAACAAGGTGGTTTCACGCCAGCCTGCGGACAATCATTGGATTTTAATCATTAGAGGGCATTCTGGGAAAAGCTCCAGAATTGGTGGTTTGTGGCTTGAAAATCAGACCTTCCTTCTTTTTCACACTTTTTTTTTTGTCTCATTTGTCTCTAAGTTCGTGAAGGCAAGGCTTTAAAGGAGACTTCCTCCAGTGTTACACGTACAGGTCAGTTTACTAGTCAGGAGTACCACTACAGTTGTATAATGTCTTCTGTAGCTCTGGAGGAGCTTCAAGTCTGGGTAAAAACAATCCAGATGAAGTCTTCAGTAAACCAATTCAATTCAATTTTATTTGTATAGCGCCAATTTATAACAAAAGTTATCTCAGGACACTTTTCAAATAGAACAGGTCTAGACCGTACTCCTTATTACATTATTTACAGAGATTCAACAGTTCCCACCATGAGCAAGCACTTGGCGATGGCGGCAAGGAAAAACGTTCTTTTTAAGAGGCAAAAACCTCGTTCAGACCCTGAGTCTATGAGGTTGCTGTCTGCCTCGACCAGTTGGGGTTAGACAGAGAGTGGGGTGTGGGGGTAGAGGGAATGGGTAAACCAGAATTGGGAAAAGTCACTGTTTCACAAGTCACAAGCAAATCTTAAGTC
The DNA here is from genome assembly GCF_905237075.1 of Dicentrarchus labrax. NCBI lineage: Eukaryota > Metazoa > Chordata > Actinopteri > Moronidae > Dicentrarchus > Dicentrarchus labrax. The sequence goes on from NW_026136717.1 coordinate 3,920,077, forward strand.
TTGGCAAGAAGTCCAGAGTCACATCCTAATTTCAGAAAGAAGTTCCAAGTCCAGTGTTTCAAGTCCAAAACAAGTGACTATAGAACTATCAGCATCTGCTACTTTAGGCTGACTTAACTGCTGACCAATGTATTGCCAGTTGTTCATGGATTTAGTCCAAGTGAAATCACGGGTCCTTGGTGTAAGGACATGGGCGTTTACTAGCCAGTGAAGATGCAGTTGGATGTTTGGGAACTGTAGGAATGACAATTCGAGGGATTAAGAGACAGAATATCTGGGTTTCTGCAACAGGAATTAAGCCAGATCAATTTGTCTCTTGTGAGTCCACCATCTTCATGTAAGAGGAATACCACTGTAAGTCGCTTGTGTTTACCTCTAACAGCTCAACAAAAGACAATAAAATCGAACAGCTGTTTAAGAATCCACCCACATTCATTATCAATATCAATGTATCCTTTTGTGAAAGTTATCTTTTAGGGAGGTAAAATCCAAGCTTAATAACTGGGTTTATAACGTCTTCACATTTTTTTCAGACATGCTGATTTCTCCTAATATCCCCTTTCGGCCTACTGCCCTTTCATTATTCTCGCTCTGATTTTCCTCCACCTCACCACTCTCCAGCTCCCCTTTGTCTGGCTTCCTCCCGCCTCTCTTTTCCCTCTTCTCATCTCTCCATCATTTACCTGCCTCCCTCGCTCTGTCTCTCCCCAAGCAGGTGAGGAAATCAATCACTGATTTGTCGATTCTCTCTGCAGCAGCTCACACCCAGACAGAGGAGTTTTTAACATCGACCAGCACCTCCCTGCCAAGATACGGTTTATAGGAAGACTGCACAGAGGGAGTGTGAGTTTGAATGTGCCGTGATTGTGCACATGTGTGTGTAATTTCAAACAGGACTTTAAACAAAGGGGGAAGACAAGCATCTTCCTCCATCTTTCCCTAAGGATTGACTGGTGACTTATGGTTATTCTTTCTTTTTCCCTCTCTCTTTGTTTCCTCTGTATCTCTCAATCTCTCTCTCACACTTCCACACACACACACACACACACACACACACTGTTTTTGTTGCCCATGTTATTATTTAGTGAGCTCTTGTGTCTATGGAGATTTCTAATGATAGGGCAGGGTTAGTTGTGCTGCTGTTATTAAGATTTCACAGGATGTGAACACACACTCACACACACTCACACACACAAACATGCACACACACAGACACAGCCCCGTCATTGTCCTGTCACAGCCGTGGGCTATTTTTGGAAATCTTGCCCACAGCCCTCAGTGCAAATGCCTTCCCTCCCTCTCCTCCCACAGCACCCGTCAACCCTCTGTCGCCCTCTGTCACCATGCCAGCCAATCAGAGCCCTTTCTGAGCGGCTCCGACAGGAAGTAAAGCTGACAACCCACCAATCAACTAATAACTACTCTCTGCAGCAGGACGTTGACGGGGCTCATCGTGGATATGGATGCAGTATTTATGGTTATTTATGGTATAATTACAGCTTGATTACATGAAAACACTGATATGAGACAGGCTAGTTGGCAAGATACACACACACTGCAGGGTAAAAAAAAACCCTAATCTTAGATGCATTATGATTCTCTAGAAAGATCCAACATTGATGCACCAAACTACTTAACTTGAATTTTAATTAGAGTTTAAGTGATTTATGAATACATATTTTTAATGAGGAGGATGAATGTTAGGAAAATAATTTAATACAAGGGGAGATTTTTTAAACCAACGGGATTGTGAAATGTAAAAAATACATGACAAGTGCTCCCACATAAAAGCGTTGTGAAGTTGAGGAGAAAAGGGGTTGAATAAAAGTTCTACAATACAATACAACTAAGACATAAAACAACGTAGTCTTTGGTGCCAGATAGAGAACCCTCAAGCAATGGTCAAATCTTCCACATATTTCAAAAATTATTCACCAGGTTTGCTACCACGGTTTTTGGGCATTCTGGTAGTCTAGTGGTTAAAACTCATACCATAAGACATTAATGTAACGTAATGTTGTTTCAAGTCTACAGGAAAAGAGTATCTGATACTCAAAAGATGATGAGGTGTATTAACTACTACTAACTAACTACTACACTGATGTAAATGAACACAGAGAACATAAACCGATGTTAAAAACATACAGTATGACGCATGTATTTATACTGTACTTGTATGTTAAATCTGTCTGTATGCAACACCAGAGACATGGTAGTCGTGATAGAGGCTTACCGATAAAAACTTTCTCACTAGACTTAAAACTTAAAAACTTACAAAATAAATTAAATGACTCTTAAATCAAGTATACAACTACACAAAATGAAATGTTATACACCAAAAACCCAACTGGGCCCTCTCAAAGTCACCTCTGCCATCTTTTCCAATTCTTCTCTACAGAGCTATACGTCACAGATAATGGGTCGAGACAAACTCTGTTCTCTTTTGTTTAGATGGGAGCAAATGTCTACAAATGAAGACCAAGCTATTCTGTGACATAAGTTGATAGAAGTTCGAGGGTAAACGTTTGAATTTTGCTTCACGCATCAAAACTCTCCTTGAGAGCCAGCCAAGAATAAGTTTAAGGTAATTGAATGCTGAAATACACTGACACTTAATTCTTAACACTCATTAGTGAACACAGCCACTTCTTGCAGTTCTGTAATTGCCTGTGCTCCTGCAGGAAGGACACCTGTAATCATTATGGCAGCCTTACCGGTGGCAAACAGCAACAAAAACAATTCATAAACAGATTAAATGAAAGAGGTGGCGGCGGAAAGGAATGAAGGGAAATTGAGGTTAGGGTGGAGGAGAAGACAGAAACGGACCGGAATGAAAATGCAAAAGCTCAGAAATGCACGAGTTAGGGAAGACAATCCAGGAGGAAAATGTTGATAAATGAACCAACACCTTTTATAAATCTGCTCTGCTTTAGAGACGTCTGCTCACTTCAGGCCCCTTCAAAGAGTCCTCCTCCTTCCTGTTCTAAATGCAGACAGCATCCACTCAGATGGGGCCTCTTCTTCTTCTGCTGTCTCCACAACAGACCGCAAACAAAGCCGTCTGGAGAAACTCTTTGTCACTGATGTTGTCTTTTCCGTGTAAATCATTAACTGGCTTTTTGAATCAAAGAGGCTTGCGGGACGGCGTCTGTCGAGGTGGGCTGTCTAGCAAGCTGCTGCGAGTTGCTACAACCAGCTTTCTGTGATTGTCGTCTGGCTGAGGAGACTGCACTTGACAACATTGTTGGAGAGAGGGGAGGCGCTTTGATGCTAGTTACTGTATCTGATGTTCTGATCGGGGAAAAGTAGCAAATACTCAGGGGACATGTCTATTCTTAGCTGAGTATTTATCAGCATTGATCCAAAGAAGCATTTTGTGATCATCACTTTGCCCCTCTGACATTTAAAATTAAAGTCAGTCACTTTCAGCATGTTGGTGCCCTCTAAGGCAGTGAGAGACGATGTATTGGGCAGACCGGAGCATCAAACAAGTTGACTGGTTTATTGTAGTATGTGGAACCAGGGTGCAAAATTAACGTCTATGTCCACTGACCAAATGGCTAGTAAAAATGCTACCAGCCACTTAATAGATTGCATCATTTTTGGCCGGTGAGTGAAGCAAATCTACCCATCAGCCACTTGCATATTTTACTAGCATTTGGTGGCCGGCGGGTGCAGTGGTGGTGGAAAACATTGCCACTGTCAGCCAGAAAGGTGGTTAAATAGGTCCAAGTTTATGGTTTATACAAAGGGGTGATGACGAAAACTAGTCATTACTTGACTGGCAAATTGGTGTTGCTGGTTCAGTTCATACCCTGATGCTCATAAAGACCACATTTTCCTCCCATTTTTCAGCTTCCCTGCTTTCCAAATAACAGGAAAGTACCAGTAGATACCCACAAAGAGGAAATTAGACTTTGCCATACAGCAAAAGAACGCCCTGGTTTCTTCCACAGTGATGTCATCTACATTATGCCAGATAAAAGCTGACGCTGATGAGAACAGATTGGATTAAACCTAAAGAAGCAGACATGAAGAGGAATGGACAGAGCAAAGGGGAAGGATAGTAAGATAGAAATAGAGAGGTAAAGAGATGAGGCAGAGAAGGAGGAAGAGTGAATTGAAAATATCTGTGACGAGCGCCATGTAATTACAGTGCTGTTCCATTATTAATCGGTCCCAGTCCAGATAGGACTTGCATGAGAGTTGTATACATAATTAATAATGGGGACTGGAACATCCTTTGCTTTCTATTCAATCGTGGATGGGAGGATGACTGAGAAAGGGTGAAGGTTGGGGGGAAATTATTAACCCAAATCAACCACCAAATACAGTATTTCACAAGCCTTAAAGTGCTGGCTTTGAATGCTCTTTGTTTTCATTAAGTGCTCATATTCCAGTCGTTGAATTAGAATTTAATATGAAAATTAAAGAGGAAGAGTTCTATTGCTGTATATGGTCTCACACAATGTTGCCTAATAGTTCCCTGTAGCCTCATGAATAATCCAATGAAAGTCTGAACCGAACCCATCTAGTAAACCTTATCTATTTTTTCAGAAGTTTAATAATGCAAAGGGCCCCTTGTTGATTGTGTACACACACTATCAGATAGATTATAAGTGATACAGTGATATTATTACTGCTATATGGGATGCATTAAACCAGGTGCATGCTTCTGTGTGTCAATGTATTCATAAGGAGATATGCTGCGTATTATAATTTAATCAGCAAAAAGGAACGCATTCATAGAGTGTTTTATTCATTTTCTCTGGCTTGAGGCTTGAGAGTCGTGACAGCATGGACATCCGAACGCGCACACGCTCATGCTGCTATTCTCTATCTGGTTAAATCATATGATTGCATTAGCCTGGTGTCCCCTGACCTCGTCTTGTCTGAGCCTTCCCAGATAGAGGCGCAGAGAGGATTAGAGCGCAGTGAAAGGCCAGAGGGGAGCTACAGCTTACATCCACATCAACACAACACTGCTGCCTTTCACACTGCCTTTATAACCTACTGCATTATACAGCCTGTCACTCATCATGTTGTATTATTAGGTAAGAGGCCACAACAGATGCAGAGAGAAATAATCTTACCACAGTATCTGCTGGCTGTTTAATTGAATATTTTATTGATCCCCATAAGGAAATTATCCTGTACTTCTGCAGCCACTACAGGGAGGTCAGTGACTAAACAGCATCCCCGGAGCTGGTAAAGCGGTAGTGTTATGATGCATGATCATTAGCCATGAACCATTATCACCAAGCTAAATAAAGCAATGTCTTAAAGCTATACATTGTAATGCTTAAAATATGATGCAACACAGTGTTTCTCTCACAAACAAAAAGTTGAAGACTTAAGCAATGAAACACATTCAATTCAATTTAATACACACTTATATGGTCTTATATGACCAGTTGCTTATGGTGACTAATGTTAAAAAGGTTTAGCTATTTATTATTATTACTGTGTAACTGATATTAAAAAGCCATTGACTTTTTGACTCTTCTCTACCATTGCTACTTTTACCATAGGGTAAATTCAACCCTAATCCTAATTTTAGCAAAAGACGTAAAATGTAGGTTTGCTTTAAAATGCCTGAAACAAAGTGTCAAAAAACATGTGAGGGTGCAGTATGACCTTAATAGTGGAATAGTATATGGAGTGGTAACAGTGTAAACTTTGGGTTGGTACATAGACACTGAAATTGAAAATAAAAGCAAAAATTATCTTTGACAAAATAAATCACTTAATAGCTTTTTCCTGGGGATTTCTGGAAGAAACATAATGGCTGAAATCATAACAGCAACTAAGTTCACTAACAGAACCATTTCCATGACAAGTGAGCAAACTCCATCAACTGATAAAGACAGTGATATGGGTGAAAGCTCCAGGAAAAACTAGTAAGGCAACCTTAAGTACTTTCAAAGTTAAGAATGAACTGAAAGGCAAACTAAACTGATTATTCAGACATGGTTCAGGAAAATTAAGTGGACCTTGTGCTCAGGTTTTTTTGTCAAAAACCTTCAGGTTCAAGAACATTCAACAAAAATCTGTTTATTTTGAAGATTAGTCTTGATGACTTGACTGCGGGGAGGGGAAGATGGCTCTTCTATATGTTGCTCCTTGCATTCATTCTTTACACCTTTTGGCCTTCATCAAATAACATTCCCCATTTGACTCTATCAACTTTCAACTATTCAACTTATTCTAACCCCATTCCATCGCCCCTACCCTGATTGAACCCTCCACTTAGCATATTGCTTCAGTAAACTTATTTGCATATGTAAGTGGTATGGTCTTTGTTAGTCAAATCTAAACTCAACCGTGACTTTGACCAAACTTGTGCTTCTTACGCAACAAAAAGTCTTTCCTAGAGCAGGACAGCTATCTTCACAGTATTTGTGTCTAACACACAAAGACTAATCAGCATTTCAAAGTAAACGCTCATTTCCTGAAATTTCGTAACGGTTAATGATAGTCTAAAATATCTGAAAGCCGGAGTGGACCAGTCCTTTTCTCCTGGTGCCCCCCCGCGCAGCTGCAGCAACCAAGGCAGTTGGGGTTTCAATCTCAAAGGTACCTCAACAACCAGGAAACATCTTTTTTTACCTTTAAGCTACCACAAAAACACTGATATAACTGCATATGGTCTCTGGTGATGTGTACCAAAGCCGACTAGGATAAGTTATAAAAGATCACTAGAGGAATTAAGGCAGAGGTGAAGGGGGCCTCTTTGATGCTACACTGTTGCAGGCCTGAATATGTATACAGCACGCAGTAATGCTGAGTTGTGGGATTTCATGGAGAGGGTTATGTGACCCTCTGGGAGAACGTCTTGGTATCTGGGTTGATAAGGCTCTACTGTAGCCTGGAGCTAACAAAGCGAAAGCTCTCCCAGTGAGCAGTTGGGGGAAAGCGAGAAAACCGGGGGAGTGGGTGGTAACGGGCTGCATTTATGCACAGAGACATGAAAATGTATGCATATACCCCACATTCATATCACATGAGCAAAATGGAGACAGCAATTTTGAAGTCATTTTCAAAAACCATGCAAGGGTTAGGGTTTGCGTTTTTGTTGATGAAATAAACAGCTAGTCTGAAGATGTCGTCACATCATCTAGCATTTGTCACATTCATAGCCTTTATGCCATTTTTTACCCATTTAGAGGACATTTTGTCCCACCACGAGACACTATTACAGCCACAGATGCTCCATGAAGTCAGTTAGACACATGTGCTCTCATAATCAATCTCCATCTCCCCTTAATCATAAACACACACTGTACACCTCATCCTCCACCACTACCCTTCTCCTTTCATGTGGAGCTAATTAAGTAACAGTGTTGCTGTTAATTAATTACTCGCCTGCGCTAAAGGCCCCCCGCTCGTTTGGGCAAATTAACGACGTCCTCATTATTGTTGCTGTCTAAGGAGCGCCCTGGGTTTGGGCAATGTGTGTGTGAGTTGCATCTGTATGTGTGTATGTTGCAGGTGTGCTAAGCCTTGGAAAAGCAATGGGGATGGGCAGGATTGGTGGCATGAAGGTGTAATGGAGTGAAAGTATACAAATAGGAGGACAGAGAAGAAGGTTGATCACTTGTTATCAGCATGGAAACACTCATATTGTTCAAAACTGAACATTCATGTCCTCCCCATGTGTTTGTGAAGTTATTGTGTCAAACCATTCACCCTCCCTCCATCCTTCTCCCGCCCACTCTTCCATCGCTCCATCCAACCAGCCATCCATGTCCAAAAATAAAGATCCAAAACAAAGCACAAAGGGACCTCCTGTGCGGCTGGCCTGGTGGCTGTGTTTTGGTGAAAGCTTTATTTAACGTGCCCAGGCGGTGAAGTCTGAAAGCGCCAAATGGGGCGAATAGAAGCGGGGTACAATAAACCCACCCACTCCCCTGCCTTGAGGGTATGGACACTGGCCCTATCCAACCTCTCTACAATTGATACAATCTGGGAAAGTTACTGACTGAGGAACAGGTCACGGTTGCAATATTGAAGTCTAGTCTTTATCTTGATTCTCAAGATTACTTTTCTGGTGTCTTAGATGTGTCTCTGCCCCCAGTGTATTTTGACTGACTCGTTTCGGCATTAGTCACTGCTGGATGTCAACTTGATCTTTTCTCCCCATCTAAAATTAGTAGAACAAATGTTTTATTGATGTGTGGCAGCATTTCCAGCCCTACAAACATAATTTAATGGGCCATAATGTAATGAGCTTCAATGCAGAAGGGTTTAGCCCAGAGCTCTGCACACAGATCTACATCTCTGAACCCATTTACACATTTGAAAAGATGTGTGAATAGTTGGCTTCTATTTGCTTGTCTCAGACTTGACTTAAAAGTTCCAGTGTGTGTTAGTGGCATCTAGTGGCATAGTTGCAGATTGCAACTCCCCTTCCAAGTTTCACCCTCCCCTTCCAAGCGAATGCCCCTATCTAGAGCCAGTGTGTGATTTGTCCCTTCTGGGCTACTGTAGAAATATGGTGGGTCAACATGGCGAACTCTGGGAAAGGAAACCTGCGGCCTTTGTAGTTATAAAAAGCTCATTCTAAGGCAACAAAAACAAAATAATTCCTATGTTCAGGTGATTATATACTAATGATAATGATTATACACTAATGAAAACATGGTTATGAATATTATTATTATTATTCCATTTCTGCCAATAGATGCTCCTAAATGTTACACACTGGACCTTTAAGATCTCAGCAAACTCACTGCACCGATCTGCCAAGTCTTGCACACTATCCTAATCCATTTATGTGAACATACCACCGCATCTGGACAAACTTACAATGTGTATAGTGTAAAGCCATCAGGAAGGTTAATGGAAATTGTAAATTACTGATCATTTGGTGCTGTTTAAATTAACAAATGGAATTCCATAAGATAAGAATAAGATAAGGCTCTATTGACACAATTTAACTAGCATATATTTCAATGTTTGTCATATTCATTATAGTGGGAAGACTGGATTACCAACTGGGTAAAACAGCAACTACCCTGACGCCCCAGAACCCCAGGGCCCCAGAAGCCCCAGGTTCATAGCATATCAATTAGTTTTGGAATTTCCACTAATAATACAATATAAACTAAGGTGGTTCTTGCATTTGTACCTAATTTTGTAGCCCGTCTGTCCAGAGGCACCCTGAGTTGAAATTGGGCCCCAACAATACATTTAAACTTGGTTAATTTGTCCATGTACACTGCACCTCTAAAAGTATCAAGATTGTGCTCTGTGGACAAAATAATATTATTCTGAGTGATCATCAGCTGATTAGAGTTGTAGTTCCACATCAGGAGCCAATCACCAACACAGAGCCGTGTGCAGTCAACTTGACCACATGCCAGGTCTACGGACAAGCTGCAATTATGTAATTACAGAGGTTTGAAGTGGGGTAGACGAGCTCAGCCAAAAGGAAAGCAGCAGACTTCACTCTTGACCTCCTTTGGACATGATCTAGACTCAAACTCTTGTGGTTTTGGAATTGATTTGGAATTGCTGGTGTTGATTACAGCCCTAAAAGGATTCTTAAAGTGTCCTGATTGGACTGATTTCCACTGTAAAGGTGCGGCAGGCAGCAAGCTTTTGGTGCACTCCATTTTTTGTATTTGTCTATTCATCACATGTATTTTCTTCACCAGCGCACCAATATTACATTTTATTTCTATACTGTACATGGAATTAAACAAATTCTATGTGTGTGTGGTTGCATGTTTGAGAATGAGACCAGGGATGACAAATTTCATATTTTAAACGTACTGACAAGTTAACATGCTAAGCTGTCAGACTCATTTTACACTTCTCATATTTCACTCTCTCGAACACAAACGAAGTTCTGCGATTTATATCAATTTGTTGCTTTTTCTGCCGCGGCGCCAGCGAGCAGATTAATGCAGACATGACTAATCTCCCACCAAACAGCCATCACTCTTCAGTAGTCGCCCGCGATGCTTTAACAAGCATGATGTCCTTGTCACAGTGCCTCTTCCCTTTCCTCGTTTGTCGTTGGTATTTCCATATGTTAGAATATCAACATTGTTTGCTGGTGTCATCTCCACTTAGGTGGCGCCAACAACAATGTGCTTTAATGTGTTAATGCGATGGCAAATGTCCAACAGTGGCATCAATGCTCCCTTGAGGTTTGGCTTTAACATGGGCCTGACTGACGAGAGAGAATGCAGCCACGGGAAGCTGATATAAATTATTCTTACTCCTTTCAAGAGTTTTAAAACACCTTGAGAAGCTCTACAAATAAAATTTGTCGTTATTCACTTGCAGCTTCCTCTTGCTCTCCGACTTTCGATGTACGCTTGTTGGCCATTGTGCGCTAGCAACATCAATTCATTTCTCAGGGTCAGTGCTTTTTAAACCAGCCCTCCAGCGGAAGGTATAATTGTCTGTGACATTCAGTTATTCGTCAGGAGCCTGGAGAAGATCACTACTAGGATCATAATTCTTTTTCCCATGAATTAGCAGTAACCCTCAGCGCTTCGGAATATTACATTGGTTTATTCATGGCGACAGTGAGATTCAATCACGGAGCAGCAAAGGTGCATGTAAACAGATTAACCTGAATGAGACCTTAACAGGGTTATGGCTCAATGCCGAGTTCTTCCATGCATGTAAACATAGCCAGCGTTAGTGCTGAGCCAAGGCAGAGGAGATGTGTTGAAGCAGCCACACACTCCACCTGTGACTTTAAAGACTCAATTTTTCTATTTCTTTTGACTGATGAGTCTCATTAAAGACTCATGAGTGGGTCAATTTATCCCTCATTCATGTTTGACTGATTGCATTATATTCCAGCAGTTCAGAGATACACAGACAGAAGAGTGGGAGAAAAAACGAGGAAAATATTTAAGATAGCCAAAGCCCTAATAAATGTCATCTGGCCGTCAGTGGCAGTGTTGCAGTGAGAGGACTAAGATGTTATTTACACCCCAGGGTGCTGTGGCGTGGCAGCAGAGTGGATAACTGAATAATAACAAAGGAAACAGGTTTTACACGGAACAGTGTTTTTCTATACAGACATTTTTTTATGGTTTTATTGCTCGTAACAGTTTTATGCATCCTGCTGAACTGACATTTTGAGTCTGCTACTATGTACACTGTTCCCCTTAAATTGGTATATGCATTTCACAAGCTTTAGAAGAGTGTGTGTGTGTTTATGCGTGTGTATGAGATTATACGACAGTGATAAATTCTGCTGCTTAGCTCACCCGCAGGGAAGCACAGTTTAGACTTTGGAGGGGTCACTCAATGATTACATTGTGTATCAAGAGGCACGCAGACCCACTAATGCTTACCGCAGTGCACTGTAGTGCTGCTTGCACAGGGACCTTCAACTCCCTTCCAGTAGGAACAGTGAAACATGCACAAATTCCCCAAGGGGGATTGGGGGCGTTGGGATCACGACACCGTGGCTCGGGATAAGGCGCGAGGCGGCCCTCGTTGCTGATAGCCATAACTCATTATGCCGACCCAAATTAACTGCATCAACAACAGAGGGAAGAGGAGGGGTGGGTTGGGGGGTTATAAAGCGAGAAAGAGTGAATAAAAAGCTCCATTAGAGGTCCGTCGAGTGTCGTTTTCATCGGAGCTGTAAATAAACGTGGCGGGGTAAAGACTCGGCTCCCCAGTCGCACCCTGTAATTATGCCCCCATTGTTTGTTTGTGCCTCTGTGCTGTGGTGCTAAATTAAAACATGAAGACCAAGGGAAAATGGGTAGGGTAGGGAGCAAGGGAGAGGGCAAGCAGTCTATCTATTAAGTTAGATGCGAGCTTATGAGTTTTACAGAGCTTTTTAAGTGCTCACTTCCTCAGTAATGTCCTGTTGAGCGCTGCATTAGTGTCTGTTCAAAGGAAGTTTTAAAACAAGGGAGTAGCTCATCTTGGCGGGGAAATGACCATTGTTTGATGGAAGGACTGAGCATGCACGCAATATGTATGTGTGTGTGTGTGTGTGTGTGTGTGTGTGTGTGTGTGTGTTTGTACTCTTTTAGTCAGAATGTCCCTGTCTCTGAGTGTGTTTGTGTGCTCATGCTGTATGCAAAGGGGCCACATTAGAGTCAAACCCAGAAGGATGGAGCTGTCAGCATCTTGCTAACAACAAGGTCAGATGAAGGTGTGTGACTGGGAGAATGTGTGTGTATGTGTGTGTGTGAAGTTCCTCCCACTGCCATCAGACACACATTTACATACTGTACAAAACACAAAATCACATTCTCATGTTAACGAGCAGAGGCAACACAATGACCAATCTCTTTGCACAACCACAGTGCCAGGGTTAAAAAAAACAAAAACAGTTGCATACGTGACATGTACATTTGTGTAGACCTGACCTTTCCATGCTTGATACCTTTGTCAGTACCTGAAGGAACATCTCCCCATCCACCAGCACTCTAGCTAAAAATCCATGTTCATTTAGAGATGAGGCCTTATTGGCTGACAGCCCAGTTACTTTTCATTAGCCCCTTACTGGCTTAGATACAGCTGCCTGTCTGTCAAATTCACAACCATACACACATATACATATATATATGCAGGCGTGCAACATCCATATAAATTGTTTAACATATTCCATAATTTTAATATCCATGTATACACACACAATATACAGGAATTCAATTAAACACCATTTCCTGTCGCCTCACGTATGCACACAGTGTGACACGTCCGGCACCTCTGTTGTTCAGCCAGCTGAACACGACGAAGCCGAGGCACTCTAACACCACACCTTGATGCACACGTTGTCTGGGTACATTAGCATGTCGTGCATGAATGTGAGAGTGTACGCAAGACTGCTTCGCACAAACCACAGTGTCGTTCTGGGCTGTTTAAAGCTGGTAACTGTCAGAGCTTGTTACAGAGTCAGTTCCTGGAAATACATGATGTTAATACCGTTTGATGCTGGACTGCCCAGGGGCTCTGTGATTGTCTCTGACACTCAGTCATTTACAGTATCATCTTGTCATAGTCAACAGAAAATTCTATAAATGTAAAAGTAAACATTAAAGACAGAAAATGTATTTTTTTGACATTGTCATATCAATACTAAAACCTTGACTGACAAAAGCAGACGTTTGAAAATGAGTGTAAACTGTGCAACTTTGCGACGAATACTCAATTCTAAAAGAAAAGAGGCCAGAAAAAGAATCCTCAAAAATATCCTTCAGAAAATGATAACCAGTAATGTAATGCAAACAGAATTCATAAGACATTGGATAAAGCATGCAGAAATGTTGATATGGTCATTCTTTTTAATATCCTGGGTCATAGTTTCTGTCATCACCATCAACTTAATTGCTGAGATATGATCTCAATGACCCTGTTTTTCAGCTGAGAGATACAATGTTATCATATGCAACTGAATGCCAAATTCCTGCAAAAAATACACAAGTCAGATCCTGATAAAAGAATTTTCTTTTAAATGAGGGCAGCCCTGCATGGAGCAAGTCCAGCTTTGATACATGGTGTCTGTCCCAATGGCAACAATTTATTAGTAAGTGTGTCCCAATGTCTAAAACATTCCAACACACAGAACACTTAACCAAGACTTGATGCACTCTTCGCCTGATATTGGAATTCAGAAAGCATATGCAACAATTCACCACAGTCTACTGAGCAGCACCAGTCCAGCTTACGGCAGTATTCAACATACACACAGAAGCAAGAGTGTATGAAGTTGGATTCTGTGAGAATATTTATATTAATCTCCAAAACTATGCAGTTAGAACCCACAGTAGGTTATCACTTATAAACTCTTTTAACAGATAATAAGAAGTCATTTATTACTGGAATTATTACTGGAAACACCTCACATGTACAATAGGTACACTTGTAAACTCTGCAAGTGTGAGTATTAGGATAGGCCCATTTTGAAAAAGAACTTCAAACTGAACACATCTGTGTTTCCTCTACAAAAGCTTTCTGAAATGACACTGAAATTCCTAGTGCTTTAACATTGATCTTCATAAAGAACGCTGAAAGTACCTTGCAAAAATTGTTTTTACAGATTCGGGTGTGTGGAAATCGATATGCTGAATGCTGCCTGAGGCTGAGCACTGAGCTCCAAAAACTTTGCCTGGATCTGCATATTTGAGATATTTCAGGCTTTTTATGATCATCTTTTGTGAGTGGTAATGTCAGCATCAGAAGTTGAAATAAATATTCTCATTTTTGCAAGTAAGGTGCTTCTAGTTGTCCTAATGTTGAGTCTCTCTGAGCTCTGTTTTCACACTGAAAATATTCAAACAAACGCTATCCTTCATGAACTGTGTGTGTACAGGACTGTGCACATAGAATACTGAAGCAAGAGTGTGCGGTGCAGTACAGTGGATACAGTATATAGATATATACTCAGCTGCTGAGGCTTACATGCTTCACATTCCTCATCAACACGCTTCTCGAAGATGAATGAACATGATACGATCATGTCTGAAAGTGCACATATCATGCTTTTCCAATAACTTACACAGCTTCACCTGATATGTCCAAAAAAATGACTCACTTTCCCACAGATGACCTGCTCTCTCCCTGAGTAACAAAACAATACTCCTCCAAGCACGGGATCTTTCAACCATCTGTCCCACCTCACGATGATGTAAAGTGAAATGTATGCTGTGTGTATGTGTGGATTATATTCGGGTGAATGAATGTCCATCTGTGTCGGTTCTAACCGAGGAAACCTCATGGGACGCTCCAGGTGAAGGATTGTGGGAAGGAGGACAGCTGCTGAGTCTCACACCCCTTCAGATCGTTCAGGGCCACATACCCAGCATGCTTTCAGGTTTTAGGACTCCCCCCAGAACCGGCCACCATTGACCCGTCTGTTGGTATGTGCAGTTTGGAGTCACCACAGTAATCCAAGAAAGCAGTGTAACCACAGAAAGTGGGAGTTGAGGAGGGAATAAAGAGGACAGCTGAGTGGAAAGGTTCACTTTGATCCATGACTGCTGGCCTACTGTTTGCCGCTGAGTTACACGAGTTGCTCTTTCAACATTTGGGTCCCTATCTGAGGGATATCATTATCTAAACATAAAAAGAATGTGTTAAAAAGGGCATTATTAGAAAGACATTGGCCGTATCACCCAAGATTCACCGCTATCAACACCCCTCTTTGTGTTGTGGCGACAATAGAAGCCATATCACTAACCCTCCTAGAGTCTAGACATAATAGGCAAACATCCCGAAGATGCAGCAAAAGACAGATTGAGGATCATAGATAGTCTTGCTCTAGGCAGACTGCACTGGGAAAAGACAACTGGGAGAAAAGACAGCGATCAAAGCCAAGTAGCCCTAAGCAGGAAGTGAGCTAGTTGGCACTAGTGAATATCGTCTATGTTTTGGAAGATGAATGACTGGGGAGTAAAGGAAGCTTTGCCTGCATTGTGGTCCAAAAGTGGGTGTTCATCAGTGCTTTCCTTCTGCCATTTTGCACAATGCAGGCATACTGTGGCATTAGTCATTATGGAAATTAACAAAAAGGTTCACAAAACATTTATTTTACTTTTGGCTCCAAAGTTTAATGATACTGGGTTTTACTCAAAGAAAACAAAGCTCTTAATGGAAGACATTTTAACTTTTCCATTAATGACTGAAGACTTTGCAGTTAACATTTGTCTAGAGCTGAAGTGATTCTTCAGTTGGTTGACAGAAAACTACCCTTAACCCTGGAGCATACTTAAAATAATTAATTGTTTTACTTTGTAATTTCCATTTAGTCAAGCCATTTATCAAGTGAAATGCCAGAAACAGTGGCTGGTTCCATCAGTGTAACTTGAATGTCTTTGGGTATTGAACTGTTGGCTGGACAACACCTTAGAATTATTTTTTTCACTCTTTTCTATTTTGTGGACTAAACAATGCTTACAATGTTGTCAAGGCTACAAGATAAAGGAACAATCAAAATAAGTGGTCACAGCCACAGTACATTTCTTGTCAATTGATTGCTTGGATGCACCTTCCAATTTCATTAACCATTGATTGAAGAATGGATAATATGTGTATTGTAAATTTTTTTAAAAAGCATGTTTGGTATCAAAGACAAACTGCCACTCACTGTGTAATAATCAGGTAATCACAGTTACCTATGCGAGGCTTTGGGAGTTGATACAGACAGACAGAGTGAGCTGGCAGCTACCTACACCAAGGATGTGCTGTTCCTTCAGGCTCTGTAGGATTGGACCACTGCCACCTGCCAAGGCTTCCCCTGGAGAATGGATGTTTTTCAGCTACGAGGATGATTTTGGCAGCTTGCACTTTGATGAACACCCAAGTATTATGTGTTTGTACGAGCGGTAGCATTGTATTGTTCAAGAAACGTGCCAAAGACGCAAAGACAATCAGAGCACTTAATTACCCACAATGCTAGGTTAAGCCATATTATTCTACATGATTGTAAGCATAGAATGAATAGCATGGAGAGAAACTGTTTGCTGGCTGGCTGCCCCAATGCAGCACAATGAAACACAAGAACACCTTAGAGGCAGAACCGTGGCCGAGACCAGTACTTACCAAAGTAGGGTTTGGCAACTCGTGTAACAGGAGGCTCCTCGAGGGGGGGGGGCACCTAATGAATTAAGTCATGAATTTGATGTGACAGTTGTCGTAGCTAAACATATTTTAACAGGATTTACTACAGCTGTAGAGGCTGCTCCAGACACCTGTGTGCCGCTGTGAGTCTGGAAACAGAGACGTGTATCGATCTGTAGCTGAGTGAAGCACAGCTGAGAGAGACAATCACACACAACAAGGTGGTGAGACACACAAGAGAAATCCTCATCCGTCCTGATGCATCTGGGGAAGCAGGAGGGATCATGTAGAGGGCAGAGAATTCACAAACACCGGGAATTGTTTGGAACTGTTTGGCTGAATATGACCTTGAGATGCCGCCAGGAAACATCTGAAGTGAAAATCCAGAGCATCTTAATCAGTGCTACTGCTAATGTGCTACAGGATGAAAGGCACTATATGTAGCGTTATTTTGTATGATACTGTGGTTATAGTTGGCAAGGCAATTAAAAAGTTGTCAGCATTACATTCCTTTAACATCGTCAGACTTGTGATGTTGATGGTGTTGCTAGAATTACATTATCAACGGCATAAAGACGCCAGGACTCTCTTGTAAAAGAGATTTTTAATCTCAATGAGACTTCTCCTGGTTAAATAAAGGTTAAAAAGACATTCTTCAACTTTTGAGCTTGTTACTGGGCAGCTCTTGTTCTCACCTTTTAACACGTTTTGATACACTACAAAAGTATTTTTTTTAAACTGTGATGGTTTATGTTGAGTTCAAGCTGGGGTAAGAAAGCATTAATCAAATTAAATCCAATAATGTTACAAGGTGCTGTTAAGATCAGGGAATTCAAGATCTTTTATTCTACCGGAGACACCTAGTAACATTTTTCTGAAAATGACACTGAAGGAGACTGGTCTCCAAGTTGCTGGTTACATAGAACACCATTGTGTGAGAGGACTTTGATGCTGGGTGCACTCAATGCACAGATGAATGTATAGCCCTCAGGTACACTGTAGGCATGGGACCTGTTTCCTTCCCACCACATTTGATTCTTCTTTTCAACCTCTGAAATGCTGTTCAGCATTCTTCAGGTAGAAGAGCTGGAATGCAAGGACATCTAAGAACACAAAACACCCTATGTTTCTTGCTCTTTAAAAGTCCAGTGTGTAACATTTAGGTCTATTGTCATAAATGGAATATAATATTCATAGCTATGTTTTCATTAGCGTATAATAACCTCAATATAATAATTGTTGTGTTTTTGTTACCTTAGAATGAGCCTTTCATATCTACAGACAGAGGCCACCATATTGAACCACCACGTTTCTACAGCAGCCCAGAACAGACAATCCAAACACTGGCCCTAATCTCTAACTACACCGCTAGATGTAAATCCTACACACTGGTCCCTTAAACCCACCACAGTCTACTGCATAAAGGCCATGCATTCTTTGCATCCTCTACGTCAGTCCCTCAGGCAGAAGAGACATGGAAAGTGAACCTAAGCTTCACCTTCTCACATTTCAGATCTTAACCTACCCTGAGCCAATGTAGAGAGAAAATTCTCAGTACTCAAAAGGACAAAAAACATACTCCAGGAGCAGCCCTGGACAATGTCATCGGCTACTTGGACCTTAATCCCAGTGGAGGAAGGACCTCTCATAATTGGGGTCAGAGGAAATAACCACGGCATTGTGCGAAATTATCTATTCGTTAAGAAGAAGAAGAAGAAGAAGAAGAAGAAGAAGAAGATATACTTTATTAATCCCGTAGGGGAAATTGTTATTTTCACTCTTTTTTTATTCACACACACACACACAGGCTGAAATACACACTTCATGCACTTGTGGACATGCAAACAGGGAGATGGTGGAGTGATGGGGCTCGCCCATTAACAGCGCCCATGAGCAGTTTCTTGGGGTTAGGTGGCCTTGCTCAAGGGCACCTTGGCAGTGCACAGGAGGTGAAACTGGCCTCTCTAGCTACCAGTCCACACTCCATATTTTGTGGTCTGTGGGACTTGAACCAGTGACCCTCCGGTCCCTTCACACTGTAGGGAACACACTGAGCTACTGCCGCCTAGTTCTACGTGGTCAATGTGTTTTTCCACCTCAAAGATTTTATTATTTTAAGGACAATTATTGTTCTACAATAAATAAACTAATAAGAATGGAAAAAATAATATAGGAAAACCTTACTCCTTGATTCCATCCACGTTTCCATTGATTCCTTTGAATTGCAATTTTACTCTTTCTATAGTGTCCAGGTTCATTGTGCCTCCTTAAGGCTCGTGTATACTCGCCGTTCCCGACCTGTCGCACGACAACGTGGCGTCAAAATGATGTAGATCTCGCTGGCGCGCCAGGATTTTGGCCCGGTTGCGCCAGGTCGCGCACCACTCTTTTTTTTTTCAGCTGAGCGCGCCAAAGCAGAAACAGGAAGATGGACGATCTGTACAATGAAGGAACACAGAGATGCCCAGAGGTGCCAAAATTCATGGCGAGAAATCGCTGCCATATGCCGGAAAATTTGGAAGAACCTCCGCGACCGATTTGGAAAATAAAATAAAAAAAAACGTTTTCTTCTTCTTCTAGTGCCTAAAAATAGCAAAGTCGGTAGCCTTTCCTCAGTAGCGACACCTCTGTTCAGGAGAAGACTGCAACTAGTGTCGCGACCACCATGCGCAAGTATAAATAGTTACGGCACTCCCATCACGTCACATTGACGCGCGACAGGTCGGCAACGGCGAGTATACCGAGCGCTTTACTGTATTATTATAAGCTGGTTTTATGGTCACCTGTGTCTACCTATACAACAAACACGGACAGGGAATTATTTTAGGGATATCCACAAATCTTGTCAAATAGGGTCTGTGCTAACTATGACTGATAATGCATTTAGCACTGCTGGGATCACAGTGATCCTTTATCTACAATATTAATGTGTTAATAGACATGTCTACTATGCCTCTCAGTGTGTTAGCGGATGTGGTTATCAGCAGTGGTGTACATAAACCTGTGTTAGCTGACGTGGCTATCACTAGTGCTAACAGTGTGGACCCACTATTTCCATCTATATCCTCTTTCATATTGGCCTGCTTAAGACAACACTCCCTGAGCTAATCTCCCCACATACCTCTTATCTATCCACGACAGACTGTGTGTGTGTGTGTGTGTGTGTGTGTGTGTGTGTGTGTGTAGATGACCTGGGTATATGTGTGTCCCCGATCAAAGAGCGATGCCTGGATAGAGAAAGAAAAGTCAGGATAGTGGCACAAAAATTTAATGGAAATAGGAGAAGACCCATGAGGAAGAAGAAAGAGGTAGATTGAGAAAAAGAAATGGTGGATGATGAGAGTAGCAATGTGATGAAGAGATTCTGAGATAGAAGGGGAGCTAAAGTAGAGAGGAGAGTCACTGTGGAGGTGGAGGAATGAAAAGAAGTGAAAGAGATCTAGGGAGAGAAAGGAGGGTTCAGAGGAAAATAGAAAGAGCGGAGGAAGAGATAGAAAGTGAGAGGATGAGCAAGAGAGAGAGATATACGGTAGACTGAACAGGGACACCCGGTCCGTATGACTGCAGGAAGCTGTAGTAGAAAGCTCAGACGTTAATGGCTCTCTGTGGATTGAGTTTGCAAGTGAATTCAGTATAATAGTTCTCAATATAGCTTTGCTTCTATTGAAACGTTCACTGCTTTATCTGTTTAATTCTCTGCCGGGCAGAAAAAGCCATCCATACTAGCCTTTGAACACACACACATCTTTGAAGTCAGCTCACAATCATGTTAAACAGCCTTTTAACATTCTAAACACATTGTGATTGGCACAGGGTCATTTATGGAGTAGGGGAAGAGAAGGCATTAAATTGGAGATAACCTTTGACCCTTAGCTCTTATCCCGTGCAGAGGTTATCGTTGTGGCCTGGAGTGGAGCCCTGCGGTAATGCTATCCAGCTGCTCTTCACGGTATCTCTAAGCAAGAAGGCATCACTGCAAATAATGTCCGTGCCAACAAGTAATTGAGACTTGAATTGAGTCTTAAAAAGAGCTGCTTGTTTTTTGCAAAACCTGCCAGTGGGGGCGAGATAATTTCACGCTTCAAGTGACTGAAATGAGGCGTAATTCTCTGAGAGTATCATGATGTCACCTGATTTAACAAAATGCTTGAAACCATTTGCATTGTAACAAAGACATACTGTCTTTTTGGACGGAATGAAATAACTTTTTAAGATGTGCTGTGATTGCCACAGACCCTTCCCCTAATTTGGTTATCAAATGCAGGCAGAGAATCTTCCGCAGCCGACAAATTTGGACAACTTCTCAGTCAAAATAAACTCAGCTTCTCAGACTGTGATTGCAAAGTTGCAGCAGTGACTTCTCATGGGGATGACTCAGAGGATTGGATTCACTGTAAGCGATGTTCAGGTTTAAAAGGATTCAGCTGCCCAGAATTTGAAAGCATCCTTTTTTGTCGGACGGCTGTCGAGCGCTGTGACGTCGCTCATTCCATCTCCAGAAACAAGTGCTTTTTTTAACCTCTGGGGCACCCTTATCCTCTTCCAGTTCCTCAGTAAATTAATTACCATGTGTTAATTACAGCCAGTACACCTGAGCCCCCAGGCTGCCGGGGCAGGGGTTTAATCAAACACTAGTGACAGTCATTAGCTTCATTATTAAGCCTCGAAGAGCCAAATGCCACTTGAGAGTCCATGGGAACCGGCAACATCTGGAGGACCCGGAGCCTTGTAATAGCACTATGCACATCCCTCGTGGAGCATTTTATGAGGGGACAGACAGTCCGGGATGTCGTAAAAGTATGCTCCTTCTGTACTACTATGCACTGTATATATAAACAGAGGATGTCTAAATGGCATTTGGTGGAAGACACTTCCTTTTTCCTTCCTTGGGTAATAAATCATTTCTGAATACCTCCATGTTTCTGTAGTGACAGCTTTTATATCTGTTTCAGCTGACTGGGGCGACAGATTCCTCATTCGCAGAGGTCTGACACGGTTTCACTGTTTGCACATTGTATTGTTTCGCACAACATGGTATATTTAACATCCACGCAGGAGCTGCAACTGCATGGTCTAATTCCTACTAGCATATTCATACAGTTAGAGCATCAGCAGGGCTGTCTAGGCAGGTAGCGTAGCCTCTTTTGAAATGCAGGTGTATTATTCATGTCAGATATTCCCCCTCTTTCCACATCCACCTCTTTCTCTCTTTCTCAATTTCTTCAATTGTCACAGTTGACTGGTGCTATATTTCAGTTTTCCCCTTCAGGCGAACACAGTGAACAACTAAACAAATTCTCCATTTACATGCATGGGGGGATACGGTATCATTCACATGCACTTAGCCACGCGGGCAAACGCACACTGAGGACACGGCACTACACAAACGTTGCGAGGTTCGACGAGCCTCCGTCCGCAACAGCTTGTTATCACTGTCAGGATCAAGCAGGAGGAATTCAAATGCCTCCACATTCAAATTGATGCTCTTCTTTGTCAGCTTTTACTGCTGGACACAGGATAGAACGTACCAATAAGAAAGCAATGATGCCCAGTACAATGGCAGGAATTGTAGTTTCTATGGTGATAAAGCTATAGGGTACTATACATGGACATAACTCAACATGGGTGTGAATGGGGCCTTTTCTGCTCCGGTGTGAAGTACAGGCGAGGAGTGATGACACTCCTGAGAGTTGTTAGTTGGTGAGGAGGAAGGAATACCCAGCAGAAAGAAGTGAGGCGCAGGAAATGCTTGCACCCACACAGGCAGCACGCACCAACAATACAATAAAAGATAATGAATAGACACAAGATGTGCCATTTTCTCAGCCTACAGTTTTTGCCCTTCAGGTGTTTTTCACGTAACAGGAGCAGGGAACAATATGTCCCCCAGTTTATGAACAAAACATTTTACAAGACTTCACATTACACAACTTGTCATTTCCATTTCAATTTAAATACATTTTTGCAATCGATTTTCAGCATACACTCATAGAATTGCAACCAACCAACGGAGCACCAGTATTTTTCCGGGTCACTACACAGGCGCTATCATCACAGCTCAGGTCAGTTATAATTACCTATGGCCCCCAAGGTCACCCACATTAATTATAGGTGTTACCGGACAAGTAGGCTTTTAAAGGTAGACCCGTATCAGCTCCTACAAAGAGCCATTGTCTGAAGGGGAGCTTGTCACAGGGGATTGAAGGCGCCTTGTTTTGGGAGATGGCAGCTGCCACCAGCCCTCCTTTTCTCAACTCACCCCCATGTCACCCTAAACAATGCCACGCTGACCTCTGTATGAACTGGGGTGCTTTGCCCCGGGGTGGACCAAAGAGAGGCAATGTACTCTTGATGATACATCCCATGTGAGACAATGCTTATATGGGACACAGAGTTCTAGCCTGGGTCAGCGCCAGCCAACAGAACAGACAGAGATGACCCCAAAGTACTGTAAACAAAGCTGCTCTGTTGGGCAGTTTTAGTCAGCGGAGTACCTAACTGAATTCTGATCTAGCTAGTGAAACTACACAAGACTGCTGTACAAACCCAAACCCTAAGAAAAACAAACTAGACATTTCACACAAATAAAGTTTCCATAGATACCATTAGCAAATAGCTAGCTTTTACCAGGTTGTTCCATAAACAGACAGACAATAAGAGGATTTCAGCAATGAATGGCACCTCAGTAACTGCTACTGTAAAATGACTCACAGCTGTTTGCAATATGCTTCACATGACTGGCTCATTCACAGCTGTGCGGCCGGTAACATCCAGTCATATTCATGCAGGTATACAGCCCAGATGTTATAACCAGGCACTATCACTGTTAACTCTACTGACTGTGCTCATGCCAACGCTGTTCGCCGCAGCAGCTCCCTCCACCTCCCCGACATCCTTGTGTGGTATTTTGTATTGTTGATTGAACTAAGATTTAATGTTCATGTCTGCTTTATTAAGGAGGATTAGCTCACTCAGCAAAATCCTTGTCTCTGCTTGGATTCATTGAGAGCTCCCTTAAAGAGCACAGTCATTTATTCCTAGTTTAACTCTATAATCATTTGTTATAAATGGTCGACCTCTTGTAGTAAGTGTTTTTGACACAATTCATAACTTGTGACCATATCTAAATACTGTGGGATGAACAACTATGAACACACAGTACATGATAAATGTAAAGTTCCACAAATTAAAAGTAAAAAGACAATGATCCACTGATCCGGTCACATCTGTATTTTTCGGGGAATTTGGGGGTTTTAGCAACCTGGCAGGGTTAGATTCTACAATTTATATATATATATATAATTCCAGATTTGATGGGTCTTTACCCTGAGCCATGGAAAAAGGGACTTCTGACTGACTTCTGACTGGCTGATGATGGACAATAACCAAGAAAGTTTCAGCTGTGGCTATGTTTTCACAGCTGATAAGCTTGATGACCCATCTGCACATCTGCACATCTGCTGTGCCTCCCTGATTACTCAGCCCTGTAGTAAATTATTGCACCCTCAGCGACTAGATGATTGTGGTCATACTAAAGCATATATAGACTCACAGACTGACACGGGTTTACTGGCAACAATGATTCCGCAAATTGATCAACACCCTAAACGCTTTACCTGACACTTCAATGGGCAAAAAGGTTATATTGTATGTTAAAAGAATCATTGATTTTCATTCGTGTTCATTTCCATTCTTTGCAATACAGGGGCTACACTCAACCAAAGACAGTAAATGTCACAGACAGTGTTAAGTTTCCACGGCATTGTGAAGGAGCCGGCGCAGTCTCCACCAAAGGTCAAGACTGATCCTTTTACTTCCTCTCTCCTCAGCACAAAGCTGCGCACCAACGACAGCTGCTTTTCAGCGCAGTCCAGGCAGTAACTCACTGAAGCACTAAGGGCCACAAATGGCTTTGATCTATACCAAGTCACCAGTCAAAAGGTTAAAAACAGTGGTGAGAGCAACAATGTGCGTGTCGCCATTGACACTGAAAAGGAGCATGCCGTAAAGGTCAGCAGAGTCTAAGAAAAGTCAAAAGAAGTCTGAAAAGTCATCAAGGACAAATTGTGCTTTTTTTCCTCAGCTAGGATGATTCAACCAAAACACCTGGATGAGGTGAGGACAGTCAGCCTTTGCAGATTTCCATCTCCCTCTCCAGTGTGACTCACAAATCCTTTGACATGAAATCATATGACCTTCCACAGCTGTTCAGCTACTTGGGAGATTCATACAATTCTTTTGTCCCTCCACAAATATCTTTTTCAACACAGAACAAAACAAGCTGTGGATAAATTGCTTGATGTGCATGTAGAAAATGACAGGCAAGGTGAATGCCAGAAACAGACATTCAAACATTCATTGCACAATTACAATTTTCGTCAATCTGAGGACTTTGTTTGAAAGGAGGCTTGCGATTGGTATTCCAGACAGTCTACCACCTCTCCATCTCCAGGGTCAAATCCTCCTCAGAGGTGAACAGTCTAGAAACAGCCCATATACAACAATCTGGGTCTTCTGTGTTCGGTTTTGCGACCAGTCAGGCTGAATCTGACCCCTGTAGACGAGTTCACAAAGGGGATTCAGTCTTCTCCAGGATGTGCACCCATTTAAGGGTCAACACACAAAGCTCTACACAACAGCTCATGCTGGGAAAAGACTATGGCTGTAAAGTAGAGCTTGAAAGGGGACCAGTACTACTGGATTAAGAGGGTTCACATGGAAGGCACAAACAGAGCAGAGTAGGCCAGAGCAGATGAGGGTCACAGCAACTGAGGACAATTCGATTACTTTGCTTCCTCCCTGTCTGGCCTGGAATTCAGCGTGGCCTGAGAGAGTGGCACCGGTCATGGGACCCATGGCTCATATGGCACAGTGCAAGCACAGCATGTGTGTGTATGTGCATCTACAATCTCTCAAAATTGAAGGCGTGATGGGAGAACCAATAACTACAAGCACATCAACATCGTACTGAGAATCTAACTGAAAAAAATCAAACCAGATCTCTGGGCCATAACTGCTGCTATGATTTTGACCTGAGCTGAGCAAGGACAGTGGACCCAATAGATGCAGTCACATCCAGGACTCTTTCACCTGGTCTGGACAGATTAGATGCAGTTGACTGAAGCAAAGGACTTTTCATGGTTTTCACTGTTCACTTTTGTGTGAACAACTGATTAAAAGGTAAAGATGATCTAAGAATCTGACTTTTGAGGGCAACAAACACACACTGTAGTGTCATTTGATCCCTCCAGCACACACAGGATGTGCCAAACGGACAGAAGAAGTAGATAAGGTATGGTAGCCAGAAGGGGCTGATATTGGAAGTGAATGTGTAAAACCTGCTGTTTTTCTGGAGCAATGGCAACCGTTAAAGCTTGATATTACATCCTGACCAGTCAAACAGCTGGTGATGATCTTGTTATGTTGAAGCCAATAGAGATGGGTATTTTAGCACCCTGACCCTCAAATTTAAAACCTCAGAAAAAAAGACTCTAGGCATTAAGGCAAAATGCATCCTTACGAGTTGAAAATGTTTCACTTTGACCAAAAGATTTGGCTTTATGCTTCCATAAACTTGCAACAGTTGTTTTTTTGCCAACAGCTGAAAACGAGTTGTGAACACAACACACAGACATATCTTCACTTTTTAAGTTGATATGGCAAACTTGTTAACAATCCAGTGGTTATGGCGCAACATTATCCTTCCTTTGGAGTGGTGTATGTGTACACCTGATGAATGCAAGTCCAATATTCACTCTGTTAACTCTCTTTTCTTGTTTGTGTTTCTCCACCAACTCCTGAGGGAAATATCTGGCTCTTTAGCTGCTAAATGCTCCACTGTGTTCACCAGTTAGTCAAGCTGTGTCTGTCTGCTGTTTGGTGTTGAGCAGGTAGGGTACAGTGGGTTTTTAGAGGTATTTCTCTAAAAACAGCTGCCTGCTGCCGCCAAAAACAACGCTAAGGCTGCTGCTTTACACTGCAGGCAAAAGTGGCCTGAACCTGATTTTTTTTTTGCTCAAATTATTTGGGCCACTTTCATATGTGGTCCAAATCAGATAGAGGTCTGATGTTTTAACCTGAAAAGTTATATCAGAATTCATTTTTACATCACTCTAGATCTACTTTCGTCATGCGGGTCACTTCAGGTCATGTTCACACTGGAATCTGATATGGGCCACATTTAACAAATAATACAGCCAAATAAAATAATAAAAAATTATCTGAGCAATAAATTAGAATTGAGCACTCAGGCTTGGCTTGCAGTGTGAACAAAAACACTTAAGTTGTGGGTTGGACAGCTAAATAATGAGCTGAAATTAACTATAAATTGAAGAAAACTGAGGGTAGCTGCAGATTCAGGCACTAGTGGCCCCATGTTCAACAAAATGCAGAAAAAGTGCCCTCCCCTATGGTATACAATACGATAAAGTGACCTCTGGTGCCCTCCCAGTGGAGAAAATGTGATAAAGTGCCCTCTAGGGTGCTAATCATAACCCTGACTAAGTTGATTTACCCTAAATGCATTACAACTTTTTGCAACATGATGCCCTTTTTATTATTTTCACAGTTGAAAAATAATTGCCCCTCAAACAGTCCTCCACTGGATTCAGGTGAACATTTCTCTGTAGGTTCACCACTACGAGAGACCCCTTTGTTAGATTGTTTTCACATTGTCATTTGATACATCGTATATATAAAATATCAATAATACTCACTTTAAAGGGAAATACGTAAAAAAAGAGAAAAACTGGAGGACAATAAACAAACAGGAGTGCATCGTCATTTATGAGATCAGTCAAGAGTCTGAGGTTAGAAATACACAGGCTGAAGCATACAGTCAGTAGGTATGTTGTTAGCTACACAGCCACAGGTTATTATCTATACTGTACAGTCGGTACATCAGCTGAAATGCAAAAAAAACTCCCCACAAGTTCAACTGTAACACTCAAGTTCACCTGAGGTACTGCCGACAAAGTGAAGGACACATTAGAAACTGAATGCATCCGGCTCAACAACAAAAGGAAAAAGGGCCATCTGAAAGCAGCCTCTGAAATCCTGTCCTGTCTTATCTCAGTGTGGACACAACAGCCTGGTTACCTACAGTACCTACCTCACCCTCTTTCTCTCTCCCTTTCTGTCTTCCTCCCTCTCTCTCATATCTCAATGCCTTCAGAGGAAAAAAAAAAAATCCCTCTTTTGATTCTTTTTTCCAATCATCCCACGCCTCAATGTGCTGACCGGCCCTCTCCACTCCCCCTTGCGCCCGCTCTCCCCAGTTGTATCCACATGAAGAATATGTAATTACAGGAGAGTCCAGGCCTGATAGATGACTGTGTGTGAAGCCACAATGCAGCCCAGGAAGAGTCATTCTGCCCAGGGGCCATTATCAGATTAACAACCCTCTCTTCTTCTGTGTTTGGGCATCGCCAGAATCTCCTATGGGTCTCTTACTCCCTCTTTCACTCTATGCCTTTCTGCTTTTTGCTGTTTTTGTCTTTCTCTCTGGTCTCCCATACGTGCCAGGTTACATGCCATTGTCCAGTCTGGGACAAGGTAGCCCACAACAGGAAAAAGATGGAGATAGAAGGAGGGAACTGAGAAATCTGTGAAGAAAAGGGCAGATGAAAGTGTACATTTTCAGCTATCAGGAAGTTATATAAGCACTGGGCGGTTTTGTAAAATCCAAAATGATACGGAATGTCCTGTTTGGAGTTTTTCTGCTACTAATGTTTTAAAATGCTTGTGGAACAATAATGATAGGATATTATGTGGGTTTTGCGAAGGCAAGTTCATTTTCAGTGCAGTATTGGTTTTTGGTGGCTACATTCAAACGCTGAGTTCCCAGGGTCTGGATAGTTTCCTCTGACCGTCCACTCAGCCAATCAAGCCCAATTACCCCTGAGCAGTGAACACACAAACACAGTGACACTAAGTTTTTCAAACTTTTTAAACGGTCCTCCCTGTGGAAATATATTGAGTTTCACCCTGGCGGAGGTTCACTTCACATGATAGAAATGAGGGAAAACCCCTTGCAAGGAATTGCTACAACTGCAGGGTTTTCTTAGCACTTCAAAATGGCCTGAAATGACACTCTGCCACCTGTTTTTAAGAACAGGAAGAGGTTAGAAAACTGTATGAATGTCCTAATTTCCTAAAACTGGTAACAAAATGAGCACTAGAAAACAAAAGGATGGTGTGAATTAATCTGGAAAGGCACAAAGGATTCCTGGGGCTGCCCTTGATATATCCATATTCCTACATTTCTAACAAAGAGGGGCTCATCATCCTTCAATTTAATATTCCGACCTATCAAGTCACACAAACAACGGACAACTGGCATTTGAAGCTGCTATGGACGATGTTGAAGCAGAAGTAACTACAGCAACAGAGAGCTGTTCTCAACTTACATAGGCTATTAAATCTGGCAACGACTGGACATCTGTTTTAACCCCTGAGGAAAACACTTCAAAAGATTTGCTTAACTGAAAGACACAAGCAAGGGATCACAGTGGAGGGAGTGTGATTTATGACTGGGTGTACACTGAGTAGAGGTGTCAAAGCACCTGCAGAAAGGAGAAAACACTAAAGATCCTTTTAGACAGCAAACAACTACTAGCTGCGTCTGCTGCCCAGTGGCGCTGATGGGGGGCACAACTCTGCCACTATGCCTAGCGGCTTCTTTAAATCCAACCGGCGCCCTGTACCATCAGCCGGTTCTCATCCCCAGGTCGTCAAATACAGACACTTCGTCACACCTCTCGGCAGCTCATACAGACGCACAAGGTACCATTTAACATCTGTATGGATCAAGTGTGCATTCTGTTCAACTGCATTAATTAATCAAACTGTGTGTACATGGAGAGTGTGGGTGTATATGTGTGTGTTTTAAGTCCCAGCAGCATGCTGTACGTGTATTTGTTAAAACCAACTCAATGCTGATTATTGATGTTTGCCATTATTTGACTCGGTTAGTGTTCTGTTATCTGTGGTGATGAGGTTGTTGTTTTGACTCATAAACTGATCACCTCAATAAGATGCATATAATGATGTCACGGTCTTTGGGCAGTCTGTAGGCTTTATATAAAGATTCATGTTTCAGGGCCCTTCTCTAGGAATACTATATTTGAGGCCGCTGTCTGCATCACAGTCTGAAAGGTTCAACCATTGCCAACTCAGGTGGCAGGGGACAATAACTGTGACATTCATGAGAGCGGCAGCAGTGAACTGAAGGCCAAGGCTGTAACCTCTAGCGGTCTGAAAGCACCTCAAAAATGACTGCTGCTTCTCTGAAGAGAGATCTTTGGGGACCGGTGGTACAGGTGGAACTCAAACTAAAGAGCAGGGGAGGGGGGGGTGTTATTGTTTCTGTGTCTGCTAAAGTAGCTGATGCCTGTGAGATGTGTATGTGCCTGTGCAATCATATGCACTTGTGTTTGAGTGACTCATCCACAAGCCATTGTCTGACATGGGAGACGAGCCCGATAGGCATTAGCTCGCCTGGCTATACGCTCATTACTGTTTCCTGAAATACATGGGAAAATTATATCATCTCGCTGCAGTGGAGCATGGACGACAAAGGAAATGATGGCATCCTTTGTGTAAAAGACAGAAGGGGCTGAATTCAAGAGGCTCTTAGCATGAGGGCTGATGACAGGCGTGATACTGAAGTTTGCAGTGTCACACTACAGAGGCCCACAAGTGGTCTGTAAATGTGACAGTGGAGAGAGGGCAACAGCACACGGGGCGGCAAAAATTCAGCCAGACAGGAATACTGATAAACACAACACACACACACGCAGCAGGCTGTAATCGCGCCGACATGTGCGCGCAGCATGCTCTGAAGTCACACACAAACAGGCAGCTGCTGGCGACCTGCTGCGAGTGTGTGATTGTGACTCTCTGGGGTTCCGTTTCACATAAGCGTGTCATCACATATAGGTGCGTCTTCCTGCGTGTGTGTGATGGCATGTGTGTGTGTGTGTACGCTTGCCCCTGCAGCTGTCGCGACCCAGCAACACCGTC
The DNA here is from genome assembly GCF_905237075.1 of Dicentrarchus labrax. NCBI lineage: Eukaryota > Metazoa > Chordata > Actinopteri > Moronidae > Dicentrarchus > Dicentrarchus labrax. The sequence goes on from NW_026136717.1 coordinate 3,950,650, forward strand.
CTGTGCTCACCCACCACCGACACCACCTCGGAGGATTAGCCGCCGCACACGCTGGGGGCCACATCACAGCCAATCACGTATTCATGGGAAATTCAATTTCTTCGACACACTGGGATGATTTGTACCCTGACACGGGGCTCTATCTCGCCCCGTGAATTGTGTCTCAAATTGAAAAAGCAAGCGAAAGACGTCTTTTATAATGGGGCCCGAGCAGGGCAAAATATAGGAATGAGAGGCGGGGCGGTGGTGGGAAAAAATAGTTAATGTGCGACTATTTCCAGTCCACAGTGAAGCGTAACAGCCCTGACTTATTTGTTATACCCTTCCCTGTGGTGTGAGGGAAATTCATCTGCATATCAATGCTATTGTACAACTGCCGATTAACTCTTTCTGTGCAGCTGGTGACAACAAAGAGGCAATCCGCTTCTTTCTCTACTGCACTTTCCATTCCAGTCCTAAAATACAGATGTTTCCCAACCCCCACTATCATACAGTAATATGGATTTGACGCAGGTGTTCACCCCCTTTCGGCATCATTAACATCATGTATCCCATCCTCATATTTATCTCATGATAATCCCGCCTGCCAGATAGATAAGGAATCGTCATGGCAGTAATGGATGTGGCACCATTGGGACACACATGTTGTGCAGGTGCCAACGGGCTAATTAAAGCCAATCGGCATTTCACACAGAAAGCGTCACCCGCATAATAAGGTCGTTCCCTCCAAAATTCCCCACAGTGCTTTGCTTATTTTCCCTGCATCCTCTTCCCAGCGGCGATGGCCTGAATAAGCAGATGAGGCCGCTGCGTTTAACAATGCAGACTTGGCGTATGGTGGGGGTCACAGGCCAGGAGGAAAAGGTGGCATGGTTCGAGTTCACGCGCTCTGCCTCCACCTCCTGTCAAGATGGATTTCAGCCCCAGGTAAGGCTTCTCGTGAGAGAGCATAAAATCAGACGAGACCAGTGGGAAATGTGGAGATTCCCCCCTCAAAGAAAAAGATAGAAACTGAGGAGCCTTGAAGATGGAGATATTTCCAGAGAGATAATCCCCTCTCCGGGTGGGAGATTTGGGGAACCTTTTCATCCTCCTTCATTTTTCCATTTTATCTTCTCTCTACCCAACAGCAGGTCTGATGATTTTCTTTTTTATCTTGGCTGTTTCCTAAGGTTAGAAACGTATACTGTAAGAAGATTGTAGCCCTAATTTAGTCATTCCAAAAGGCATGAAGAAAACAGTTGAAACAAAAGGGGCAACACCCTCAACTCAACACTCAACATCAAGATGATCTGATGCAGTATCTGGCAGGTTGGATCTTTTCATATAACTCTGGTGTAAGACAGCCTGCTAAATGAATAAAAAGTCTGAAAGGCAAGATAGAAAGGCCAGCATTCGACAGAGTTACTCGCCTATTAAGTTGTTTGTCTGCAAACCTTGACTCAACATCCCTGCTGTCAGCTTCAAGCTACAACTTATTAATTAGAATGGGAAAACTGTGTTAAAAACATTCCACATGGCTGCATTCCTCCAAGGTACACTACTTCTCAAATTTTGTGAGAGCGTCCACTGCGGAGTGTAATTAATTCGAGAGACCTTAGAGGGGTCCTGTAGCTCACGCTAAGACGACAGACCTGCTCGCATAATTATCCTCCATGTTTACACATGAGAGCAGACTTTGTGCACGCTTTCCGCGGTGACCAAAAAAACTCCAACCCTTTTTTAAAATTCAGCAGGCGTTGTCCATTCAGGATCGGTGCTCCTCGCCGACGAGCCGCAGCCTAGCTCTTTGTAGTTGAAGCAGTGCTAATGAGAATGAGGTCATGGGGATTTTGGCAGCCATTGTGACGGATGTGGAGAGAGACACAAGCCAGGACCATAACACCCCTTTTTCTACAACACACATACTCCCCTCCCAATGTGTCAAAACATGCTGAGTGTTGGGCCAGTAGCGGCAGCTGACTGGGAAATAAGGGCAGCTTCTTGGCAACTGGCAGCCATGTTGGAGGCCAGTTCCAGTAAAAGGATTTATGAAGGAAAGAGAAGGGAAAAAGGGAGGAAAAAAAGAGTTAACTTTATCTTTTACGTTTGACAATCAAAACTCCAACTGAGCAACCAAACCGATGCAGAGATGAAGTACGCAAACACACTCAAAAGTAGCCTGAGGAGCACTTAATTTACACCAATTAGACATTGTGTTCTTTTGCTTGGGAATGGCCAGTGACTGACTTCTTTCACTAGCTGGAGAATTGGAGAAAGAAGGAATGGTTAGTGAAAGGGGCTGTGAGAAAGATGAGGTTTAAAAGGGGAGGGAAGTAGGGGGAATGGGTTTAACAAGGCAGTAACACTGCAGAAAAGAATGTCCTCTTTCCATGGGCCACTGGAATGGGACTAACAGGCACGGACACAGTGACACAGCAACACGCATACTGCACATGCACGCATAGGCATTAAAGAGGGATACAGTGTCATGTTTCATCATCAAGAATACAGTTTTCATCAGTTGTGTACTAATGAACTTCCTGTTCTGATGCTGCTCAGACTAAGCTATGCTTTGCAGGTACAGAATCAAGGTCAGGTCCGGCAGTGACCAAATACCTTACTGATGATGTCATTCAAAAGCTGCTTCGCAGACTTTGCTCAGAGAAGGTCATACTGCAGAAATCTGTGGCTTAGTTAGTGTAAATGGCTGTCTTGGGTAGCATCAGACTCCATACATATTAATATAGGTCTTCTGTTAAAGGATCAGGTCTAACAACTGTAAAAGCAATTTTGCAGCAGCCTAACAAAGCCAGCACACAAATAAAGCTTCACTCATTGTGACCTGTCCAATGGCCTTGGGACATGCGTCATTTTGAGCAGGCATGATGATTGACAAGCAGGCTTGGGGAGCAACAGATTACATGTAACTAAGTGATCAAGTCAATTTAGTCCAATTAACAAAACAATCCTAGCTTTAGGTCCACTTAGTAGCTTTTTCAGGGGATTTTGACCACATCACACGGCATCGTCACCATTCATTCATCATTCATACTATTTCCAAGGTCATGAATGAACTTTAAAGCCACATGGACAAGAAGTCCTAAAAGTGCCATGGATTAAACCTTAACAGCTGCTGAGCTCCAATGGCAACTGGAGTCCTAGTGCTAGACCAATCATCATCTCAATCACGCACATACTTCATTGAAACGGTCCGCAGGGTGATTGAATATAATTTCCTATATTGATCTCCTAGCGAACTCTGAGCCTAGCTCTGAGATGTTTAAAGCTGACTCATGCTACTGTTCGTGCTGATGAGTAATTGCTGAATATATGAGGATTTGATTTGCTCCAATTTTAAAAGGTAGAAAAGTCTCTGCATCATCTTGAAACCTCTACTCTGACATAATTGCCATGTTCTTACTAGATTATAGGACAGGTGATTCGGCTAGTCCAAAAAAAATGTTTTGGAATCAGCAACTTTTGAAGGTAATTTGGCCCTCGTTACCTCCCTCATGTGAAAGGGTTGTGGCTATGTTTAATTACTCTCCATCGCTCCTAAAATCTTCTTGTTATGAAAATAGTATGATATTTATGCCAGTGGTCTTGTAATGTGAGTGCAGGAATAAACCCTATTATTCCTTTAGAATAGCAAATCATGACCTCCAAAAAACATCTAGTGCATTCCTGGTCTCACAGTGAATCTGACGACGACACATATGGATGCCGGACCACTGAACGCTCCGGCTGGGGTGGGTGACAAAACTGCTAGTTGGCCAGTGTTTGGTTTTGGATCTGCCGCTTTCAACATGGAGACCATTTCCCAGGAACTTTTACATTCTGAGGTGATAAATAGGCAATGCAGTAACAGAATCTTGATTCATATTTGATCACGAGTTAGCTTAAGTGTAGACGTGCAAATTTATGAAGTGTGGGTGTGTGTAAGGTTTCCTTCAGACTGCCCCACCTGAATCTGTTAAGGAAAATCACACCCTCATCTCCATCATAAGGACAGGTTGACATTTATCATCAGACATCAGATTTTTATTGGCCTGATATACTAGTATAAACTTCTTTTGTCTGAAATGATGAGTCATACTGTAGAGCTGTAAGTTTCTCTGCAGTACATCACAAAGACTTCAACTTACAGAAACACAGACATGACCAACAATGACCTACAATCATCCCACACAAAACTTAACAAAAGCAGCTTTACACATCGCTCCCAGAGAAAGAAAGAAACACCACACTCCGGAAATGGGCTAGTGTTTTGCGCAGCATTTGGCGTTAAGCTGTTTTTCAGAGGCAAATGAAAAGAAAAGGATGATAATGAAAAAGGGGATTAACCACAGAAAGAGAGGAGAGAACCAGTTGGGCCTGTTGTTGAATACACACAATAAATTAAAAAAAGGGCAAACAAGCTTTCCTCTATTGCCCTGCTGGAGTGTTGTTCACCTCAGCACGCCAGCTCTGAACCTCTACGGGGTTTTCTCTGTTTGTGCGTGTGTGAGTGTGAGTTGGGCATGGGGGTCTTCCAAATGACATATTTGCATACAAACAGCCTGTCCAAATTCACAGAGGGGAGAACGGGAGAGGAAGGAAGGGAGGGAAGAAAGAAACAGGGAAATATGGTAAGTGTGAATGTGTGTGTGTATGTATGTGCGCGAGTATGTACGTGCATGCGTCTCTGAAAGAGAGCACTGGGAAGGGGGTTTGTTTGTCCTCCTCAGGTGCTGAGGGGCTTTCGATTTAAGCAGAGTGGAGAATCTCATTACCTGAGTGATGCACTGCCTGTGTTTACACGCGTTATTCCAAAGAGGCTTCCACACTCCTTCATTCCTCCACCTCTCTCTCGCTCTCCCGGTCGGGAAAAAAAAAAAAAAAAAAAAAAAGTTCCAATTGCAATAACAAACAGGCCGGCTCAGCCGCAGAGGAGGCTGAGGGATCAAATGGCTCTTTTTCCCAGAGCAGGGCTGTCACAGGCGGGACGCTTTGGTAGAATTACTTCACTGAAGTATGACCACCAGTGACAGCACTTGAGAATACACACAGGCATCAAACAATGAGGTGGGACAGGAGGGAGACTATAAAGTGTGAGTGTGTGTATACATACTCATTCTAATGCTTGCACCCTGGACAATTATGAGGTAGGAAAAGAAAAGAGTCATGAAGTGGACAAACTGACTCATTAATGTCAGTTCTACATCAGAGCGGAACATATGGGTACAGGTGTGCTAGCAGTGTGGCTCTAGGGATGGCAGTGTCGGTCGGTAGGTCCACCACTTTGGTCCCGACTGAGATATCTACAGCTCCTGGATGGATGCCATGATTTGATACAGATACCCATGATGCCCAGAGGAGGAATCCTAATGACTTTGGTGATCACCTGACTTTTCATCTACTGCCACCATTTTGTGTTGATGAGTTAATGTTAGCATGCTAACCAACAAAACTAAGATTGTGAACAAGGTAATTAGCATGTTAGCATTGCCATTGTGAGCATATTAGCTTACTGACATTAGCACAGCCTCTTCCCGCTCTTTAGTTAATGTGCCTGCTGCCTGAAAGCTATCCTGTCACTTGCTGCTGCGGTTCATATAGCATTTCCTTCTCTGGGTCTGCGTTCCCCCTACATTATTGCCGTCACTCCCGGACCCCAAAGATTTGTGTGTCCTTGTGGGGAAAGACGAGCTCAGAGCCAGGACAACTTAATATCAACTCTGTATATATTTTGCACTCTAACAATCAATTCCATGTGAGCAGGCTGACTTAAACGAATGTGTCTTCTGACTCACATGTGCTCTGTGGTGTTTTTTTACAGCCGCTTACATGATGGAGAGGGGACTGACAGCAAGGGACCCCCTCTGGACTCAAAGAAGCAGCGCTTCCATAAATCTGCTCTACACCTCTGCTCGTTTCAAGCTTTATTATTTGGTGTAGTCGGGGCAGGTAACGGTAAGTGGCAGCATTACTAAGGTCTGTCCATTTCTAACATCTTTTTATTGCGTATTCTCTTGTTGCTCATGCTATTTTTATTTTTGTCCTATTTCGGCTCTTTTTCACATTTCTGGCATTTCTCCTCAGGTTTTTTTTTACGCACCAATGAATATTTGCACTAATCGCCTGACTTTAAACTGCTGTCAGCAAAAAACATAATCTTGATCTATCTGTAACCGTCCTCCCAGTTCGTTCTTTTTATCACTTATTTGCATTACAAATTTTCAACCATCTACAAGTTCCATTCTTCTGTAAAAAACAAAAAAGTTTCACTCATTTAACTTCATCTCATCTTCTGACTACTGCGAGCCTTAAGCGTTTTATATCTTTAGAGTCTTACTCAAAAGAATCCATACCTGAACAGCTCACATTCAAATTACCAACCTGCATTTTAAAAACCGCATAATCACCCCTTTAGTTTGTATTTAGGTCTATTTTTAGCATCCCAGCGGCCGACTGTCACCTCATCTTTGTGAGCCGCTCAGCCTCTCCCTTTACACTGCAGAAGACTGAAATCACCTGACGCCACTGTTGTGACAAGCAGCACTCCAAACAATAATTCAATTTGTCGCCGCTTTGCATCTTTATTCCCGCTCACAGGCACACGTCTCCTTTCAATCACGCAAAAGTAAACCGGATAGAGAAGGCGAGAGACACAGAGAGAGAGAGGGAGGTAGCAAAGAGCCCGGCAGAGTATGTTACACTGTAGCCAGCGTCAGATCACAGCACACGGCCTCGTCTTTTTCATGTAAAACAACTGCTGTTTTTGACAGCACGTTTGTTAAAAACCACCGAAGGAACATGCAGAGTTTAGATGAAAGAGGCCTCTCTGTGTAGAGTTATTGCTTTTTCTTTCTTTTCCCTTCTTTCCTTTTCTTTCCTCCCACACACTCACCACCGCTGCCGCCGCCCCTCCCCTGATACTCCGGTGCTCTAATTGCTATCAACATGAGTCACAAACGTTCAGCCCTTTTTTTTTCCAGGGAGAAGAATTATTACTGGCAAGCTTCACGTCCGTCAACACATGCTAATTCCCGTTCTACTGCTCCGAGTCGCCTTGCATGTGTGTGTGTATGTGTGTGTAGGTGTGTGTAGGTGTGTGTGAGGTTGGCACAGCGACCGAGAACGTCATTCCCACTAAACCTTGGGTGGCAGAGTTGCCTTTGAACTGTAGACAGCGCTGAGTTTAGGTCTGGGTTTGTGCTCCAAGACAAACTTCAGCCAACTGGGAACATGGGACAACTACAGCTCTTAAACAGGGTTCCCTAAATAACCAAAAAGGGGTTCTTTAGCATTAAACCAAAGCAGAACCATTCACGGCTCTCTGACAACTACTAGAAAAGTTCTCTCTAATCCATGCTGAAATGGATTTATGTATATCCTTCACTACGATAAAAAGAGCCTCAGTTTTTTAAATGATTATGGCTTCATATGAAATCACTACAGTCACCAGACAACATTTTTAAAGAAACATTTTTTTCTACCTGTGAATAAGAAAGAGTGTTCAGAATCAAATTAACTAACACTTCACAGAAAGTGTGAGTGGGAATAAAAGCAACAAGGGACAGTGGTTTGTAGAGCTTTTAGAAAAGAGCAAAATCATTTATTTCATATTATGGCAGCAGGCATACTAGCAAAAGAGTCAGGAAAATGTGATTTTAATCCAAACCCTTAATGGGTCTCTTGATGAAATAATTAATCAAATATAGCTCACATCATGACGCAATGCCCGATCTCTATGTGTGATTACAAGATTCCACCCATGTAAGTATAAATGTTAAATAAAACCTCAAATCAGTAAAGACAGAAAATATTTTAAAATAAATATTCTGTTATTATAGATGAGCTAAGTCCTTTAATTGATCTAAAATGAGTGTTAAGTGGCTAATTTTTATAATAAAAAGTTAACATTAAAATGTTCTGCAGCCACAAGTGTGGCATTAAAAATCTTTAATAATGTAATGTATCCTTTTTCAGTCAAATCCATGAGTTCTGATATGAGATCATGAAAACATAAATAAACCACTTTGTGTGTTTACTGTGTATTTTTGTATTTGCCTGAGCCAATCATAACCAAGGACATGGACAATCCGTTTTATATCTGTATCCATTTCTCCGTTCTGACGCCTGACTTGCGTGGAAGGCTTCATGCTGTTGTTGTGCAATTGGCTTAAGATGGAAACTGAAAATACCCAGGTCCCCAGTGAGAGGTGGGGTTCAGATGGGGGGTGGTTGATAGAAAGTGGGGACGGCTTAGCGCCGAGGGAAGAAGATCCAATCTCTAAATGTGTTGCTGTGAAGGTGAAATACTGGAGAAACCCTGCTGGGTCCGCATTTCACAACTCTCTGAGGGGCTCTATAGGGAGAGCTTTCCCACTGCTCCTATAGTAGACGCAGGCAGGCCGGCAGTCACACACACATCTCACACCACCCCCTCACACACACACATATAACACATAAAACCATATTTCCACAGCCAAATACTGCAAGCCTGCACATATCTACATATTGTTATTGTCAGGCTCGAAAAACTTTACATTTTTTATCAGTTAAAGAAACTTTGTTGCTATGAACATGACTAAATGTTTACAACCAAAAATATGGCTAATAATGTAAAGTGTGTTTGAGGGTACCACAAGAGGAAATGTCACAGGGTCATTGAAAAAATAACAATTTGCATAAATATACTTGTGAATTATATGGTTATATCTATTTATTAGATTATGAGATATTCTGTGTGGAAGGTTGACAGTGTGGCGCTAAAGGAAAACTCACACAGTATTCACAAGATAAATGCATTATCCTCTGGGGAGCATGAATATGTATAATGTGTAATTTTATGACAATCTTGCAAAAAGATTAGGATTTTCTTTAGGACAAATTCTGTGCTTAAAAAGGCAAGATTATCCTCTGGGTAGCATAAATATACAGTTTCATGCCAATCTGGTTATTATTATGTATTGTCATTTTGGTCTGATGATGGCTTTAGAGGAAAGATCAGGAGGTCACCAAAAAGTATGCTCTGGGACCGCGGATACGGTCTATAATATATAATAATAAGTTTCACATTTCAGGGAGATTTCATGGAAGCCCTGTCATTATTTTCTGGGTTACTGTGTCGTGGACGTTGGTTAAAGAAAGCTTTTGACCAAGAAAGGTCGCCAGGTCACCGAACTTATTAGGAATGAATCTTCTGGGAACCAAAAATCCACATGAGTATGGACCGATCCGATCCAGTAACGGTATCGGTTGCTGATACTGACCTAATTCACATATCAGATACCTGACTGGTTTTATGAATATGAATAAATAATGCATAGCCAAAATGTTACACTAATTAATTAATCAATTAGTAATTAAACAGTTCTACAAAGATATCCAGTGGACCCCATATTTTTTTGTTTCCTAGAATTCTATGAGTTGGACGTCCAGGCAGATCTTGCGCTGGACCTACAACATAACAGGAACCAGTCAGCAACTGAGTGAGCTAGTAACAGCTGGCTAACTCAACATGTCCTTAGTTTGGAAATATTTTAGTCTTCAATCACAGATGAATTGAGCGGTATCAGTATTGGTATCGGCAGACATCCAAATTCAGGAATCGGATCAAAAAATGAAAACAAATTGCTTCTCTACTAAATATTATGTCAATCTGGCCAGTGGTTGTCAGGCTGTTTTCCTCTTTTGACTGGATGGACACCAGACAGACTAATGGACTGGCAAGAGCATCAATAAAAGAAAACAAATATTACAGGACAAATGCAAATAAATTCATGAAGGTCAGCCCAAAAGCATGCTTCACTTCCTAATATTCCTAGAAAGTTGACTTTTGGAGATACAAGGATCTCACCTGACAATATGACTTATATGGCTTATATTCATGCCAGAGCTATACATGAAAAATGCAGGACCTGGGAGAAGTGCGAGGCGAGGGGCCGCTCTGAATTCAGATCAGGAACCAAACCACTGGAAGACCCCAACAGGATTCCAGTGTGGGTTGCCAGGGCAACATGAGCAGGAACTTTCAACCATGGCAGCCAAACAGCAGAAGACGATGAGGCGAGCACAAAACAACAGGGGAGAAAACCCTCTGTTTACAGGGACAAAACTGGAAAAACAATGATCGCACGCTGGGTACATTTTAGCACCGTAACAAAAGAAAGAAAGTTCGGAGAATGCCTGCGATGTTAAAGCAGATGCCAAGTAGCTGTTTTGGCTGTCGCTTGGTAACCAGGACCCCCCCACCTCCAATAAACATGCAAACAAGCACACACAAAGACAAATGCTTATATTGAGTCATTTTGCCTTAAAGGTTTCCACCTTGCCAAGCCGAGGACAGGAAGTGGAGGAGAAGAGAAGGTGATGGTCAGCGATAGACCACACACACACACACACACCTCTTCCTCATACACACCCTGCACTGCAGGAACAAACAGACAACAATCTCTCATCCCCGCTGCCAGCTGCCTCCGAACAACCTGCGAGACAAACGTGTCTCAATACTTTTATATTGCTGCCGGGAAGCCAGCATCCGCCTGGCATCACTAAACACTTAATTAGACAGTAACACTACAGTAGCACACTGCTCCGCGTACTTTCCCAAGGTCTCGTTAGCAAGGCAACCACGGCATCAAAGCGACAAACGCTACCTACCGCCAAGTGGCAAAGAGCGGTCCCGTGCCAACACTGAGGACATACTAAGAGAAAGGCTTTGGATGAAGATCTTATCGACGGATAAGCTCCATCATCCACAGTGCTTTTATGTTTCAGACAATTAACTCGCTATTGTTGTCTGTGTCGAGCCTGCCAACAGATCGGACACAGATATATGCATGTCTTGCTGCACAGTCTGCTGTGCCAGGTAGCCTGGTTACTTCACTGATATGGGTTTTAGAAGCTGAGACTGATTTTTGGTTTATATTAGACATGTTATGCCTGTGTATGTTCGAATTTCTAAAGGCTAAAATGTCCAGAAAATAACAAAGATCAGTTTCCACACTTACACACATGAAAAACTACTGAGACATCATGAAACACTAAAATGCTCCACTGGCACTAAGACTAATGCAATTGGTTAGTATAGCATTAATTAATGGAAAGGAAGTTTTGACATTTCTGAAACACTAAAAAAAAAGGTCAAATCAAGGCCCGGGTATAGGAAGGTAGTACTTCACTGAAAACTTGTGTTTTAAGTATCAAACACTCACCCACCGTAGATTTGAATGGTGGTTCTTAAAGATTTGTAGCTGGTTCCCTCACCGAGGCTTTAGTCAAAAGCTACAATGGATTCCAGTGGCTACCCAGTTTCATGTTGGAATAGAAAGTATCAAAATGTCAAAAGAAACGTCTCAAACTAGTCTGTGCGCTCAGTACATTTCAAACAGTCGTATTTTTTGGTTACAAAACATGGCTAAAGACACAGCTTTGTTGCTAGCATGGTTAGCATACGAGCCGGTGTATATAAAAATGGTGGCTGAGGTGCCATGTACTGTTAGCATAGTTAGTTAGTCACAGAATATACGCAGTGTTTGCCATTGTTGTGACTGTGCTACATTCATGTGGCTGGCACTAACACCACCATGCAGTCTACTTACTGCCTTCACTTACAATACAACACAAATAATATTCAATATAAAGGCTAACTAAATACAAACGTCATACATAAAATGATTCAGCGACAAAGCTAGTGCTGCTAGCTTACAGAGACAACTAGCCAATTAGAAAATTAGCTTGACGTAGCTTCCTCATTTTCTCACATTGATATCCTCCTGAGCATAAAATATGGAACCACACATTAACAGAGAATTAATATATATGTATATGGAGTGTGTATACACTTTCTGACCTTTAAACAAAGCACATGAGCTACTACTTTCGTGTGAGTGTGCTACGTTCAGACAGTCGTAGCTAGCTGATATACAGGGCTTACAGTGCTACAACAGCTAGTGCCTTTTGCCTACTGGCAACACATGCAATAATGTAACTTATGGCAGCAATGTGAACACAACCCATTTAAAATAATATAACCAAATATTCCTGGAGTCAAAGTAAATACTGTAGTAACACAATACTAATGTAGCCACAGCCCAATGAATAGCTTACTACAAAACAGCTGAATAGACCAAAATAATTCTGTGTATAATTCATAATTCATGTCCACAAAAGCTAACCACGCTAGTGCCAAAATAGTCATATTGTAGCCATATTTTGAAATATTTTAGCACAAATATCAGATTAAAACATACTCCGAGGAGGAGTAATGCTGCAGGAGTGGGTTAATCTCTACTGAGACTATGTTTGTCATTTGATTGATTTTTCCCTTAACTGGAAAATATGCATTTTCCAATATAACACAGTGATATAGCTTTCATAGTGACATAATGGATAGCAGGCATCAATCATGCATGAGAGGAAGCGAGGAGCCATCTGATGTTGCGGAAAGACACTGAGCTGTGCTTACATGTGTCCTGACGGCCATGTTGGATGGCAAGCCTGCTGTAGTGTTACTGTACTTTGTAATTTGGAGACACGTTAAAAAGAGACAGAGCAGAACCAAGCCAACAAGTCTGATGATTTACAGTCTGGGTTTTGGAGTGTCTTTTTAAGCAGGATGAATGAGGGCAGACAAGATAAATGACGAGAAAGGCTCTCCTCACATGTGCAAACAATTTTCCACCGCAGAACAACCAGGGGCCAAATGAACTGTCTGTTCAGTATGTGAAGCGTGAACAAATGCCTTTCACATTAAGTCAGGACCCTGGAGACCTAGATAGTGTGTGTGCATGTGTGTGTGACTGGGGAGAGAAAGAGCATGGCTCTGTATTGTTACAGCTTATATGTGTGTGTACATACCTGCATGAGCCTTGATTTCCCATGCAAATAAAGGCAAGCACCTTATTATAAAACATTATGGTTCCCTCTAAATACTCAATTTAAATTCAACCAATGCCATGTTTAGATTAGATGTATGCTGCAGGCGGTTAATCCTTTGACCTAATTGGCTAAAACGATTCTTGTGATCTGACGGTGATGTTGGCAAGGTAACCTGAGGGGATGGAGGGAAAAATGAGAGTAAAAGGTTGTATTACCGTATATTCTTTACAGCTAGAAAGTGAAATGAACTGTAAAGAACCATCAGTTCAACACCATGAATAGAAGAAGGGGAATAGTGATGACAACTGTATATTAGGACTGATGATGTCAGCTAACAACGATAACAAGGACATCGTGAATTGAAAGTAGCCATTAAAGTCACTGGTGTGAGCTGCTGCTTTTAGTGCAACACATTCAGGCAGCGTTGTGGAGCACTGTGTAATTTGATATGCGTAAATTGACATCAATTTGATTTAACCAACTCCAAATGCTGAATATGCAAACTGTATTTTATAAGCATTGCAGATGTTTAAAGAGAAAAAATTATATTTGTAGAGTTTTTGTGGTTGCGTCCATTTCTCTTTTAGTATAAGGTACAATATTTTTTAAAGTAATTCAAAAGTATTCAGGTTAGGATTACATTAACCTAAGGTTAGGTAACCTAATCTATTAGTAATACTAATTAGTCGGTTGGTTCAACACTCAGACTACTGAATGGATTCATGGTCCCCAAAAGATGAGTCCTACTGACCCATTGACTTTTTCTTGCACCAGCATACAGCTGACCTTTAATATTGAGACTGATATGGCTCACCATATTATTTCAGTTTTACAAACGTCATCTTTAGTCCTGATAAGCAGTTTGGCTATATATCAGGCTCTTGTCTTCCAGCCAGGTCCTTTCAACTGATGCTAGTTCTTCTACTTTCATTTATTCCCACCCAGGAAGGCTCTTAAACCAGGAAGTGGCAGGAATTACCCACAATTCCCCTGTGAGGGGTAGAGGGTGGGACGAGAGTTTGGACTGTCAGCGCCCCTGTTGCCGCTCATTAATCACTTAGGCTACTGTGGGACAGGCCGCCAGGGATCAGCAACACACACATACAAGCAAACACACACACACACACACACACACACACACACACACTCGTAAATTTAAAAAAGGTGTGAGTGCAATACCAATGCATAATCTGTCTCTCTGTGAAACAATCAATACACGCAAGAGAGAGAAACCCTATTATATGTTGAGGGCTGTTTCCTCGGCGATACAAATGCACATATCGGAGACACATGGGCGCAGAAGGTGTCGCCGCTCGTCACCATAGAGAGGAGACAGAAATAGAGGGAAGACGAACACAGCTCAGAGTTCCCTGAGGCTGGTCAACAACGCGGAGAGAGGAGAGAGAGAAAGGCACAAAGGGAGAATTGCACAAAGAGAGCACTTTCACTAGTGGAGCCTTCATTCAGTACGGCTGGTATCATGTTATACAGCCTCCTGTCCATTCCCAGGATTCCTTCCGGGACTCACTAACTCCATATGCATGCATGTTTACGTCTGTGTCAGTGAATTTTGTTATATTTTTTCATTGTAAATAATATTCTAGTCTCCTGAAATGTTAAACCTGTAATCTTTAAATCACTTGAACACATTCAGCATGTTGAAGTGCCTATATGAAAAATGATTATGTTATGTTTCAAATTATTCTGATATAACTGTTGGTTTGTAGACAGTGGAGATAATCCCAGTGGAAATTTGTGCAGTCTATGTGTTCTTTCAGGCCATTATAATTATGGGGCAGTGTATTTTTTGATATCACTATGAGTGAGTCACCAAAAACATTTTCAAATTATACATAACATTGCTAGTCATGGGGAGTACTACTCAGCTTGCAAAAATAGTATCAGGTTTCCAACTTCTTAAACATTAACTTTAAGGACTTTCCAGGCCTATTTACCACAAATTCAAGGACCCAACACAACACAATGGCGTCAAAGGTAATTCTTGACTGTGGAAATAATTGTTCAATGGTTTCACAAAATAATCTTGATTCAAGCTTTCAACCACATCTCTTGGTCTTCATCATCAGTTGATGTCATTTGCACAGTTTTCATGAAAAGCTAGTTAGTGGATTTTGAGTTAAGATAATTTTTTCAAACTGGGGTTGTGGAGTTTGAAAGACGTGGCAATTCAGGAGGAGAAGGAGGAGAGGAAGGAATGAGAAGATCTATCGACTTGCAAGGAAAATTTGGTCACTTTACCTCAAAAATTTGGTAAAATAGGTCATATTCTCCTTAAAAATAGCATCCGACAGTCGGTCTTTGTAAAAAGCAATTCAAAATATCATCACAATGACCATTATAGCACCACAGGTAGGTTTAAATCATTCATTTGAACATGGAGAAAAGACTCAGCCCACGGGGATAAGGGGATTCCTTCAGCCTGAAACTGAGTGATAAAACAAGCCTTTTGCCTCTTTGATATTTACTTAATGAGAGATGTACTGTACATACAGCGTTTAATATGTCCAATTACAGACACAAAATACGATGGATAATGAGCTCGGTAATACAGAAAAATCCATTCTTCCTCCGTTCTCAGTTATTTTTCTTAGTTCTCTGTTGGTTATTTATTCTAGGGTTCATAAATATTATCATGGAGCTGTGGCTGTGACCTTTGCCCTCCTCAGTATTGGATTTTTAATAGTCCTGATGATCTAACAGCTGAAGGGAAAGCAGGCATACTGTTGGACTGTATTTTGATCTTGATTCCACATGCATTTATTTTCCTTGAATACATGTTACATGCTCTTACTTTAAAACACTCCCTTACACACACATTACACATACACACTTCACCAGCTATCTCTGCTCTCCAAGGACACCTTCTGGAGGATGCCTGAGGGAAAGCTCTTTCATGCTCTCAGCCATCAATTGACCAATCAAGGCTTGCCAAAGTAAAGTGACTGTTGCTGCTATTGGGACAGAGGGGAGTGCACAAGAGCTGTTTTCAACAACCCTTTTACTGTAAAGCTAGATTAACAATTCATCCTCTTGTCAAAACACTTTGCAGGTTATTGAGAGAGGGGAGTTGGCCAGAAAACAAACATACACATATTACAATGATAATGCAATGATGAAATTACCCTGAAAGTGAAATGTACTTTTTGAGACAAATAGGTGGTTTTTATTACACTCCTGATTACCCATCATTAAGACAGATGTGACAACTGAAGTCCACTGCACGGCTAACCCTCTCATCTGTGACTCACATTTGGAACCTCTGAGACTCCAAAATGAAATGATGAAACAAGAGAGGAGGCATAGATTCATTTTTCCCACCCATCAATCTGCGCGCTGCTCATAAATGTCAGCCTTAGGGAAATTGAATGGCACCATTTCTCTGTGTTTATTAGGCTGGGATGAACTCGGTCCCAATGACCTTTCGGAGAACATACCCACGGCAAGTTAACTGAGGATAAGTCAAACTTGGAGTTCCTTTGACTGGCAGAGCCTGAGCACTAGGATCCCTGCGGACTCATCGCTGCAATAAAAAAAAAAAAAAGACTGGCAAGTTCATCACCAGAAAGGCTCTCCATCGGGAGAATGTCACTTTTTTTTTTTTATTACTTAAATGCCCAGTCTTAAATGCCAAAGCACTAGAATCCCGCAAGTCATTACTGAATTGTGGTTCCTTGAACTCAGAAGGGAATTCGGCCAGTTTGAGTTTATCAGGTTTGAGCTCCTTAAAGTCGAACTGAGATTTAAAAAAAAAAATGTTTTCTTTATTTTTCAGCTATTGCAGTGCTAAAAACTGACATCTAGTAGGAGTTGGTGCTAACGTTAGCAAACAATGCTAACAAGCTTCCACTTTCAGAGTGAACGCCAGTTATTCTAACTGCCTAGCTCCCACTTTCCAAGAGCAGAATACAAACAGCACAACGGCTCCTCCCAAAATGTCGAATGTTGTTGAGGGACAGACAATTAAATCATCACAGAACATAACCTAAGAGGGCCTGACAAAAAACATTATGTAAAGGCTAATGTTGGTAAGCCATAGCAACAACAGCCCTCACATGTCAGTCAACCTCTGCCATGGGAAACACCCACTCAGAGGCTCCAGGCATAGCCTAGATGGTGTTTCCACAAATATATCCAAGAATGCTTTTATCCTGTAATGAATGCCACCGGTTGCCTTCAATGGAGTCCACCATGTTTAACCACCATGTACTACAGTAGCCAAGAAGGGACAAACCAAACACTGGCTATAGATAAGGGCGTTCGGTTAGATTAGGTTGTTTGCCTTAAGGGGAGGGTGAAGCAAGGGAGTTGCATCTGTAGCTGCACTGCTAGATGCCACTAAAGGCTACACACTGGTCCTTTAAGTTCAGTTTTAAAGCTGCAGTGGTAAACCTCTTTATTTCCAGTCTAGGTTCAAATAAACACATCCTCTGCCTCTCTTGTGCAATAAACATGAGCATACTGTGCAAATTCAGAAGATTTCTGGCTTCTGAAAATCAACTTTTCAAGTTCTTGCTGCCACTTGGACCCACCAACGAGCAAAGGTGCCCCGAGCAGCTTTAAATTCAATCTCTCTTGCCTCTGTTGATAATCCAATAAGTTGAGCGTTACCTGCAAATGTCACCGTTTACATTATTTACCAACCGATTTGTCATGAAACTCCATCAAATTCGAGCAAAATAGGTCTGCTGGCTGTTTCACGGTCAGATTATTTTCTCTTTCATGTTTTTTCTTCTCTTTTTTTGCAGAGCCGCCTGCAGCCACAGCCAGTAAAACAGCAATGTGTTACACTGACAAAAAGGCTCTGATTGCAAGTGATGTCTCCACCAGACACCACCACTCAAATCCCCCCTGGCGTCTGTCAATATCTATCACAAAGACAGCTCTTGTTTACATAGTGTAGTGCTCTGGCTTGACCCGGCCCTAAGGAAAAACCACTACCATACAGTTAGAAAACTTCTGTCTTCTCCAAAGTAACCACTTAAATATGCCCAAAATACTCTGGAACACAATATAATTCAGTGGTCACTTCAGTGGATTAATGTGTCAGTTGTGCTAGACTTCTGTCTCAGATCTACTTTAATGCCAAATTCCGGCAGACAATGACAGTGAAGGCATAAAAAGTAAGCTACTTTCATCTGAGCCAAATTACGTTCCAAACCACAAATAAATAAGGCACTGCAAAATTCATGGACAAAAAGCTCCATCAATATTTTAGTCATGGCTTCGTGTGACTACATCAAGCACCGATCTGTCTGTTTAGTGCGCGCTCCTCCTCACCACAATGGCTCTGTGCGCACACAGGCGCGTCCTTGGACTCCCTCTGAATGTTATCAGACACAGCGGCATGAGTGGTTATTATTGTGGTTCCCAGAGTGGGGTCAGGGGACCTTCCCCTGGTCTCTAATTGAACATTAAAGAGGTTCCCAAGGTCAAATGATGCATGTGTTCATTTTACAGCAATGAAATATGAAAGGAAGTTCAAACAAAGGACATAGAAAATAAGAAGTTTCACTCTGAACGCTGTGATTTCCCTGCGCAGCGCAGCGTAAACAGACAATAACAGATGCTCATGGACTTGGGCCACCATGTGATGTAATGGAAGAGGCGACAGAGTGTACATGTCTATTTGTGGGGCCACTGACGTGAAAACGTCAAAAAAAAAAGTCCTGATCTTTCAACAAAGCCCAGCGCCTGACAACATCCACCGCGCGTCCAGCTGGACCACTTGGATGCGTAAAAACCACACTGCGCCTCCTGGTCTCCGAGAGCCGCGCAGTGTGCGTCTGCAGCCTCCTGCGAGAACAATAACTTGTTTCTGGTGATGTGGCTGGAGTGATGGATGGTGGAAGGTGACAAAGAGGGGTATGGTGGGGATGGTGCATGAACCAGCGGATCGTGACGGGACAGGACGGGAGGGGGGTAGGCTACTTACGCTGCTGTTCTCTCCTGTCCAGTGGACCATCGCCTGGTTGTGGGTCGCATCCCCTTTGAGCACGAACGAACTGCTGAGCAGGGACATTTGTTTTTCCCGGGACAGTGCTCTCCTGAAGCGGGGAGAGGTCTCCGCGCCGACGGCTTCCTCGACACCGTCCGTCGGTAAGCCCGGCGGGGAGCCACCGTCTCCACCGCCCATGTCAAACGTACGGTGCTCCCCGCCGCGCCGGTTTAAAGCCCCGCTGTCACAACGCACGGGTCCCGGCAGTGCCATCCAGGCCGAGACGGTCAACAGAAAGACGCAGAGGTGCGCAGCAGCGGAGACCGGTTTTTCGGGGCGCAGAGATGCCATGCTTTGCGCCGTAGTACCGCTCGTATCGCGGAGACTGATGGAGTGACTGCTGATGCTTGTGGAAGATAGATAGGTGTATACTGTAAGCCGAGTGAGAGAGAGAGTGAGGGAGGGAGGGAGGGAGGGAGGGGAACTGGAGAGAAGGCAGACAGTGGGAACAACGTGGACGCGTCTCTGTGCCAAGCGGGATCCACAGGACGGCGCAGCGGTGCCATCTGCTGTCCTGCAGCTGCAGCGCCCCGCGACCAAACTACTCTTCATCTTCAGAAAGTGTCACCACGTGAGGAATTCACGTTTTCATTATGATACATGACGTATTTACAACATACATAGATTATAACACGTTAAAGTCTGACTGATTTCATTCTATATGGGGAGTCTGGAGAGGTGGCCTTCATCCAAGAAAAATATGATTCTCAAAAGGCTGTGAGCAAATCTCAAACCATACTTGGTGAATTTCTTGTATCATGGAACCAAATTCACTTCTTTGTTTATGTTTGAAGATGCAGACCATGCACACCCCCTGCCACATGAATGTCTCACATTTACCCTCCAAACAGTGTGATTTCATTCTCACTGGAACAAGTTACCTCCAATTTTTGCTGAATAATACAAAAATAAACTGTAATTGCAAGCATTTCGGCAATCTTCAGATTCTCCTGCAATTTCATTGCAAAAAATGCCACAAAATCCATCACAATGTGGTCCAGGATAAGGTTAATCCAGTATTGCGTCTGCGTTATATTACCCCAAACTTTTTAGTGTGTATGTCTGTTAGACTGCCAGTTTGAATCCCAAATGACACGAGGAAACAACTACAGACCCTGGAGAGCCCATCAATGAGGAGTAGTTTGATTAAGCTTCTCCACACTTCTGTGAGCAGCTGAACCAATGACCTTAGAGGGGTTGTGGGGATAACTGTAAATCCTACAGTTCATCAGTTAATCATAAAGGCAGTTGCCCCCAAACTGTCTGGGTTAGTTTTTGTTTCAGCTTTCAAATAAAATGTTTGATTTGATATTTGCTCACAATTTAAAAGATCAGATGAGCTAAAGCAGTTGGAAGCCTTCTGTAAAGAGACACTGCTGAACTGTATTTGCATGCTGTCAGTCCACTCAGGCTCCTCACTGCCGTGTGTTGGTGGCCAGCTGGCTGAGAGGTCATAGTTCACATTTGGTCCCACTAAGTAATAGCTCTCCTCTGTGCCTGTCCTCCTATCCAATTATTGGTAGAGGCAGGATTAACCCATGACTTCCTGGGTCAGGATTGGCAGGGGTCTGATGCCTCTTCAGGTCAAACAACAAGAATTTACCTTTTATTCATACTGTCATTCATCTGCGGCCACAAAATCCCAATGATGCTTTTTGTATTCTATCACGCAGATAATAGGTTTTACTGATCATAAAGCACAGTACATATACAAAGTGCTTTATGTAACTGATGGGATTAACCTGCTTCACCAAGGAGGACCAAGGTTTGCTCTTAAGACTGCAGGCGTGGTCAAAGGCGTAACATTTTGTATGGACAGCACTGTACCTTGCAGTTACAAGCAGTGTGATGTGTTTTGGGAATGGCGGAATAATAGAAATAATGGGTCAGTGTACTTTGTGGCCAATGGATTTTTGTTTTGAAATGAGAAAACCAAATTTGGAAATTGTTTTTGTGTTAAAAATAAAAAACAAAGAAAAGGATTTATCTAAAACAGAAAACACACAACCCGTTTTGTCCCCTATGATTTTGGTGATCTCATCTCGAAACAAAAATCCATAGGCAGCAAAGTACACTGACCCTGATACCTCATACCTACACAGTTATTCTTAATGCCTGCCAGGTCGGATTCCCCTTGAAATCAATGAAACAAGGCGGTACAATTTTTGTCCACAGGGGCTACCAGCATCAACACAAAATGAAAGTTCCTTGTTGCTGCTTAAATCTATGGTAACTTTATTAATATTAACTTCATTAAAAGGACTTTAAGGCAACTCTTGCATATGCGCTAACCTTTCTTTGGGTTAGGGCCGAATGTCATAATCTACTTTGAATAGCTGTGATGTTTCAGTGTGTAGGATTCAGAGGCATTTAGCAGTGACATTGCAGGTTGCAACTATCTGAATACAGCTCAGGCTTTAAAGTGTGCAGGAGAAACTATGGTGGCTGCGAAACTCACACTCAACACAAAAGGCCCAATCTAGTGTCAGTGTTTGTCCGTTCTGGGCTACTGTAGAAACATGCCGGTTCAACAGCTAGACCTTCAGCTGCCCAAACAAAAACCCATAATATAAAATTTGATGATATTTAAAGCTGAGCTCTGCTGCAGACAGATACTGCAGAGTTCAACATAATCTCTAGGAGACGTGTTGGCCATTATTATTTCAGCAGAACCTCTCCTAAAAGAAAGGATTCTGGTCTTACTGACCTACCAGTAGTATCAGTGTTGAAAAAGTGATCTTTGTTAATAATTTACATGTCAGAGTCCTTCTGTTGTCTGCTGCTGGTTGAGAATAAACGGGGAGAGCGTTGTTGTTGGCTCAACTGGTCTCAGATCAGTGCGCTCAGGTGTCCAGAGTGCCAGAGCAGGAGCGCAGACAGTTTGAATATTTGATGGCTGGGAGGGCAGAAGGTGCAGCAGTATAACAAAGACAGAGGAAGAGGATCATAGAACATAAGAACACGTTTTCACAATAATGTCACACTATCATACGGATTCTGTGACTCTGTGAGTTTCCATTTCTCTCCGGCCATATTGAAAACTTGAATTTGAGTAAAGTTTAAAAACAGAAATACTGTATTTGGCAGAGATAAACCCCAGCAGACTAAGTCGAAGAACTATATCTGGGAAAGCGATGTGAGACGGCCAAGGAAGAGGCTCGGCATCAAGGATTTCCAGGATGCTTCAAATCATATTTTATCTGATATTTTTTACTAATTTACTCATTTTTAACAAAATAGTTCAACAGACAACGCTGTAAATAATAAATGTGCTTGGAAAATGTTGAATAATTTAGTCTACATTAATAATATGTAGCCTATCAAAATGAGAACTGTACCTACATGATTCCTACAGAACTCACTGATCAAAACGCAGCCTAGTTATCTAGATGATATGGTAGGATTTTCAAATTAAAAATGTACTTGTGATCTTGAAAATAGGTTTATATTGTGCCTTAAATCTGTTTTCATGCACAAATGAGGGAGGACAGATGATGGCTGGGTGTGCACCCTTCATGACCTCTATTGCTAGCATAGTGCCTGTAATTGCACCTCCTAAACTGGAGCTTAAGGTTAAATATTTCATACCACAGTTGGAATTGTGTGCGCGCTGGAGCGTGTGTTGGCGGAAAGTGAGGGGAAAGGCTGCAGAAATAGTGAGTCTGAATGTAATCTGTTTTAATCTAAATGACAGGCACAACACGAAAGCCAATTAGGGTGGGAATTAAATGGAAAATGTAAACTGCATTTGTCCAAAATATGACGCAGTGGGTATCCCTCTAGCGTTAATTCTGGACACCCCCTCCATAAAGGTCAACTGACGTCGTTTAAAGAGCAACAAAGTCCACGTATGGAGGTGGTGGGGTGGATGGATGTCTCAAACACACACAGGATTTTAAAGTCCAGATATTATTATAGTTTTTATATTTTTCATTAGCTTTCATTTTGATTTTTATTTTCATTTTCAATTCAGTTTAGATCCTAATCCACACCGAATATGTCTGCAAAAAAGATTCTCTGCCACCGTAGGTCTGTGTGTGGTTGGCAAGTAGTTCTTCTTCTTGTTCTACAGTATAGTAATCCTACATGGTAGTATATTTTAAGTGTTTGTCCACTACTTTTAAGTGAAAACTGCTCCACCAAATAAAAATCTACTCCAAGAGTCTAGGCAAACCCACTAAGAAACTCTGTGAATCAGCATTCCATAATGACATATGACCCCAACCATGTCCTGAATAGTGAATACAAACTGTTACCGTCAGACGAGAGATGCAAGGTTCCACGATTCAGTATGGTCAGACTGAAGCACTCTTCTGTGCACCAGTTAATATGGAGTTTAATCCTAGATCTAATGTACACTGAAGGGCCTTGGATATTGTGTTTGTTAAACATTAAAGCTATAATATCTAACATTTCCGCATTAAAATGTCTAAAAACTCTAAAGCTATGTTCTATATGTAGTTGAGTTGTGTACTTACGTTACCTCAAATGTTTCCAACAAACAAACTTAGAGAAATTATATTCAGGTAACACTGCGTTTCACAGTCGCCTGCAACTTTGTGCCTGCGTCAGCGTTGTCGTCGTCTGCCAGAAGCTTTCATACATTGATTGTTTATCCAGTCTGAAGCCACATTTTTACCATCCACTGTTTAGATCTTGGTGCTTTTTAACTCTAGATTTGAACCGGATGAAGGATTTTAGTCATCGGACGTCTGGATCTTAAGTTATCAGAGAAACAAGCTGAGCCAGCGTTAGCAGCAGCTCGGCTCACAGCCCCTCTGGGACGTCCTTTGTCTGTCCAACAGCGTGGGAGAAGCAGTGATTTTTAAGGAACTGCTTTATTCAGTGTTTTTAGCGGTTTTAATCAGTGGGTCCGTTTGTTTTGGAGAGGAGGAGACCTCTGTGGATAACTGGGAGAAGACTTTTGAGAAAAAATCTTTGAGGGAGAGACACAAAAGTTTTCTTAAAGTACACAACTTTTTTTCTAAGAAACAAAACTTTAGCAAGCCAATGCAAAATTTTGCAAGACAAACTTTTTGGAGAGAACTGAAACTTTTGCCAAAGGTAAGAATACAAAAGTCTGCCTTTTTTATCCTCCCGCCTAATATATATTCCTGTATTTCCCCATGTCCTCCGTGAAGCTCCATAACTCTCAAACCGGACACACTGCAGGTACATTCTGTCCGCAGTGAATATGATTTTACTCCAAGGAACCCTATGTATGGAAGGTTCCTGTGGTTGATTCATTATTGGATATATTAGAGTCTACAGTGTACATGGGGAAATAATAGTAATGAGAGTGAAACATACAATTAGAGTCGCTCCTATGCATTCTCTAATTGGAGTAATTTGCAGTAAATTATAGTGAAGACAAACTGCAGATCATCACTGGGGTAATGCAGAGGGCACAGTTTGGTACAGATTGAACAGAACTGTTTGGGTAAGATGTGAGTGAATGAAATCAGTCACTCAGCTGATCAATCAGGTAATCAAACAGCATCAAGCAATCAAGGCAAAACTTTCATCACTAAAGAGGCCACAGACAGCTGTTGAGAAAGACTTCTGCAGTTCTCCCGCGGCTCAGTAGAACTAATGCACATTAATCTTCATAACATCCAATTATGTGTAAAAATTTCATGACGAACAAAGCCCAGCAGCGTGCTAACAAGGCGGACTCCCGTGGTCCAAGGTTTGCATCCCCCTGAGCTGTCTCTGCACTCAGATGATGCAAGACCTGCTTCATCCATCCATACTTCTCATCTGCGATTGCACATAAACAAGACGGTGCCATAGGCACCATCATGAAATATTTACTGAGTTTAGTTTTCCAAAAGGTCATGCTGTGGAGATGCACCCTGAATTTTGTCTCTGATTTTGCAGCTTTCGCTCAGAAGTTTACAATAGAATTCACACATTATATCTCACACATATAAACGTGGTGGTGGGATTTTCTTTTATATAGATGTTAAAATAATTTTGACCCCATGCGCACATACGACCACGTATGACAGAAAAAGCTACCAGTCCTTCTGTGATCAATCAGATTTGTAGAAAACCAAAGCTCCCCCAATCAATATTTTCTATAATTATTAAGAATGGATCAAATTACTATGTATAATGTAAAAGGGTGTAACACACAGATCTACAGAGAATTATAAGCAACTTTGCAGTTCCCCTCTGCACTATGGAGCTTTTTGGCGTTTTTTAGCTCATTGTTTTGGTTTTCTGGCCTGTTTGTGTGCAGCCAAAATGGGTAAATGGGTAAATGGACCTGTACTTGTATAGCACCTTTATAGTCTTCCGACCACTCAAAGCGCTTTTACACTACGTGCCACATTCACCCTTTCAACACATTCACACAGTGATGGCAAAGTCCATCATACAGAAACTAACGCATTCATACACATTCACACAATTTGGGGTTCAGTGTCTTGCTCAAGGATACTTCGACAAGTGGCGGGAGGAGCTGGGGATCGAACCAACAACCTTCTGATAAGTGGACGACCCTCTCTTCCTCTGAGCCACAGTCGCTGATAAACCCACATTATGGGACTTCCTCAACACCAAACAGCAAACAGACAGCTGGAAACAAGGTTAATGGGGGCAGAAAACCAAAACAAAAGCTGAAAGACAATATAAAGCTCTGTAGAGCGGACAGGAACTGCAGAATCCCTTTCCCATTACACAGACGCATTTGATCTGTTGTTAATAAAAATATATTGATTTGCGCAGATGACACGAGTAAAGAAAGAAGCAGGTACTCAATAAAAGTATTTTTTGATATATTTTTCTAATGCCCATGAACATTTCAAGGCCTTATGGTGAAGCATAACACATACCTTGACGCAATAGAAGGCATACTTCAAACACTTCAAATGAGATGTTCCACCCATATAAAGAGGCAGCCAGCGATTAACCCCACTGAACTCCTGAGGAGTAATTACCTCGGTTCAGGATGCACTGATACACGCTAACACACACACACACACACACCTTTAACGACACACAGACACCAAGTATTCCATATCTCCTCTTGCATGGTCTAAAAAGTGTGACCATCAATTAGGGACCGCTGTCCCCTCCTCTTTCCCCCCTGCAGACAGGTCCCTGTGCCCCCGCAGTCACACTCTGTCATCCCACATTAAAAGCAGCGAGGTTGATAACTCACCCTGGCGTCTGGATACACACTTCGACAGAGAGAAACAAGGATCTTTGAATGCCTCGGTGTCCCTTGGTGCCACTAGTGCATGAACAAACAACTCTGCAGGCATGCTTGTACTGGACAAATGTACAAGAGTATTTTCATGTTCACGACTCCATGCATAGCGACGTGTACATCCTGCTCTGTAAATAACTGTACTGAATAGACCAATACTTATGCACTGAAGCTGACAAATGTATTTTATACTCACTTCTCTTGCATAGCAATGGGGAAATATTACACACAATTCAAGGTGAAGCATATTGAGTTTCGACCCTCGTGTTTCAGTTCACTTGCAAAGAGTCAGGTCACGTCAGTTTATAAAGACACTCACATATTGGTTTACATCTCAAGTGGATAGTATGCTAATAGAGTCATAATGTCTACGTTTTTAATTAAGTAGTGAATTGAATGATTCATTTGTGGGCCAGCAGTTGCAAGGAACATTTCTAAATGTGTTTTTTTTATTTCTATGTGGCAGGGTAGGAAAAGACTCAAATTCATGGCCAGATATGTGTGTGGATGCTGTTTTCCATGTCAAAGAATGATGCAGATAAAACTGCATTATTAACCAAATATGCCCCTTGCTAACCCACTTGAGTGGTTCAGTGTTGTGTTATGAGGCTGAGTGATGAGCAGAGCTGCGTCACAGACAGGTTTAATTCTCACAGCAATCACACTGACCTACAATAAACCTTCAAGGATGATGGGCTAATCAGAGCTATGGGTGCAAGCTTTGGTTGCTTTAACCCATCTATGAGGACAGAGGAGGATGTATGTGTTCCTCTTTTTGTCTGAGTGGTATGACTAGTGGAGTTTGACTCATGGATTTGTGAAGTACAATAGTGATATATATACTTTGATATCACTTGTAACAAGGCAGCATTTATGAATGGTAATTTGTGTTATGATGTTTGATTAGGGCATGTGCAGGAAGAGACTGGAGGGTTAGGTGTGATATCACACATGGGAGGTCTGGGTCACTAAGATGGACAGTCATTGTCCAGATTACGCCTCATTTTAATGCAGAATTGGTTGCCAATGATTCATTTCACAATTGGGAATTAGAAATAAAGGAACACGCACAAACAAACAACACAGCTCCCCGCAGCACACATCCAAACTACATAAAAACATCCTTATCCATTAATAGTATCCAAGGTATATCTCATCCACTTCATAAACTAGTCGTCTACAATCCATATAGAGTCTGAGTCATATGCTACATTTCTCCTCCTGTCACATGCTTCAGAAAGACATTCAGAAAATGCAAAAACATTATCAATTACTCTCTGTACAAACTAGTTCATTTTAAAGCTAATCTTTATAAACACTGCATATGAATGAAGAATCTGTAGGGACGGGAAGATTTCCGTATCGGAAGCAATCTGGTTTATGTTTTGTAGTGCCCCTAGAGGCTAAATCGTCCAGTGGTTCCCGATATTGGTTTCAAGCAAACCCCACCCCAGCCTCACGTGGTCTACTAGTCCACTGACTCATTCAGATAAACACTCGCCAAAGAGATTTTCAGTTTGGTAACCCAAACCTTATTCTCATTAATGGCCTACAGCCAATCTATAAAGCATCAGTCTATGATTTATTAACCATTAATAGGGCCATTAGTTTCAACTTACCCTTTTCATTTGGTGCCTTAGTAGAAACAGGTCTTTCACAGGAGGATCTTCTTGTTTCTGAATGCTTCTGAAACAGAAATAAGATCATCATGTTAACTACCTGTTGGTATCTTATCGTTAAAGAAACATGTAAAAATATCTGTAATGCTATACATGTATTCAGTGATCCAGTAGAGGGACTTGGTGGTAAAAGCCTCTGTCGCAGCATTTAGACCATGTCAGCATAATAAAAGTCTCCAGTAAAACTCAGGACAACAAGTTATTCTGCCATATGATGATAAAAACGCTCTCCCGCCCTTTAAAAGGCTTCTGCACCGTTAACTTTCTGCATCTTTAAAGCCTCTTCACTGCAGCAATAAACACATCACATGCTTGATGTAAATGTTTGCTTTGGGAATGGAAATACGTTTCCATTTGTCAGATTTCCCCAGAGAGCAGGGCCACTTTTCCACCATCCTTCCCACCCACAACCCTCACTCAATCAAACCCACCCTCCCCCTGGGATTTATTTTCAACGAAGCTAAACATCTGAACACAGGCGCAAGAGCCTCCCTGTAGCTCCGCCCGCCCCCACCGCCACCACCCTGGGCCCAAGGTACGCTTCTGAAACGCACCCTGCTGTAACAACGCTAATTGTAACAGATTTGTTTACTGTGCAAGGCAAACGTCTTAATTGTTGTCAAGGGAGGGTGGGTGGGAAAAGAGAACGGATGGAGGTAGAGAGGTGTGTGTGTGTGTGTGTGTGTGTGTGTGTGTGTGTGTGTGTGTGTGTGTGTGTGTGTGTGTGTTGAGGTGGATGGAGTGCAGAGCCTGGCATTCTAGTCTACGGAGATGCCGGCGCTGTCACATCAAGAAATGTAGCAGTGAATTATTACTCCCACAGGTTATTCCACGCTCAAGGTTAGCCCAGGGTCTTCAGCTAGACTCAGAGGGAGGAAGTCTCACAGGGGAGCGGCCATCTTGGGTTTACATATTTCTACAATCCACATGCAAGTGTCCTCACACAACCTCACAGCTATCTTCAGTTTGTCACGTAGGTCTAGGTGGGTTTAGTGATAAACAGACCCTTTATGATACAGTACGAGACAGATGGGGCAATGGCGTTACTTTCCAATTAATCTTTCTTTAATCTGAAGTCTTAAGAAGTTCCAAGTCAAGAACAAAAAGTTATCATGCACATTGCCAAATTGAAAGCCTTTTAATCCATGATAGGAAACATGGCTGTATGGGTGGCAATGTCGGTTTGTCAGTCCACCACTTTTCCCTCATTCTGTGAATAATGTTTGGTACAAACGTTCCTGTCGCTACAGTATATCTTCCTCAGTGCTACTTTGTGCTCAGAGCTAACTAGCATGCTAGCTTGCTAAACTAAGATATTGAGCATTGTTAGCGTTCCCATTGTGAGCATGTTAGCATGCAGATCTTAGCATTTAGCTTAAGGTGTCTTAATCACTTAATCTTACTTATATATTTATTTTTACATAAATAATGAATGCTTTTGAAATTTTAAAATGAACATACACTATAACATTAAAAAGATAAATGGTCCAGTGTAACTTCCTGTTATTCCTGAGACACATTTCCAATCATTCAGTCTGAACTCAATGTGTTCCATGTTAGTGTTCATTTTGTTTCGACTAAAGTGGAGCCTTTAGAATCTGGCCTAATGTGAGAATCGGAGGTATCTGAATTATATTTGTGGCCTGTTATTGTCCCCTCTTTTCGTTCTTCGCAGTTAATGTTCCTTTCCAGACTTTGAAATGACTTGGCCTGAGGAGACAGAGAAACTGCACACTGAGTTCTTTTTTACAATGTAACTGTGTTTTGAAAAGTGTGAATAAAATAAAGATATCATAATCATCTCCACTTCTTGTAACTATATCATTTTTAGTCTGACTTGAGTACATATCTTATGTTCTCACATCTGCAGCAGAACTGTTAGTGCCGTAGAGCCCGGCTGTGGTAACGGAGAGCAGGGCAACACTAGCAGTGTGAGACGGAGAAAACAGCTGGGTTCAGTAAAGAAAGGATGGAATTATGATCGGCTATAGTTTAGATGATAACGAGCCATTCAAATATGCTTAAATTCCAACCTGATATTATTTCTCTGATATTTTTCTACTGTGGTTTCGGTTTATTGGTGTGCAGGACACAGCTGAGATGAATTTTATATGTGTACGTGTTTTTATGCAAACTGTACATAGCAGATGTGTCACTGAGCCTAGAGATGGACAAAAATAATATTTCATTAAGGATGTACTGAGAACAAATCCTTTTCATTTCAGCGTACTACAGTACTCTCCCTCTCCATTACTCATAGTGACGGGCTGCAGAGATAGTGCCGGTGACAGGGTCTCTTTCTGCTATGCTCGCTCTCTGTGTGCTCTGTGAGTGTGCTGCTGCATGCGTCTCAGAGAGGCGGAAGAAAACGGTGAATGAAGGTCCTATTTTGTGCGCGTCACGAACACTGAGAAAGCCTCCCTCCGGGCTCTGTTGTTTATTGCATGTATTCCTCCTGCTATGTCTCACTCATACCAGCTGAACCGATCCAGGGCTACTCCTTAAAAGGTGTGTTCTGAGTGCCCCCTGCTGGTGGTCTGCCCACCCTGCCCTTCAAAAGCAGTGGCAATCATCTGACCCCAGTGAGCTATTTTCCTGCTCTGAATCTGATCCATGTAAACAAACATCCTCCTGGTAATACTGTGAAGGTCTTGTTAGTCTTGTTGGATGAGAAGGCAAAGGGCTTGGAGAAGATCCCCGAACATGAATAATTGAACAACCTTGAATATGTTGTCTTCTAGTTTGCGTGGTAAGAAAAAAAAAACTTTCAAACAATCTGTATCCACCCAGCCGCTCTCAACCTTTCTTCCATTACAAGCAGGCTTTGATGTGATTTTTTCCTCTCCATCGGTGTCTGTGCCCCTCACTCATTTTGTCTGCCATCCGTCCACCACCCTCCTCCTCCTCCTCCTCCTCCTCCCCGCTTTTATATGACATTGGGTTTTAGAGGCAAGTTGGTTCAGCGTCTCTGGTAAACAAACAGACAGCTCTGTCTGCCGCTCCATCCCCAAGGCTGAGAGCTCACAATGACTATTCATAAGGACTAAATCCTTAACCCAGATAAGCACCCAACAAACACGTCCCCAGCCAAACATTGGTGGCAAGAGGCTGAATTAAGGATAGGGTCAGTGAGGTAAATTGGGATTAGACCTTTCACAGGAGTGTTTTCAAACATATTCTTGTTTTCAAGTAAGACATCACTGGTGAAAGTGTAGTTTGGGCTTTTTTGAGTTGTTTTTTTTATATAAGCTACTGAAGAATGCACAGAAATCCTCACAAACAACTCTAATTAACTCTTACACTTATGTAACAGCAGCACCAAGCATAGGAGAGAAAATTAGCTTAAAATGATAACTAACATTAGCAAGAAGTAAAGATTTATAAGGTCATGAATGAAGTTACAAACTCAACTTTTAAGCCAACACAGACATAAAGTCAGAAAAAACATTGAATTCCATGACAACAGGATCTGAGAACATCTGCTGAAGATAATATGATATGGTCCAAAGCTTCACCTCAAGAAATGGACCTTGAGGTGAAATCAACCAAATATTTTCTTGTGTGATGATAAAAAAGTTTATGTATAGTTTGTGATTGTGTGTGCGCCGTCTCTACCACATGGACATATGCAGAAGTATCACACTGACGCCACCTCGTATTAAGAACACAAATATTAAGAGTGGAGGAGAGTTGCTAAAAGTCTCAATATTGGCAGCGTGGGGCAGCCTCCCCTGTGTGGAATCCGTCCTCTGCACAATCTTTACATCCATTTACGGAGGAGGGGAAAGCTAGTGTTGACTTGATGTGTGCATTTCTGCTGGGGCGGCACCAGTGCTGTACTCAAGACCACCTTTGTCGAGTCCAAGACCAGGACCAGTCGAGAACGAGTCAAGACTGAGCCCAAAGAGGTTCAAGGAGGAGTCAAGCCATTGCCAATGACATGAGTTTTGGCAGCCAGCCAGACATACGATTGCAAGTGACTAGTGATTCTGAACCAGCACACTTCATCAGTGGCTTAGTTTTCCACTTTCAGCAGTTGAATGTAAGAATACATCCTCCTAGTGTCAAACTCTACACAGAGCTGCTCTACTCCATCAGTTTGTAGAATAGTCTCTGTTGAGAGAACCATGATAACATCAGCAGATTGTTTTCTTGACTTGACAAAGCTCTTCGAAAACCACAGAAGACATTATGCGACTGTTCACAGTCTGAATTGTGTTCCCCATGTTGTCTCCCTTCAATAACAGATTTCGAATTCAAATCAAACCTGGTTATAAAAACAACATGAAAACATTCCCTTGAAAAGGCTTCAACTTGCGGTCAAGAGGCGTAAACAAACGCTGGAGTTAGAGTTTTTATCAAACAGTGCCAGTCTGAGACAGAGGATGCTTGTACGCTTTTGTAACTACCACGTTGCCCGAGTCCTTTTCCCCTTAGGCACGAATCAGAAGTCTTTTAAGATGTTCATTAATGACAGACATCAAAGTCTGACTCAGAGACCTCATCAAAGCAGAAACAAGAGAGATCCATGCCTCACCTCATGAAACAAACGTCCTCCTAATGAGGAAGTGCCAACCTGTCTGCTCCGCTTACTGCAAAATGAAGGAGTAATTTACCTCCTCCCTTTTTTCCCCCATTGAGCCAGCGACTGAGATGTGTGAACAGGTGGAGTCGCAGGGCCGGGAAGGAGCACAGAGAAATGGCATGCTTATCAATTAGCTCCGCCTTGTCAGATGTGCACTGAAAGAAAGGACAAGAAAGAGAGAGAGAGAGAGATGGGAAATGAAAAGGAGATTGGAGTGAGTGTGTGTGTGTGTGTGTGTGTGTGTGTGTGTGTGTGACAGGAAAAGAGGGAGAGAAAGATGATGCAAGGTTTCTTTTCATCCACGGTGAGGCTGATTAGCTGACGCGAAGCAGAGAGAAACACAACGCAACACGTCTGTGAATGAACGGGCTGTAACTCGGAGTGTCGCTCAAAGGGCTCAAAGGGCTGCTACAGGCAATCTGACTGTCACAACTCACATATCAGCACACACACACATATTACAGTTCCCAGGTGGAGTTCAAGTCCTAACCAGCATCCTGTGTCAGTTCTGCTTCATCTGTTGTGACTGCTCTAAAAAAAACTCAAATTATATCCTCTATATGCTCTCCTAAACACCTTAGACCAGTGATGGAGGAAGTATTTAAATCCTTTACTTAAGTAAAAGTACTAAAACCACACTGTAAAATACTTTGTTACAAGTAAAAGGCTTGCATGTTACTTAGAGTACGTAAGTATAACCATGAAAATGTACCTAAAGCATTAAAAGTACTCAATGCAGAAAGATGTCCCCTGTGACTGTAATACTATTATATATGATCATTATTATTATCACTATTATAATGAGTCATGCATTCATATAAAAGCAGGATTTGACTGTTACAGTTGGTTGAGGTGGAGCTTATTTTTAATTTTTATCTATAGGACTGCAACTAATGAACATTTTCATTGTAGAGTCATCTGATGCACAATTATTCAGAATAATTACATTGACTAATCAATATACTGCATATTATGGATATTTTAATTTATGACAAACACTTAAAATCTTAATTTGTAAAGTAACTAAATCCGTCAAATAAATGTAGTGGATTGAATATTACAATATTTCCCTCCAGACTGAAGTAGAAGTAGATAAAGAAAAGACTCAAATAAAGTATTTTAAACCTGTGTTTAAGTAAAGTACTCGAGTAAATGTACTCAGCTACACTCCACCACTGCCTTAGATCCCCTCTTGTGCCCAAGAAGTTATTTTAAAATTTTCTGCGTGGAGACTAAAATAGAATAACTGGACAAAACAAGAGCGCTATTAACAGACGCTGTCATCCAGTTTTTAATTGAAGGCATAAGTGCCAATAATTGTAGCTACTGAAGGAGCGGCTTTAAAAATCCAAAGTTTAAGAAGTCCTTCATGCTGTAAATATTCCAAATTAGTTTGGCATCGTGGCCATTTTTTTTCAGTGTTCACATTAGCTGCCAGTATACACTGAAGGGGTGATAACTCCAAATCATGACCAATTATGGTTCCATCTTTCACTTACCTCTAAAATTTCAGTATCTTTGGGCATTGCCCAAATATATGTCTGTGTGTGTGTGTGTGTGTGTTTTAGCCTAGCTTGCCTCTTAAGAACAGTATATAATGCAGCCTGTGTGGTATTTTGCGTGTCCCCCTAACATAGTTACCGTATGTCTTTGTCTGGACCACCTTCTTCACATTGTCACTACAATTTACCCATTTTCATTCTCAATCTATTCTAGTGCAGCATTAGAACTTGATGCAACCTTCATAGAACTCAGTCTGGTTCCAAACCCCATTAGCACACTGAAACATTTAGCATCTCCCTGCACCGAGGAGTGAAATTATTATGTGTAATGTGAAAGGAGTTGCTTGTAGTGACAAACCCACAGAGAATTACAACCCAGCCGAGCCCCAGTCTGTGCCTCTCATGTAGCTCAATATTATCATTACATGTGAGTTAAGCATCCGTTCTCCTGAATGCAAACCCAGGAGGTCATTTAACAACATTTACTTTATTTTCTAATCCTAAGAAAGGTGGTAGCTGGAAATGACACATGTACAATGTTTTATCAGTTTACTGTACACATGCGAGGACATGCATAGTTTCTGACTACCTGGATTAGCAAATTCATTCCAAAGGTGACAATAAGTTGAAAAACTTCAGCTCAGTGATTCCATGTAGAGAACCAAACTGGGGTTAAATCTACTGGGCTTTTTTTTCTTCTTCTTTTTTTAGGTTCTTTGTTTCCAGCTGCAGCACATAAACCCACTGTGCACTACCTGCCCAACACCCAACAGCAGTCAGA
This sequence comes from Dicentrarchus labrax, assembly GCF_905237075.1. Lineage (NCBI taxonomy): Eukaryota > Metazoa > Chordata > Actinopteri > Moronidae > Dicentrarchus > Dicentrarchus labrax. The sequence continues at coordinate 3,985,278 of NW_026136717.1, forward strand.
CACAGTACGGTGAAGAAAGGGGAGCATTTAGCTGCTGCAGAGACAAAATATGTGTCACACTTAAAGGAGGGTGAACATTACACTCACATCTGTCAGTTGGCCGGAGACATGGCTCCAAATGAATGCTTATGTTGCTGTGTCTGCTGCATGTCACAACAGACAATGTTCTTAAAGGGCTTTTTCTAACCATTGTATGTTGTTGCTAATAGTTTAATGCAGCAGCTTTAATGCTCTGTACCAAGGGACCAAATACTACAACACTAGTTAACAGATGACCCACCAGGAGAACATTAAAGGTCTGAATATTCACTAGCAAACAGTTTGAGTTGAATAACCAACGGATGAGTCAGCTGATTGGTGATGAGGCTTTTTTAAAAACCGTCCTTGGTCACATGTGCACCTTTCACCTTTAACTTCAGCTCTACCAAACTACAACTCGTTGTCAAATACGCTTCCCTGAATCTGATTGGTCAACTGGGAGCGGGCGTCCTTCATACTGACTCCTGATTGGCTAAAACCGTAGGCTGCTGCCATCAGTGTTGTGCGTCCCGTCAGCGTGTGTTACAAGGAGCTCTTACATGCACAGTGCCCAGAGGAAAATGGCGAGCTTGTGTGTACGAGCAGTGAGACAGAGCTACTCTCTTGTAGCTTCGCCTGCGCTAATAAGGTAAGAGACTTCAGTAGTGACATTTGTAACGGAAGTGTGGCTGTTGTTCTGGCAGGGTGAGGAGCTCCTGACAGACAGGGGACGGCGGTAGCAGCTACAGCCAGCTAGCATCGTTAGCTTTCGTAACAGACCGTGGTGCTTTCCATTGACCTTCCTGTGAATCCTACAGACCGTACCTGAGCTGTTATTAGTGTGTGTGTGTGTGTGTGTGTGTGTGTGTGTGTGTGTGTGTGTGTGTGTGTGTGTGTGTGTGTGTGTGTGTGTGTCAGTTAGTGTTAGCAGGTCATTGCTAGAAAGAGGATGATGACATAACGTGACACATCCTAAATGATGATGGACATGATGAAGAGGGATGTGAGTTTAATATGCTAAGCTAACCTTCAGGCTGTATGTTATGTGGAGTTTGACTAATGGTAGAGTGTGTGTGTGTGTGTGTGTGTGTGTGTGTTGTGTGTGTGTGTGTGTGTGTGTTCTCAGATATTTAAGTGTTTAAGTGCGTTTCATTACTCGTTGAATTTGTTAACGTGACCGAAAGCCAAACCAAACTCCATTCATAAATCTGCTAATTATACGTATCGTGTATCTATTGCGGATATCTCCTCTTTTTGCCTTTTTTTGTGTGTGTGTGTGTGTGTGTGTTTTTATTTTTCTTGTAAATCTTACTTTCTTGATTTTGTTCTGTTTAGGCCCCTTGCTGCAGGGTGGGGGTTAATTGTTGGGTATTTGTTTGTCTATGTTGCTCAAAAAGTTATTAACAAAGTTATATACTATATATGTAAGTGTGGGTTTATGTCATTGAATGACATCTAGGGTAGTTGTGTAACATTCTTAGTGAGTACTACTGGCAGTTGCACAATTGGCAGTAGTGTAAATTAAGCTGTCTGATAGCATCAATTAGTAGGTCTGAACAAACAACAAAATACCCCTGCTTCTGGAGAAGTAAAGTCTAATAATAATAATAATAATAATAATAATAATAATAATAATAATGTACAGCAGTTACAGAGGGGATCATTTTCATAATCCACCAGCCATTCAGTGAGCCCTCCTGCCCCATATAAAAGCATCTCATTCACTGTTTCTCCACTCATTGAGGTTTTTCCACCTGTCTGTATATTTAAAGCTGTATTTAATCATACAGTTTAGAGTCGAGGACACTACTGACCCCACTCTATCAATGCAGTGCTGTTTTTGGAACGTTCAGTGCAACTTGAGACAGTGCTGGAGGAGAAGGAGATGTAACAGAATTTGAAAACTTGGGAATATTAGGGCTGTAACTAACTGAGAAAATAATTGGTATTAAATCATAAAAATTACAATCAGTCGGTGAAATATATAAAATGTTTATAAAATGTCAGAAAATAGGAAAAGATCCCATGGTGATGTCTTCAGATGTTTTGTTTTCTCCAGCAATCAAAAACTGAAATTTACTATCATGGAAGACAGAAAATCAAAGAATATTCCCATTTGAGAGTCTGGAACCAGTGAACTTTACCCATTTCAGTTTAAAAAATAACCAAACAGTTAATTAGCTATCGAAATTACAGTATTATTTTAAGTAAATTGACTCAGTTATTAATTATCTGTAGGAAATGTACCTTAACAGATTGCTGCATTCATTTGGCTACATACATCTGTGTGCAGGTGAGTGTTCAGGCTCAGACAGGCTCACAGGTGGATAATGTCAGTTTTAAGGTGAGCTGAGGAATAGTTCACACACACAGCAGAGAAATGTTTGACATTAACAGATAGCGAGAGCACCTACACTAAAGGCTACTCAGGGCTGAATATTGATCCGGAACATAATTAAGTCAGGTAAAGTGAGCAGCAACCAACACTGAATGAATGAGCTTTTATTATATATATCCTTTCCACCCAGAGCGTCTCCACGATTGTTATGTACTGCCACCCAGCAGAAGAATGGCAGGTCAGAGGAGGAGGCCGAGAAGCCGGAGCAGAACGCAGCAGAGAAAGCCCTGTTGGAGGAGAAGACCCAGCTGGAGGAGCAGCTCAAGGACATGACAGTAAGTCTTCAGACGGAGTGAATTACTACATCTCCTCTCACTGCATTATTCTGATATTAACCTTTTAATATGACAGTAGTCCAAAGAATTAGCCAAACATATTTATTTCCCCTTAACCTGTTTGTTAAGTGACTCTTAGACTTTAAGGGCTTTAACATTGAGGGGCATTTTTATCATTGCACCTATACTAAAGTACTCAACAGAAATGGTAATCAATTACAGTTTGTTGCCCAGAGCTTCATTATATAATGTTGATGACATTGATTTTTTTAAAATGTATTTTTCTGTTTCTATCTTTCCAGGAAAAGTATAAGCGGGCCTTAGCAGACACAGAGAACCTCAGGACGAGGAGTCAGAAGATGATGGAAGATGCTAAATTATACGGTAATGACCAGTTTTTCACGTTTGACCAGTTTCCACTACCTAATACGGGCCTTACCACGGATAGATCCTGCAGAACATCCTCACTGTGGTCTCGGTCAAATATTCTGCAGTTGTATGTTCCAATCACTAGATGTCACAAAAAGGCAACTTTAGCATTTTGACTAAACTGTGTGTCTTTATGCAGTGGTGCAGCTGTTGGTTAAGTTAAACTTGTATTTGCACTTGATTTTTATAAAAGCAAATGAGACCTTTTTCCAATTTGAATATGCATACATGATATTCTGGTACATTCTTGTTATTTGACAGTTATTTGGTTTGAAGTGTAACTTGTAGTTTTCAGTATTTCCAGAATGTAATGTAAATGTCACATAACTCTGATTCTGATGACGGCTTCAGAAGTTTTTTGTTTTGTTCAGCATGGTTCTATGTGGTATGACCAGTAGTTCATGGTGGCTAATGTTAGCAAACTACTTGTGTTCAACGACATTAGAGTTAATTCATTGACTTTACTCTTAGTGCCACTGCCAGGCTACATTTTGGCATTTCACAAATAAAAAATGTTTTTATACAAAAGTTAATAAATAAACTCTCTTCCAGGATAACTGACAACTGCTTGCCCTTCAGCTCATAAACTTTGGCTTTACCCAGTGTCATTTTCTTGGGGGTTCCCGAATGGTACTGAGCATGTGCAGCTCTCAACAGAGATGAGAAGGAAGCCAAATGTCTCGCTCTTTAGCTACGTCTATCATGGGCTCCGGAATAAACTGTTTCATTCCTTTTTGCTGGAGTTACTTAGCATTTTACCTGCCTCCTTATTCCTAAACCCTAAAACCGATAGTCTGGTCACCTAAAGGCAATGTCTTTTATCACAGCTGACTCGAGAACACTGGGGAATTAAATGTGCCATAACTTTGTAATTGCCACTCATAACATTTACTATGCAAAGTCAGACATTTAAAGGTGAATAATTCTCTAACTTCCTTCTGTCACAGGGATCCAGGGATTCTGTAAAGACCTGCTGGAGGTGGCCGACATCTTGGAGAAGGCCACAGAGAGCGTGCCCAAGGAGGAGGTGACGAGCCAGAACCCTCACCTGAAGAACCTGTACGACGGCCTGGTGATGACCGAGGTCCAGATCCAGAAGGTGTTCACTAAGCACGGCCTGGTGAAGCTCAACCCCGAGGGCCAGAAGTTCGACCCCTACGAGCACGAGGCCCTCTTCCACGCCCCCGTGGAGGGCAAGGAGCCCGGCAGCGTTGCCATAGTAACCAAGGTGGGCTACAAGCTGCACGGCCGCACCCTCAGGCCGGCGTTGGTAGGCGTGGCCAAAGCCCCCTAGAAATTATAATGTAACTGCGACAAAGTGGGATTTGTTTTGTTGCCTGGGCGATGGATGACTTCAGGTACAACAGACTGGTTGAGGCACCCTGCCACCCTTTTCCCACAAGCCTGTCCTCGTATCCCCCCCCCCCCATCCTAAGGTGTTAAAAAGAGACGGGAGTCCAACTGAACTGAACTTTGTATCTGGACAATATCCACCAGCTTTTAACAGATACTTTGTCTGGCCCAGGACCGTCTTTACAGTAATATTTCAGTCATCATATGTTCCTTTGTCTCAGTCAGTTCAGTCGATAATAAAAGCACTCACCAGATCACAGGCATAGACTTTCATGTGTCCTCACAGCCATCAATCTTAACTGGAAGAGAAGCAGGTGAAATAAGAAGTTGTGATGTTTCATAAACCAAGACTTTTTCTGGGTGAGCTATGATGTAAAATCCATGCACACATTGAGAAGTACTGAATCTGAATTGATGTTATCATTCCAGACTTGTGTTTAAAGCCCTAATAATCTCAAACTTGACTCCTCAGTTGTCTTTTCTTGTTTGTGAGTGTGAAGAAAGCAAGGGGCAGTACTTGAGGACCTGAACAAAGGTTTGAGATGTGTGTACAGAGGTGGGCTTCCCAAAAGCCTTTATGGTAAACACCTTTCTAGGCATGGGATGATATAAAAATTTCATGTCAATTATTTTGGCCAAAATAATTGTGATACACGATATTATGACGATAATCATGAAAATGTGCATGTATCTACTTTTAAAATGGCAGTGAAACATGAATCACTTTACACTAAACACATATTCACATCAGATCTGCACCTCAGCTTCCTGTTTTTTTTTATTTTGGAATCTATACAATTTCCACACATCTGTCTTAACATATTTTTTGTGGGGGATACAACAGGCAGATCTTTCAGCCATGGTGACAAAGCAGGAAACAAATATAAGACTGTATGCTGGTGAGCTAGACAGCTTTTTCAAGTCAAGCCATGAGAAGATCACCAAGATACATTTATCTGAATGTTTTTATCGCCATAATATCGTATATCATCCCATCCCTACACCTTTCTCTCGTTCTTTTGGTAGGCCAGCCTCAGTCATTGTAACGTCTTTATCCGTAAACCATTAGAATAATTTTGAAAGGACCATTGTCCAAATTATCAGCATCAGAATAAAGTAACCGACTTTGAAAGGCGCCTTGTCACGTGTTGTTTCAGTTGTACTAACAGTGTAGTCTCATTAACATGCTGCTCTTGTGTAACTCTTTAGACTTGGTCCACAGGTGCAGCTTGACTAACAAGCCCTCTCTCTGTCACCCTATTGACAACAAAAGCTGACATTTTGTGATTTGGGTTTACTTTTTTCCCCGTTAAGGTTCACACATTACTGCAAATTACTGACGAGGAAACAGGACTATTTAGAATTATAAAGTATGTGCACTTTTAATACATCTCTATACATACCTTGTCATGTGCAACAACAGAACAGCTCAACAGTATCAGACTGGTAACAGCTCAACAGCATGCCATCACTATACCCAAAGCTTCACAAAATGCTTCTTTGTAATCCAAAATCTGTTTTTTATTACAAAAGCTATAAAACTCTCCAGGACACAAAATACTGTACATTTCACAGGTCAGTAATTATAGTTTCTTTTTCCAATTTATCTTACAAAATTTACATTTGGTGACAGAAAGTAAGAAACCCCCCCTTTACAAAAAATATTCCCCCATTGGGAAAAAAAAAATCAAACTGTCATATTTTCCTTTGAGACATTTACACCGAAACACACCATATTGAACAATGTGGAACATTTGGATGCACATGCAGAACGACGCCACTGTCAAAATATGGGGGAGAAAAAAGTCCTTGAAAAACAAAATCTCAAACTACCGGCTATCAAAAGGAATAAACCAGTCCCTCCAGGAAGCTGCGATCACAACAATTAACGCTAATTCAACCAATCCCTGCCAATTCTGTGCAACCTTGCAATTTTGTCCTGTCACCGCAAATCTGACCAAAGATTTTAGTTTTCTGCACAAAACGCTGAGTCATACATCACCAAATTCACTTCCTTGTTTCTAGCAATGACCCAGAGCATGTAGACATGTGCGACGCAAACGTGTCACTTTTACCCTCCAAACAGTGGAACAAGCTGCCATCAATGTTTAAAGGTCCAGTGTGTAACATTGAGGAGGATCTAAGGTAGGTTTTCAGTAGTGGATAATCACCTGAATATAGGAATCATTTTATTTCTGTTACCTTAGAATCGAGTCTTTTATGTCTATCACAGGTCACCTTTCATGGAGTCCGCCATGTTTCCTATGGTAGCCCAGTGGGGACAAACCAAACACTGGCTCCAGATGCCACTAAATCCTACACACTGGACCTTTAATGAATTATAAAAATAAAACAAAACATAATCGCAACTATTTTTGCAATTTTTACTTTCTCCCGCAAAAACATCGCAAGATGCATTGCAATTTTTGTTTTAGAAAAGCTGCCGTGAAATCAGGCATTTTAGGTCGCAACAATCCCCCCAAAAAAGCCTGTGAAATCCTGGAGGGACTGATAACAAAACAAAGGAGAACCATCAAATTCAACTGACAGTTTTAGGTCATTGTTGTTTGGTTTATAGGCTGGAAATCAGCGTCGCCTTTCTAGAACATTCCAACACCAACACAATGCTCATACTCAGCTTCAACATCAAATGCTTAAATCTGCACCATCAACACACACACTACAGGTGATAATACACACAACTCCAACTCCAGCGGCAGTAATCTAGGAAACATCTATGTACTGGAGTTGACCTGCTACGAAAGCTGGAAAGATAATATTTAATGTTTACCATGAGGTCTGTGGTTCTTTAAATCGGTGGTTCTCAACTTGGGGGAAACCCCCGTGGGTCCTTTAGGTGGTCCCCAGAAATTTGGTAAACATTTTAATTTTACTATTATTCCATTGACTAAACATTAGCCCAACAAGAAAATGTAAAGAGTGACTATGATGTGGGTTTCACACTCCTCACTGTTAATCTGCCACTCTACAGTACAGACAGTTAGGGAATAACTAAAGCTTATCAGACAGGGATCCCTGAGACTACTTATCAAATACAGGTCCACATGTGATGTGTATCAGTTTGGGGGTCCTTGACAGCAAAAAGGTTGAGAACCACTGCTCTAAATGTACCACAGGCCCGGAGTCGATTAACAAAACGCAAGCTGAAAAGCACTTGGATGAATAGTAAATCTTTTTTATTACTGTCAACAAATCCCATGAAAAGAAAGGTTCGCACCTTGTTTCCAACTCCCCTTCTCTCTCTGCAGCATTCAGCCCCAAGCCCACTGGTTCCTATGGAGGACGTAAGTCTTCTAGAAGAATGTGTCATGAATATGTACTTTTTCATAAAGGCTCATTCATTTCTGTAAAACAGCTTCTTGTTTTTTGTTATAGACAGTTTTCAACAAACAGGAGAAAACAGTGCATTTGTTGGAGACAGCCTTCAGCCGCGGTTTAATGCATTGGAGCGCTAGCGGGACAGTGTGTGTGGGACAGAGTCTAAATAAACTAAGCAGTGTGTGTGCGCTCATGGTAATGGAGGAACATGATGCTCACTCACTGATGGGTTTATATCAGGCTTTGGGCAGCCAAACAACACTTGATGGTAGAATCAATTCATTGTTGGTTTTGGTCTATTCATGGGATTTGTTGACAATATGAGAAGTATAGAATAAACCTGCTATCCCCTAACATCTGCTGTAGTGTTTGACTACAATAGGACATGGTTTGGAGCACCACATTGAGGAAATATGAGTAAGAATGATTTTGATCATAACAGAATCTTAACACCCTCCACAGTTGATCCACAATCTCACGTCTACAACGAGTTCTACAACAAAGAGGAGCCCATTCCTCTCTGGTGACTACAAAAAAAGATCCCCTTTTAATGCAACGCCTATCACTTCTGAACTAACGCCACTCATTACCTGCATTTCACCCCAAAACTTTTCAGATACAGACGCAGGAAAGAGGCCAAGAATATGAATCTAGCACATATTCCAGCTTAGGTAACATCCACACATTCGCATGCCTTTCTTCTCTGTGATTTTAGAGCTCCTGCTGTGAAATGACAGCCGATTCAATAACTTCATTTACATTTAAATAGCACAATGGCCGCCGCTCAGCTCGGCTCGCAGTAAAAGCAGCAAAACGAGAATGAGTCACCAGTGCTGCTGCTAATGGCTCTGCCCTCGAGACAAAGTGAAGGTACCTTTGAAAAACTAATGATAGGCTTCAGGTAACATCTGCTTTGACAGACCATCTGGGAAGCATGTGAAGTGGGCCGGTGTTTAGTGTTAGAGCTGCAACAATTAGTTGATTCATCGATTAGTTATCAAATATTAAATAAACTGCCAACTCTTTTGATAATCGATTAATGAAGAAGAAAAAAAACGTCCAAATTCTCTTGATTTCAGCTTCTCAAATATGAATATTCTCTGGTGTCTTTAGTCCTCGATGACAGTAAACTGAATGTGTTTGGGAAACAGTGACAAACATTTTTCACATTTTTTACGACCCCAACAACTAATCTATTAATGTAGAAAGTGATCGACAGATTATTCGATAATGAAAAGAATTATTAGTTGCAGATCTAGCATGAGCAAACTCAAAAGCATGCGATGAGGAGAAACACTGCCATCTCAGTGTGGAAGGTAAAGAGGTGTAATATTAGCCCGCCATGCATACACACTTGGTAAACAAAAAAAACTATCATTTTGGAATTGTACTGAAGCCTTTAAAGTATTATTGGTTGATGCCTGCACACGTTCAGCTTCTTCACTTGTATGTGGACAGTAGAACATTTAAAGCTGCACTGGATGCTTCTGTAAAAATAAATACATTTTGGGTCAAATTCAACGTGGAGGAAAAGAGTTTCTCCTCCATTTGAATTTCTGTTGACACACTTAAACATGTAAATAAATACAGATTAGAGTCCGACCCATACAGGATTTTCTAGGCCAATTTAAAAGGCCCTGAAAACGATCTCTCTCGCTATGGATACTCTCACACATTTCTTCTTCTTCCTCTTTGCTCTTCTTGCTGGTTTTGATTGGGTGTGGCTTGTTGGGTCGGTTGTTTTGGTCGCTGTCCATCAAATCACACCCACGCAGTCCTGACAAAGCGGATGAGCTGAGTTTTTGAGTGTTAAACTCTTCATAAATAATACCTAAAGATGCTTTTTAAACTTGGGATTATTTAGCATGGATTTGTAATGCTACAGAAAAATACGCAAGATCTTATCCCAAGTGTTCAGGGGCTTTAAGAGTTATATATCAGCTGATGCTAGTTTTTTTCAACACAGTAACATTATAAAGAACTGTGACCAACTGGGTGGGACATTCTACAGTCAAAAAAAAAAAACCTGCCAGCGCCCTTTGGTGGACAGACTATGTAATGGCAACACTGTTTCTAATTTATCTCTCAGCATACTCTTTGGCATTTCTGTACTGTGTACTCGTGCCACAGAAAGCTAGACGACGGTTGAACCCTCCTGCTTTTTCTTTTCCTTCATTGTAGGCAGTAAGAAGGGAAAAATAGGACAGAGAATTGACAGATTACTCAAGTTGCATGACAAGTCCGGCTTTAACTGACGAAACGATTACCAAATTGACCAAATTAGCTTTTGAGTTTGAGAGAGCCTGGAAAATAACAACAGTGATTATTTCTGTCACCCTTCAGTGCCATGCTGTCAGACATTTACCCTTTCTTATTTCCCTGTCTTTTCAGCATGAAATGGCTTTTGCCCTGCAGCTGTTTGGATTCTAAATAGTATTTCTCCATAGACATCTTCAATGAGCCTGTTGTAAGAACACTAAAATATCTCTGCATCTACGCAATACTTGTTAGCATCATAGTTACCATCAAATATGGGCACAAAGAACTTTTTCACCCCTGTCCCATTCCAAATGTAAAAATAAAGACTTATTTTTGTTCCTAGCCCAGGTATGAAAATATACTTTTTTCTAGTGGGGCATCTTCTTCCTTTGCAATGTACATATTCACAAGGTCACCTTAAAAAAAAAAAAAAAAAAAGGTGAATGCCAGTAGTTTTTCCCGCCTACAGAGCTTGCAAATCAGCTTTCAGCGATCATCAGCTCATTACTTCCGGACAAAAGACGGACTGCTAAGAGGCATCTCGGGATATCCATCCACTTTCTGTGAGGAAGGTGAGAATGCGCTTCTTGAGGACCTTGTCCAGGTAGCTAGGCAACCGGCTCTTGGCCGGGATGCCTTGCCTTTTCTGCAGGTGATCTTTGATGATGATGGTTTTGACAGTCAGGTACCGAGCTGGGCTGAGGTTCAGAGAGTTACACAGCACCTTCTCCCTGTCTGACAGCAGCTCAAAGCCTGTCAGATTCTCGATGGCGGCAAACTCGCCATCCTTGCCCTCTTCTTTGATCCCACCACCAACCCCTAATCCTCCAGCGACACCTCCTCCCCCTCCAGCTCCACCCCCGAGTCCCATCCCAGAGCCAAGCCCGCCCCCTCCTCCGCTGCCCCGTTTGGAGGTGACCACACTCTTGTTCTCCTTGCGTTTCTCCCGTTTGTGTCGTGCGGCTTCATATTCAGCAGACTCTTCCAGACGGGTGATGCCATTGCGCCGGTAGCGCTGCAGCTCACGCACCTTGGCCCTCAGCACGCGCTCTTTATGCATGTTCTCAAAGAAGTCCTCAAACTCCCGATGGGCCATGAACTGGCAGAGCCCCCGCAGCCGGACCCGCTGCTCCTTCTCTTCCTTGGTGATCTTTCTTTTGGGTGTGCTTGGAACCGGACCTGATCCTGCTGCTGTTGTGGAACCTGATCCGACTGTGCCACCACCAGCTCCTGCCCCACCCACACCACCAGCAGTGCCTACAACTCCCAGCGTTCCTGGTTTCTCTTTCTCCTTGTCTTTCTTGTCTCTGCCCAGGAACGCGGGCACCAGGTTGTAGTCTCGTGCGATGTTCTTACGTCGCTGGCGTTCTCTGAGCTTGCGCACATACATGTCCACATGGGCACGTTTCATTTCAATTTCCACATCCTCGTCGTCGTAGTTCACAGACAGCCCACTGATGAGCTTCTCTGCATCCTGGTCATATTCAATCTCATAGTCGTCGCGTAGCGGCATGTAGCCCAGCTGCTGCTGCTCAGCCAGGCTGATGTCCAGCGGAGGGAGCGGGGTGGTGAGACTGGGCGACAAGGGACCCCCACTTGGGCAGGTGTGGTCGGTCACCCGGTTGGGAATGCTGTCAGGGATGCAAGCCTTACCCAGATTTCCATGGATGTACATGGTGACATAGTGTTCCATGACTTCCTGAGGAGTTCGGGATGCTCCGACGTGAGTGGCCATGTCCTCCTGGAAGACAACAGGCACAGGAAGTTGTTATTAATGAACACAGAGGAAGAAATACAACAGCATGCTGCTCATAATGTTATTTACCAGACTACAGTCCAGAGTAGTTCTGAAAGAAATAATCAATTGGCAACATTGTTTGGTTATCAATATTTAAATAATCTATAGCAAAAATGCAAAACAGCCTCTGGTCCCTGCTTCTCAAATGTGAGGAATTTCTGCTTTTCTGTCTTTAACATGTTTGTAAATTGAATACCTTCCAGTTTTGGACTGTCACCCTAGGCTCTGGGAAATCGTGATATTTCACAATTTTTGTTAACATTTTATTTTAATGTTCCAAATAGTTTCCAGGAAAGAACTATGTTGTTTATTTAAAAACAACAATAGGGAAAAGTAAAGTCAGCTGAACTAAATGATGAATTAATGTTTACAAGGGTTTAGATTTAGCTATTCTTTCAAGGAATTTCCAATTATTAGTGCCAAATTATAAGGGCTTTTTTTTTACAGTACATTGCCAAGAACTCAGGTTTGACCTGTGGTACCAGACCCCCACTAGGGGTCCAGAGGTCTTTTTGATTTTAAGGTGTAAGGTGTTTTGAGGTATAAGAAAACCTTTTTTTTTCATATATATATATATATATATATATACACAATTGGCCTGTATCTCATGTATCATTCATTTCTGTGCAGAAAACTAAATGATAGTTATTTTTAAAGTTTAGATTATTTTTTATGATATAAACTTGAACCTGAACACAGGCCATATTAACAGAGCCTTCCCTCTCTGCTTAACAGCCTCGTCCTGCTTTAGAAAACTTAAAACAACCAAGGAGCTGATAGAATAATGAGGAGGACACACTGGATTAGTCAAAAGGATGCCGATTAAGTATATATGATTGTTAGACAATTGTTGTTGTTTTTATGGACAGACAGAGAGTTGTATAAAAATGTCCTAAAAATATCTCTGATGCAACTATCACAGGAAATCAGTCAAATCTGTGGTTTTACACAAACTTCCTGCAGTTATTAACTGTTTGGGGCCATTGTATCAGCTGTTCTCTACTGTTTTAGTTATGCATTGAATATAATATGAAATATGCATAAAATATACAAAAGGGCTCCTTAAAGAAAAAAACGTCCAATGTTAAAGAATGAGATGTAGAAATAAAATATATCACAAATTCAGAGCTCTCCTCTACAAACAGGTTACAACTGCCTAACCTCCTCGTACTATAACTGACTGTGCAGTATATTACCATCATTAACACTGCATACACTGTGACTATGGACACATGTTCCTCACTGTATTTTTCATGCTCAACCTGAGGGTATGTACGTTGGCTGCTGTATTTTTGGGTGCAACTCGTAAGCTCCTACTCTCAATGTGAAATATAATAACGTCTTCCTTTTTGAGCCTGTAATATAAAATAAAGATTCTGTTAAAACTTTTGTTTTATATTGTGTTCAAATAATTGTGGGGTTGTGTAGAAGTCAGGAGTTACAGAAGTTGAAACATCCCACTCATATTTAAACTCGTCCAACTTTTACGACAGTGCGATAGGAACATGGATTGTCATAAAGGTCGTTATCGTTACCGTAACATCATCGCTACCAGCTAACTTTTACTCTTCATGTTTGACGAGCACTTTCAACAAAACACTTGTGGCCATATTTGTCGTATTGTAGAGAAACATTAAGTTAAGTAACTTAAAAATACCCAGTTTCCAAATCCATATTGCTCGATAGCATCGAGTAGCGACTGCTCTTCCCTGCTGGTCCATCCTCCCTCTGCCTCGGGACCCCAGAGAGAGAACCGACCGCCGTCGACCTGCTGGTAGCCGTGCCATCTCCGGTGGTTACCGATTTCTGCGCCCGCCGAGAAGCACTCCGGGCACAGCTCGATATCGGGGCAGTCGGTGCAGCGAAGCCGCAGGTTTGTAACATCTGCAAGGCAGTTCACGCAGTACTTCTTCCCCAGGTCGGCCATGTTGCCTGGCTCCTGCTTCTTGTTGTTGGAGGCAGAGCTACGCGCCTGCGCACGGCGAGGCTCGCCGCGCGACCTACTCACATCCTGCTTCGTAATATTAATGAGCGACAAGGCCAGCGCCGCCTCTGATTGGCTCCCGAAGCCAGTTTCCAGGACAACCGAAACAAAACGAACAGTTTCATTGACTACAGAAGTGAACAAGCCCTATAGCTGTAGACACATTGAATAATACTTCAACTTATTTGTTTTCTATTGAAAAATGGACGGAGAGCCAGAAAATGAAGAGAGTGAGGTGAAGAATGACACAGACAGGGTGGTGTTAGCAGAAACCTCCAATGAGGAGGAACTAACTGTTAATAGTCACGAAGGTGTCCCAGCTGAAATGGCTGCATCAGGTGATGATGAAGAACACTCTGAAAGTTTGAGGGTCACTGAAGAGGCCCCCGTTGAAGAAGCAGCCCCCTCTGAGCCAGAAGAGAACAGACTGGATGAGCTCCCTGCTGTCGACAACATCACCACAAGTGAAGACGTGGATGTGACCATGAATGAAGTGAATGGACAGACAATGTCCAATCAGGAGAGTGTTGTTTTTGAGGTTAACAGCAACGAGGACAATGGCTCTCCCAGACTGCACCTCGAGAGCCCGGAGAGGGAGAACATCAGTCCTACACAGGAGGAGGAAGACGAGGCTGAAGAAGAGGAACCCACTGCTGCTGCTGCTGCCCCTGCAGACAAGGAGGACATCAACTATGAAGAATACATGAAGCTCCTGCAGGAGCTGTGTGAGGAGAGAGATAAAGCCAGCCTACACAGCAGCCAGCTGCAGATGAAGCTGGCTGAGTACTTCCGCAAGAAGGCCGGGGACGATGTTGAGCTGGAGAGGGAGCTGCCGGGGTCAGAGCAGCTGCAGGAGTATGAGAGACACATTCACCTCCTGACTGACCTGAAGCAGCAGCTCACTGCTGACTCAGAGACAGCTCAGCAGCAGGCAGAGGAGCTGAGCTTACAGTCCCAAGAGAAGCTGGACAAGGTTGGTGTTAATGTTTGTTTATGCAGGTTTTCTAAAAAAAAAAGAAATTGATAATTTCCCATTTAAAAATGTTGGAAAGTGCACAAAAGTTTTGTTAAAATATAAAAAATAAGATATGATAAAACAAGTTAAAATATAATAAAATAGATAAAGCAGAAATAAAATTAGGACTAACATTAATAAATTGACTTTTTTTAAGAAGAGATATATTGGTACATAGTGTGCAATTTAACCCAATTTTACACTTGGGCCTGAATGGAATTGGTTGACAATGTTAAACCGCTTAACATGTTAAATAATATGTAACTTAAATACTCCATAATAAAGTTATTTGTTAAAGAAAGCAGCCTTCTGAGTACGTTGGTAATAAACTGGTGCAAAAGATCTGGATAGAAAAGCCCTATTTTTATTCAAAAAAATCAAAAAGTATCAGTCTCAAAAATCTCATCTCAGTCGGGCTCATACTAATTATAAACAAGTTCTGGTTATGTAGTAAGTTCACAGTGACAAAGGAAAGGAAAAAGAGGACAAATATGGTGTCCTATATGAAAATTTCAGTTTTTGGCTCAGTTGGTAAAAGGTGATGTCACATGTTTCTGTGCAACAATCTAGCACTATCAATCAAATCTAATCAAACCACACCCACAAGGTCCTGATGGACAGGTTTAAAATGTAATAATAAATTAATAACAACTAAGGATGTCAACCTTAATCCTGGTCTAGTATGCAACTTGTGAGTGTGATGTAGAAACTTGAAGCCGCCAGTGTACATCCACTGAGAATGGACTTTACAGTGAAGTAGGAGACATCTTGTGTATGAATGTACATAATTATAGATTCTGGAATTGTTAATGAGGTATAAACAGGGTTTTAATGTAGAAATTATACTTTTTTTGCAGAAAAAAACATATCAGAGACACAATCCAAGAGTACTTTACTTACTCTTAATACATGTCTGGAGGGCATCTTTAAGATTTGAGCTCAAGTTTCCAGGGGCTTCAGTGGTCTCCTATCTCTCCAGGGAGAAGGAGTACAAGGGGTCTACAGTGAGCTGGGTGGATGTGACAGGCATACTGAGCCACGTAGACACTGCTCTCAGCACTATGTGAACAAGGAAATGCTTTAGGAACAAACAATACACCTATACAACTCAAAAGTCTGGAAACAACTGTATTTTTAAACCATGTGGGAACCCAGTGTACTGTTATTAGAAATGGCAATTGAAACATTTAGCAAGTACCCTGCACGTATTTTCATATGACTGCACATAAATACGTCAGCACCCAAATTAGGGGACCACTGCAGGTGCCCAGTGGGTGTTGATTGTGTGTCTTATGTTGTACTGATCAGTGGGCAAAACTGTCTCATCTTCGTCCACAGGTAGAAAATGAATGGCGAGCGTTCATGGCACTGAAGCAGGACGTAGCCGTGACAGCTCTAAGCCGACGCCTGGGTAAACAAGCCGCTCAGGCCAAAGTTGTGTCAATCCTGGCAGCAGAGCAGCTTCGCCAGGACGAGCTGATCAAGCTGCGCCTCAAGCACATCAAGCTGAGGAGCAAGATTCACAGGCTGGAGGCAGAGCTCCGTGACGGGGAAGAACACGCCAGGGACCCCTTACAGCTCCAGTTTGAGCACCTGCAGGCTGAGAGGCTGGAGCTGAAAAAACAGGCCGAAAAGCAACACGAGGAGTCGTTAAAGATGCAGAAAAAGATCAGCAGCAGCTTGGAGGTAGGCTGAAGAATCCACAGGTACAAGCGCAAATCAAAGTAGCTGTAGCTGCTTCATAAAATCAGATTTTCGGTTAATAACAGTGTGTTTTCTTCGGCTTCATCAGCTCCTGTCAAACATAAAAGAGAAGCTGTCCTGGAGCCAGATGGAGGTCCAGGCCAAGCGAGAGCAGCTTGCCGAGGTGGAGGCCACTGTGGCCAAGAAGAGGGACCTCCTGAGCAGGACAAAGCAGGCACGCAACAGCCTGCAGAGAGACAACCTGAGGCTGAAGGAGCGTCGTGGACTGCTGGGGAACAGGGTCCTGCTGCGGGACTTTGAGGACACTGTGGACGCCTCCGACCAACTGCAGGAACGACTGGAGAATCTGAAGGGCCGGCAAGCGGAGATTGTCTTCAGCTGTGGCAGATGGAAGAAGAATAGGGAGACAAATTATTGAAGGAATAAATGACTGATTGCAAAGTATCAGCCAAAACATCTTAGTCTTTTTTTTCTACATTGGACAATACAATGATTAACAGGGAGTTTAGATTAATATTACATTACATATTTACATTTAATTACATTTTGAAAAATATGTTTATTAGTTTTTAGGCTAAGTTTGATTAAAAAAAAAAGATTGATAACGCCGAAAAACATTTGTTCACTTTCTGGCTGAGAGTTGGATGAGAAGTTTGTGTGCTATGTATGGAGCTGGAGCACTCTTTATGCTAAAGCTTAGCTTAGCATAAAGAGTGGAGGTAAACAGCTAGGTTGAGCCAAAGTAAAGAAAATAGCACACATTAGCATATTGTATGTTGATATAAGAAGAAGATATACTTTATATGTGGTATATTTCAAGGCGAACAATGGCCTGGCTTAGTGTGGCTTATAGTCTTGTGCTATTTTTGAACCTCTTATAATAAGAGGTTAAAAAAAAAAAAATTTAAAAAAGCAATCTTGGTTTTTTTTTTTACCCCTGGTTCCAGTCTGTATGATAAGCTAAGCTAACCACAGACATGGAAATTATATCAATCTTCTCATCTCAGAAATATTTCCCTATTACTTTAATTTTATTTTAAAATGGTTTACCCACAGTGCCGATTCAAATCAATACGAATAAATTAGTTTTATCTGACCAGAAATACATACAAGTAGAAACTCTGGTTTACCATCTCATTCTGTTTTCACTTGCAGTCAGAAGATGGCACTATTGTTATAGTGTATATGCAGACATCTGTTAGGGACATTGACAATTTTTTTGAAGACATGAATAATTCTTGGCCTTCTGGTTCTCTGTAGAACACAAAATCATTTGTCAATTTCTTTTGAGAGCTGATATACATCAAGCTTGGCTCATTGTTTCAGTCTTCTTCTCACAGTGAGGATGGGAAGGGAAATGGGACCTGAGACTAGTTCTACAGCCGCTACCGTATCTGTACTCTGTAAGTACACATGCTCTGATGCTGGCACTTAAAGGGACAGAAACATACATGCAAAAGCATTCAGGGCCCAGTATTTCATTATTTAATCGAGATCAGAAGTCTCTGGGTAGGCTTAAATCTCAAAAGTGGGTGACGTGATCCTGATCCTACAAAACTGGTAATTTCTTTAAAGTAATTTCCCCCCGGGGATTATTAAAGTATTTCTGATTCTGATTCTGGATTTGGTAATCCAGTCCTACCCAGAATCCAGGTCAAATGTTGATTTGGGGTATTTTAAAAGGTGGAGATTACGATAGTTTTGATGCTAAAATCCTGATCCCACTGGAAGGGTGGATGTAGAGGCCATGGTCGTAAAATTAATTAAAACTAGACTTTGATGAAAAATGAAATGATAGTGTGTGCTTAAAAAATGAACTAAAATAAAATAACATATATGCATATATAAAATAAACTTTTGTTTTAGTCTTTTATTTTGGTCAAATTTGGCAATACAACAAGCATGAGGAGGCATTGGTGCATATGTTTATAGAGACTGGGATGTCTACATGACTGTGAGTCCATTCTTGGCCCTGAGAAATACTTCAGATATAATAATAATAATTAAAAAAAAAACTAATGGAAACTAAACTACTAAACGTTTTAAACAATAATCCAGATAAGTAAATATGAATAATATATAAACTGATTTACACTTCCCAACACTTTCACAGCTTTGCCAATTAAATGTTTTATTACTTTAACAGCTGGATGCCTATCCAAAGACTGCAAATCTAGATTCTGTTATATTGATCTTGTGCTTTCTGGATCAGAATGAAGCTACTTGAAAATGAAACTTGTCTATGAATATAATACTCCATTTCTGACAGACGATCCTCCTAAATGTTACACACTGGACCTTTAATTGGATGGAACATTTAATGTATTAAATATCATAGTTTATATTTAATTGCTTATAATAACATTGATTTTAAGAAAAATACAAAATATTTGAAAACAAATAAATTCCTTCCACCTACATGAGAAATATTTTTTCATACCTTGTCTATCACTGTAATATTAAAAAAGAGAATACATTTATGTATCTAAACATGAAGGAAAACAATAACCTCACAAATAAATTGGATAGCATCACCCCCACACCACACCCTGGTTCTCCAGAAGTACCCCACCCTGTAGTTCCTCCCCCACTGGATCAAAGGAACATTAACTTTCACATTTAAGGCTTTTTCCTCAGGAGGCTTGAATTTCCAACTTCTCCAGCACAGTCCTGATCTCCGGGTTGGACAAGTCCACACAAAATCGCTCTCCATTTTTCAGGGTGACACTGTGAACCAGAAGACAAATATTATAAATACAGTATAGGGTGCTTATCTGCAAATGGCCACCATGTCACCTCTTGATCAGGATTGATTTGATGTTTTGAAAAGCTTTCAAAAAGATGTCAATCAGTCCCTAACATTTACACTCCGTGGTCACAGTAGCTGCTGACTTACAAAGTGAGGTTAGGACAGTGAAATGATGGCTCATCCATCTCCAGGGACAGCACATCCTTTGGGTCAAAGTTGCCCAGGAACCCACCACAGACTGCGCAGGGCCTTATGACTACATACAAGACAAACATTTAAACAGTAACTTAACACAAAATAGACATTTTAGAGTTAGTAAATTATATATACAGTCACTTCATTAAGGTGTCAGTTCATTTTGATCCCAGTAGTTAATCTCAACTGAAGTTATTAGACTTTTTCCAGAAGAATTCCAGTAATTGTATTACCAAGACTCCCTCAAAAAATCTGTGAATAATCTATGATGTTTCCAAGTATATGTGTATGCAGTTTTTATTTGTTTTTAATGAGGAATGCTTCACCCCCACCCTCTGGCACACACATGCAGTACTCAACTGATGGCACTGTGTGGACTATATAGTTGTATTTATGATAAATAATGGACAGATTGAAAGTGCGAAACTGACAGAGGTCGTAGTGTGTGTGACACAGGGACTGATCTGACATAAGAAATCATAATTAGCATACTTTAGGAATTAATGTATTTTTTCAAAATGTGATGTTGGTGTATCCAGGCAAAAACTTACTCTCGATCGGATTTAGGCTCAGTCTCAGTCCAGAGGCTGGGGGTAGGTTGAGTAATGCAGTATTATCAACAAGGTAACTTACAGGAAATGATTACTGATGTTACATTCAGAACACATCCACCAGGTTATCAGGAAGGAAATGGTTAACATCTGAGTCACAGAAACAGAAAAAGTGTGATTATATTAAGTAGTACATCTGCCTTTCTTCATTTTATATTTTTTAAAAGGGTCAGATCGATTCTCTCCTCCTTCCTGTGGTTCACAACCATGCAGATATTCTGGTTTTAGCCGACCATACAATGTTCACAGTACTGAGTAGTGATGTGTCAGTCGTGAACAAGCCGGTTCAAAGTGAACCAGTTTTTTGTAAAGTAACACAAGACAGAATGATATGATGATCTCCGTGCTACAGGGGCTCCATGCATGCAGTTGGTTTTATTTGTCCAGATGTCAGTAGTGGGCATTAACAAAGCACATTTACTTCACATTTACGCCCCACTTCCAATGGTCATCAATGGTCTTTATCTTCTTGCAATGTAGACAGACAGAACATAAAGCCACTTTTTACCCAGGGTGCTGCAAATTGATGCAAGGACATGTCCATGCAAGTTGAAAATGTTTCAATTTGGGGAGACTGGAGGGAAATAACAGAAAGAACTTGAGTTCCTGCTGAGTCAACTCAAACCAAATAAAAAACTTAAAACCAAATATAATAAAACTACTTTATCTGCATGGCTATCTACCACTAGTGAAATCAGATGTTTTATAATTTGATATGTTTCAGGCTAAATATAAGGTTTTATAAGGTGTGTTACAGCAATCTTTTTTGGAGAAAATTCGACTGAATTAGTTGAATGGGTTGAAATCAACAGTTATAATGAGCTACTCGCATTCCGACTTTTCGTAGTTATTGTGTAAATGACTGTCGAAGTGTTTTTTGTTAAATATTTTGAACTCAAATTCACATTTGATATTATGCAAAAATAACTGACAGTTCTAACTTTGTGCATGTGTGTAACAGATATTATTAACTTACGGTGAGGCAAAGTCAAAGTGTGCTAAGAGGCTAGCTGCAGTCACACACACCTCCTTCCCACCCGTCAGTGTCTCGCTGGAAAACAAGAGTTTGGGTCAATTTAGTTTGTAATAAGAGTTTCAAAAAATACATTCACTTACATGAATTCAGTTCAGTTGCATGTTTCACTGGGGGGCCAAATCCTTGTAATTATGATGAAACCTTCATAATTACAAGGATTTGGTGATTTCTCCTCTTTCTCTTGGCAGCGACATCCATCTGTGACTTGAGGGAGATAGAAGACAACTTTCACAATGTAGATGTACAGTATATATGTGGTTTAGAGCTGGTACGACTCGTTGATTAATCAATTAGTTGAATAAAAGAAAATCAAATATTTACTAATTTCAAGTTCAGTTTTTTACACCATTATCTGTATCTGTTTAAACAACTAAATTATCTATGTCCATAATCGGGGGTGGCTTAAACTAGACGAGGGTAGTATGTAAACCTGCAGTGGGTGTGGCTAATCCCTGAAATTGATATGGGTTGATCAGAAGTTACTATATTTATTAGAAAGCTGTTTACAGAAACGCTTCAGGGCATACTTTTGTATAGTTGGTTGGACAAGTCTTTAAGTCTCTCATTGTAGAAATAACATCCAAACAAATGCAAAAAGGACATTTTTACAAACTGTTTGTCAGAGTCTGGTCAATATGATCTTCATGGGGAGGGGGGGTTTCCAGTTTCTTCAGCAATGTATCGAACTGGTTTGTGTCCAAACAGAAATCTGAGTCATTTTTCAGGATGAGACATTATTTAATTCTCTTTACATGATGATACCACAGTTATACAGACAAATTAAGGCCAATGTGAATTTGAATTTGAGTTTTCAGGTTATAGATATCAGTCAATCACGGTCATCCACCATTCTTCTTTAACATCATAAAACATTTTGGTTAAAAATAAGAAAATAAGGACAGAATGAATTAGTAGAACACCTTCATAAAACTCTAATTTGTGAAATATAGTCATGGGAACCTTACTGAATACGGACAGGACAGGGAAATGACTGCATCTTCACATTCAGGGACTGAACAGTCTTTGGGTCAACACTGTCCAAGTTTGTTATGAAGTTGCAGGATTCACCTGTCAAGCCACACGAGACAAACCTTTAATCTACTTAATTCTGCTAGATATTTCTCATCATGTTAAATTAAATTTAAATCACTCTTTAATGGCACAACTCACATTGAGCCGACACTTCTGATTTTTTTTTCATGGAATTGGTTGTTTTCTGTCACAGAAAAAACTGGAGTTGACTTGATGGATTGATGAAGTGCGACTGCCTAAAATCACACACACATATAAAGATAGACGATGTAACTTTTTAAAGAAGTAAAAACTTACTTTAATTCATAAACAATAAAATGCGCTCTTGTCCCATTAAATACACTCTGAGATCTTGATGCCACAGCTTTACTTGTGCCTGTATGATCAGTAGTTTCTTGTGGCTAATATTATCTAACTTTACATAGATACTTTGATTAAGATGGAAGTTTATCAGACAAATCTATACTGAGCTGTTACTGGTGAAATCTATGAGAAGTTCGATATCAGGTAATACAGACTTACCGTGACAATTCAATGTAGTATTCTAAAAAGCTGGGTATATGCAGACAAACATCGCTGCCGTCCTTCGCTGTCCCACTGGAAAACAAGAGTTAGGGGTCAATTTATCTTGCAGTTCACAGTCAACTAAAAGCAGTAAATGATTGCCAACATAACATAATATAATAATATTTTCATAGATTCAGAGAGTAAAAATCTATTGATCTAATAATACGTATGATGACAGCAGCAGCTTTTTATATGTATCTCTGGCATTTGTAATCCATTATTTGTGACAATTTGGCAGCACAGAACATTTTTCAATATTACTGTGCCACCCAGTCAGGTCTCCTCAACATTTTTGTCTTCAAGTCTCAAGTCAAGCCAAGTCTCATCCAACAGACAGCTGTCATTTTAGCTCATTCATATCGAATAATTTAACTATATACAGTAATTTTTGGGACAAACAGGACACGATATGGGACAGCTGCTCATAATTCAGGGATGGTTACATCTGGTCACCCTAGCTGAGGCAGATGGGAAAATGGTGGACATTCCTAGAATCACGCTGCTAACATAGGGTATTTCTAATTAGCTTTCTTTTTTCTTTTTGTTAACTTTAGTTTTAGTTAGTTTCCAGAATGGGTTTGCTGGTTACAGGTTTAAGTTTTTGTTGTTTAAAAATGTTTTAGTTTTAGTTAGTTTTAATTAGTTTCAGTGTTAGTTTTAGTTTTTATTATAATATGGTGGATAATTGTCAGAACAGGATTGCAAATACATTGACTCACAGTCATGTAGACATAGCTGTCTCAAAGCATGTGCATGTGCAACTTATGCAACAATGCATTGTGTTGGTAAATGTAACCTAACTTAACTAAAGAATTTAGTCAAATTTTTATTTTTATTTCAGTTAACAAAAAAATTATTTCACACCTAGTTTTTGTTTTTAGTTTAGTTTTAGTGAACTATAATTACCTTGCCCCAAACTGGGACCCTTAACTGGCCGGCAAGTTCATGCACTATGGGCGATTTCATCAGGATGGGGGACAATTATTTCAGCGCTTAGCACACACACACACCGACTGCAACTTTTAACACAATGGACACCATGAATGCA
Organism: Dicentrarchus labrax; assembly: GCF_905237075.1. Lineage (NCBI taxonomy): Eukaryota > Metazoa > Chordata > Actinopteri > Moronidae > Dicentrarchus > Dicentrarchus labrax. The sequence goes on from NW_026136717.1 coordinate 4,009,088, forward strand.
GCTTTTTTGTTGCCTCTTTAGAAAAGATCAACTTCGTTTCCGGCATGACCGCTAACTGCATACTGACAGGTTCTATCATAAAGAGCCTGAGAGACATCGGCTTACAACTGACAACACGATTGACTGACGCACACATACTGACAAACCAGCGTTGAATTTAAATGTGAGGTGTAATGAGTGAGGCAGAACATGATAAATGGAAGCGCTTATAAATGTTATTTTAATTATGTGAATTTTGAAAACCAGGGATTTTAATGTGTTACAGATATCTGTCACTGTCTGCTAACATTGCTAAAAACATATAAAGTTTAATGCTCTTAATGTCACATGCACACACACACACACACACACACACACACACACACACACACACACACACACACACACACACAGCACTTACATGATTTCGGTTGAGTTACATGTTTCACTGGGGAACTGCATCACAACCTTAAGAATTAGTGAGTTTTCATTTGGAAATTTCTTCTCTTTCTCTTGGCAGCGACATCCATCATTAACTTGAAGGACATAAAAGACACATTTACACAACTTTCACAAGAGCCTAAAATCTGCAGTACGCAACTGTGCACCAGGGCTGGTTCAAATGATGTCAGAAAAAAGGGTCTCAACGTGACTCTGGCTGACTGGCTGTCTTGATGGGCTAGGTCTGTGGTTGGCTGTTCAGGCAGTTGGGTGGCCTGTTTGGTTGGGTGAGCTGACTTTGAGGGTATCTGGGTAACTGATTGAGAGCTGGTCCTGTGAGAATCATCAGATAGACGCAGGCAGAACTCGCCGAAATGCACTGAACTGTCAGGTTCAGTCGTTGTGTGTGTCTTCCACTCTTCATCTGGAGAGGACAAAATAGTTTCAAATGATGGCAAAACATCAACACAGCAAATATCCTCAGCTGGTATCAAAGTCTTCTTTACTGAACGTAATGCAGGGTTTTCTGATTGGTGACCTTGTTTTGAGGTACTCACTAACACAACTATTTTAGAGCCATCATGAATTATTGTCCAGTAAACTATTTCCAATTATTATTATTTTTATTATTTATAAAAAATATATGGATAAAATAAAACACATTGTATCATATATATGGAAAAATATACACTTTGTATCAGTCATCAATTCTCATATCGGTCTCAAAGATAAATAGTTGGGCACCCGGTTAGCTCAGTTGGTAGAGCTGGCGACCCATATACACACCGGCCCGGGTTAGAATCCGACCTGTGACGCTTTGCTGCATGTAATCCCCCCTCTTTGCCCCCCTTCCCTGTCTATTAATGCATCACTCCGACAATATTACAACAGACAATTTTGTGTTAATAATCAGCCAGAAACCAGCCAGAAAGTATTGTTATGAGTAGAATAAAATAGAAAGTCTATGACGAGATCAACCGTGAACTCACCCTCTTTAGTCAGTTGGAGCAGAAGAGTCATCAAAAGCAGTTTACTGACAGTGAAGAGGCCCATCATGGATCTGGATCACGCCACCGACAAGCTCGAATGGGTTTATTTAGATAATGTGCAGTTCTTAACCCTGCAGGAGGCCCATACTCAGATCATTCAGTAGCAAAGCAGGAAGGAAGTTCTGAAGGTGAAGCCTTGGCTTTATGTTGTGTTGCAATACCATCAGAGTGGCTCCCCGCCCACCTCTCATCGAGCTGTTCTGTCATGTGAGCTGATGTTACTGTATATGAACTTCCCTAAGTTGCCTACTAGACACACATTTCTTTATTTTCTGTGAAGTTTAGACAAGTCCCTAATGATAATTAGACCTCTGCTGTCTGTCCATGGTGCTGAAATATGTGTCATAATGGAAATGATGAAAGGCTTTCTCACTGCCCTTACATTGTACATTACACACGAACATTAGGCACTGTAGTTAAAAGAATGTCACTTTGCTTTAACTCAGCTTTTGCTGCAACAACGCCCTATAGAACAACAGCTCTATAGAATATATAGAATAAATACTCTGTCCAAATTCAGCCTTATACGGTTTAGATGTCTGACACGCAACTTATACAGAAACTTATGCTGCTATTTCTACATATACATAGTAGACTCCTATATTGTATATTTTATAGTCTATCTTTTTAGTATTAGTAAATGTCTTGTCTTATCTGTTGTGCCTGTGCACTTTATATGTTTCATCGTGGGAGAGTGAGAAACGTCCTCTCGATTCCTTTGTATGTCTGGTGCATGTGAAGAAATTGACATTAAAGCTGACTTTGACTTTTACTTTGACGTCAAAGGAGAAGACCAAATATTTTAGCTGATATTATCCAGAGTGTACACAGTGACATTTGGCTGGACTAACCTTTACTCGTTAGTATGCATTACTCAAGCGACACAAAATTACTCAGCAGAGGTTTGAATGATATATAAGTAAAGTAAGTAACAAATGAAGTAAGTAAATAATTAAATGTCTCAGTACAGGAGGGATTGCACAATTACTGCTACTGAATAAAAGCATTTATTTAGAAACCAACTAGCCAAGATTTTAGATATTAAGAAAATGGCACTTATACAGTGCATGTGGCCCAGAGCCTGCTGAAAACCATGTAATAGCCTACATCTCTTTTAAATATGTGTTTGTCTAGCTCATCTAAATAGCTAACTGTTAAGTGAAATTAAAATAGAAATGAAATGTGCAGGCTAGGCCCTTACTGGGGTGATTATTCACTGTGTCTGTTTACATTTAGCTGTCATTGTTGCAAACTGTGAAAATAATGTTTACACAGGACAGTCTAATTTTGGTTCTGTATTGATGCGACTGACATTGGGTTGGGTATTTGGTTAGTTCTGATGCAGTCTGATGACAGTGACATAAACCATCCTGGAGCATATTTTCATTGAAATTAAATCAAATGGCTATCGTTTTTAATTTGAGTTAAGTTATAAATAAAGGTTTACTGATCACTTTACTGTGTTAGATTGCGCTAGCTCGGTCACATAAGACAAAAGACAGATGGAGTGAGAAACATAATTCATTTACAAAAGTGAGAACATACAGCACAACTCAAAACAGAAGTACAAAAGTATAACTGAGGCATTCCAGTAGCTCACCAGGAAGATAATAATAACTAGAATAATAGAATAATAATAGAAAGTCAGCCACGATTTGGCTTTTTTTGGCAGTTCCTCACTTTACCTGTTTTCTGAGCATTAGCCTTTGTCTTGTATCTACCACTTTATGTTCCAACTGGAACTAACTTGTATGCCTTTTGTATTCGCCACTCAAACACTGAAGCTGTCTCATTTGGTTTATTGGGGTTCTTTCCTTTCAGCCAGAATTACAGAAGAAAAAAAACTCACTAAGACAATTATTCCTCAATCCGTGTAGCATTTGTTCCTTGGATTTTACTTTTCGTCGATGTCTTATTGTGAAAGTCTTTTATATACTGTCGAACCCATGGTGCTCTCAAATTTACACAGAAGAGTTGGCGATCTGTTTGAAATCTGTTGAAAGAAAATAAGATTTCTGAAAGTGGTAAATTAATGAATATGTCTTTTCCTAGTTGGCTCTTGTTTTTACCCTTTGTCATTCCTCATTAACCTGATTTATCTTACTCTTTAGTTCTTATTCAATTATTCAATTCAAAGGGGCTTTATTGCCATATGAAACAGACATTTACATTGCCAAAGCAAGCGTAAACTAAATATAATTAAAAAAAAACAACTTAAAATAAAGTAGAAAAAATTAAAGTAGACTTGTTGTTAAAAAAAACACAAATACAAATATTACCCTATGTCCATGTTAGTTTAACTGAGAACTTTATTTCTTTACGATGGACATAAGAATAAGCTTGAGAAAGCAGCCCCATGTGTGTTTTTCATATGAGGTTTGAAGTTTCCAGGCTTATTCCATGCACTATGATCTGATGCTTATGATGATAGTGAACTTTTCATTTTCATTCTGACACTTCTAATTTACAAATATATCATGTCATACACCCGTTTTAGAAAAATAAATAATTATAGCCAGTACTTACATTGTAGCAGTTATTGGACACTGTCCAGAGACACGCTGTAGCATGTATCCTTTTATACTATCAAAAGGAATCTTTTGGGAAGAGACTTTTATGCAGCACGACCCTTAAAAAACAAAATGTCATTGCTAAAAAAACAGTAGTAGAAAATTGTGAAGCAAGCATCCTCTGCACTGTACAATAAAGAGAATTATTTGGTTTTATAATGAAGTTAGTGACTAAAGAAACCTTTTCTTCAGACTTTCTGATGGAAACAGTGAAAAAAAAAACTTACTCTTAACAACAGGAGCAGCTGGTAAACTGTTGTGAGAAATCAACCCAGAGGCTGCAGTAACCTCTGATGAGGGAGTAGTAGCTGGAGTCTTCTCATCCAAGTCTCTAATATATGCAAACACAGAAGGAATGGCAGCATAACACTGGATTGCAAAATTTAAAACATCCGAGATTTCTTTTTTTATTTCAAAAACACCCAAACATCCAGTACTCACGAAACCAGTGGAGCAATGGCAGTCAAGTATGTTTCCTTATCTATGCACACCTCCACGTTGGGAAAGGTCATGCTGGTCAAATTACAGATAAGTGAAAACATGAGAACAAAAACAGAAACACATCTCCTGATACCACATATAGTACTCCTGCCACTACCAACATTAACAGTTTCAAATGCTACCATTACTCCCAGTACTGCTATTAGTATTAACCACTGTTTTACTACACTACTGATGGGAAAAATACAGCTATTAATTTAAAGTATGAACAAAAACCACTGACTTACATTATCTGAGGTTCACATCCTGGTGCAGGAGGTTTGAATTCTACACGTAACAACTGTGAAGAGAGCAAATCTCTTTGTTGCATATTTGTTTTGTTGCAATGACAGTCCTGCTGAACTTCATGCAATGTGAAGTTACTCTTTGCTGTAAAAAAAAAACATGTGTAAGCCAGTACATTACATTAATAGTGAACGAGTGACTAAGTGACAAGTCCAATGTTCCTCCACATTGATTCTGGTGGCCTCTGTGTCGTCCATTGCTGTCACTGAATGTGTAATGCAAAACAATGGGTCCCAACCTTTTCTTAAGTATTTCTTTAAATTTACAAAATCATACATACTTAATAGACTTCTTTTTTTTTCATTTAGTTTTCTTGTGAATTAAATACTGAGATATAAGCCTAGAGACCATCTCAAGCTACAGCAACATCCCAGTTGCCCCAGCGACATAAATAAATATACACCAATATACACATTTATTTATATATACATATATACATACCCAGTGACCGCCAGGTTGGGAACCACAGCTTCAAAATATCTGTCGTCCTTTTATTTCTACGGCTCAATTCATGTTAATCTCATTTTTCTGTTTGACATGTCCTCAAATAGTTACTGAGACGCAGGATTCCAGCTCCTTGCCTTACTACACTATATGTAGAAAAATACATTTACAGTAACTGAGAGGACATCTACAGCAGAGACAGACTTACCTTCAGTGGTTGTGTTGGTGTTGTTGGTTTTATTTGTGGTGATGTTGGCTGGATGTAGAGTTGATGTCCAGTTCATGTCAGATTCAGGCTGAATACAAAACTCTCCAAACACCATCTCCTCATCAGAGCCTTCAGAGCTTCTCCTCTGTACGGACACTGCAAATCAACACAAACCATCTCAAGATGACCCACACATTAAGTTACAAACATTTACTGCTACACTACAAAGTTAGTACAACCAATATGATCATTTGTAGCACACTTTACACTTAAAACCAACAAGCAACAGAGAACACAATGAAAACTTCTTCTCTTACGTGAGAAAGGATCTGGATGTAAAAAGAAGACAACCCATACAATGTTGAGGAGAGCCACAATGACCTGGACAGTCCGCTGCATGTTTCTATCTACTGATATACAGAACCTTCACTAAGTCAGTGCTGAAACCAGCTGCTGACAGACTGTCTTTGTGGGATACATATACGTGCTGCAGAATCTAATGCCACTCCTCCAAGATTTAAAAATAGCTTTATCTGTGTTTGCAGGTGTGTTGCAGGGGTTTCAATACATCATGTCACCACAAAACTGACAGTACATCTTCTGCAGAATGTGTGATTTGCTTTCACATGGGCATAACACACACTGCCTTCACACAGAAGAAGAGTTTTAATTTTTCACCCTGTTTACACAAAATAAAAGAAGGTAGGGTATGGTGAGAGGTGCTGTAGTGGAACCTGTGGATGCTGATGAAACCAGTTTTGGACCAGAGCAGACCAGTGAACATTGCCTCCAATTTCTGTTGAGGACAGATACACTCTGAATGAGTTTTAGAATGAAAACGCGTTAGGAGTTCACAGTTAACTGTCTGTTCACCTTCTCACTGCGTTTTATCAATTGGTTCATAGGAGTGTTGAAAGGTAGTGCCTTAAAAATAAGTCACGTGTTAGATTTCTATGTCTGATTTAAAAACGTTTATGTAGTGTTTTGCAAAAGGTGTGAGGCATTCACATGCACACATAGACCACAAAGGGGGCTTGAGCCCCCACCCTTTTGTCTGTAAGAGACAGTGCCCTTTTTCTGGCATGTTTTTTTAGAAACAGATATTGACTGTATCAAGATATCAGGATGGGAGATTGGTGCTCTCATGGCTTCTTTACCGTCTCTCCCCTCTGCTTGCCTGCCACAGCACAGCGCCCAGGAAGCCCCGGCCATCCCCGCGCCCCCGTATGCAATGTGTAGGTATATTCAGAGTGTGATGAGTTACTTTGAGATCAGGTATATGGCCAATAAAAGTGTAAATATACAGTTCATTTTTGTTTAAAGTGATATGTGTGTGCTTTAGGAATTGCGAGGAGCAGCTCGAACCGTGCCAACCAGCTTTATTGTTAGCACTGTTTCCCTTTGCTTCAATGTGGGAGTCAATATCCTTTATGGTTGAATTATTGTGTCTTTCCTGACTTCATGACTCATAATTGATCTTTAAGATCATACATATGTCATACAAATTCAGTGTTTTCTCTCCCTGATGCTTGGCTATTGTTCTAATAGCTCTTTGGTTGGCTTTGTAAATAAAAATAGCTTTTTGACAGCTGATATAAAACAAAGGATTTCCTACACTGCAACCCAATAAAGTCTTTGTTTAAGCCTGATAATTACCCATGTCAACTAAATGGTGATTAATACTGAATGCTACTAATTCTTGTGTCTAAAATTTGAAATTTAAAGATAGAACTATTTGCAATCTCAGTCCAAACGCAGACCAGACCTTCATACAACTTTAATGTGTGAAATATGGTGGTAGAAACCTTACTAATTATGAACAAGACAGGGAAATGACTGCATCTTTAGATTCAGGGACTGAACAACCTTTGGGTCAACACTGTCCAAGTTTGTTATGAAGTTGAAGCCACATGAGATAAACCTTTAATCTAATTCTGCATGGTATTTCTCATCATGTTAAATTAAAGCTGTCACTCTTTAATGGCAAAACTCACATTTAGCCGACACTTCTGATTTTTCATGAACACGCTAGTCTTTCATTTCTTCTCCTTTTAAAAAGCTTAAAACAGTAGTTTGTGGATTTGCATCATGGAATTGGTTGTTTTCTATCACAGAAAGTTGAGTGGTTATGGGTAACTCTGTGGCTGGGTCCACTGGAGGGGGAGATATGACTGAAAGCTGTTCATCGCTACTTGCCTCAGTTACAGCTTCAGACCAGCGGCTGGAGGTTGGTTGAGTAATATATTCTTGTCAGCAAGTCAACTTACAGGAAAGGAGGATTAATATCTACTTATCAGTGAGGAAATGGCTTCGATCAGATCACAAATTCACACAAAAATTCACACTTCGGTTCTTTCAGTTCAGCTAACAGAACATTATGTTCAACCTGAACTGTAACATACTAATCAAACTGGAGTTGACTTGAAGTGATGAAGTGTGACTGCCTAAAATCACACATTAACATTTAAGGAGAGACTATGTAACTTTTTAAAGAAGCTCAGGCCTCCTCTTACTTTAATTCATAAACAATAAAATGCACTCTTGTCCTATTAAATACACTCTGGGATCTTGATACCACAGCCTTACTTGTGTCTGTAGATTTTTTGTGGCTAATGATATCTAACTATCTAACTTAACAGAAATACTGCGATTAAGATGGAAGTTTAATAGACTGACCAATCTATATTGCCCCACAAAGGCAAACCGCAGTAACTACAGTTTTGGTTAAAATTGAGTTATGACTGAAACTGAACTTGGAATAGTGTTTTATCTTGTGACAAATGTTCTCAATTCACCCTTGCTCTATGTTAGAGAAAAAAGATTTCAAATTGGAGCAACTACAAAATCCAACCAAAAAGTGCAGTGACAGTACAGTGTCTGTAAATCCTGTATTCTAGACCATTTCAGGACAATGTATGGAATTAAAACAAAGGGAATCTTTATTTTTTCCACTGGGAATTCTTACTGACTTTATCTTTGTATTATGAGCTGAGCACATTGTAGCAGATAGTAATATTAGTTCAGATATTAGTGTGCTAACAATAACTAGCTAGACAGTACAAGGTATCACTGTGCTAATTAAAGAAAATGTCTCAGAAGTTAAACTTCACAAAATAATACCTATATATTATATAATATGTATTTCAACTTTTTACACATGAAACATCAATGAACACAGATTTAATGAAGATAATATAAGACATGAAATTAGATCTAGACTTTGTCTTGTCAAGAAGAAGACACTCAGGCTGTAGTTACTGCACTCTGCCTTTGCACTACCTACATATCTGTCTATGGCAATACAAAGACGGAGAGTAGTATCTGCAGTTTTGGGGTCATAGGACAAATAATTGGCCACGATTTTTAAGCCATGAAAATGACTTAGAGAATACATATTTAATAAGCACATAACAGCTGTTCTAAAACTGGCCAGGAAGTTTCAGTGTGAGCAAAGGCCATGGTCGGCTTGGTAAGGCAGCTCTTTACTGGTGAACTCTAGTAGATGTTCAATATCAGAGAGTATAGACTTTGCACACAGTCATTTTCCCACTCCACGTCATTTTATCTATTCAGCTGTGTGGTTGGTTCGGCTGACTGACTGTCTTGATGGGCTGGGTCTGTGGTTGGCTGTTCAGGCAGTTGGGTGGCCTGTTTGGTTGGGTGAGCTGACTTTGAGGGTATCTGGGTAAGCTGTTCCTGAGAGTCATCAGATATACGCAGGCAGAACTCGCCGAAATGCACTGAACTTTCAGGTTCAGTCGTTGTGTGTGTCTTCCACTCTTCGTCTGGAGAGGACAAGATAGTTTCAAATGATGACAAAACACTGCAAATATACTCAGCTGGTAGCAAAGTCTTCTTTACTGAACAATGGGGGTATTATCCACTATGTCTGTTTACATTTTCCTCACATTGTTGCAAACCTCTCATCTGAGGGAATTCAGTATCTATGCCAGCTTCTTGGACCAGAATGCATTTGTTATGTTCCCATTTAATCGTTCTGAGGGGCTATTTATGGTTGCAGGAAATTCACAGTATAAAGATTTAATCTGCATAGACTAGGCCTATTGGTGGGACTGAGACTAACAGTAGAATTAACTGCGTGATTGGAGGTATAGAGCAGTTTTAAAGTTCCCTCTGGATACTTTTTCAGGTCAGCTTTGTTGTAATTAATGGGTCAATTTCTAAATTTCTTAATTTTACCATTTTAATCTTGGAACTTTGCCACAGCCGTTTTCAATCATATCACAAACAAAAGAGCCCGTAAGAGAAAAATAGAGAACTTATGATGTCAACACTGTATGAATTTACTCTGTCGATAGTGTGCTGCAAACAGGCCTCCCTGTCTTTGTTAGTATGGTGAGATTAGGCTGTTAACTTTCCTTTAAACTCCTCTTATCATAAGACAAAAGACAGATGGGGTGAGAAACATAATACATTTACAAAAGTTAGAACACACGGCACAACCCAAGACAGAAGTACAAAAGTACAATTAAAGTGCTCCAGTAGCTCACCTGGTAGAGCGTATGTTGCACATACTAAGGGGGAGTCCTTACAGCAGCGGCCCTTTTCTGTCTGTCTGTTCATAAAAAGTTAAATGAACATTAAAAATTCAACTTGAATCCACAGAGCACAGCAGAGTTACCTCAGGATGCCTGAAGGTACAAATGCAACACTGTGGACACCATGTGGTCATGTGTCAAACATGTACACAACCACACACTGGATCCACATTACAATTAGCAAAGGTTCCAACACACTAGTCTACAATGCAAGAGTATTATGCAGTCTATATTGTCTTATGAGGAATGAGTGGGAAACTGTATGAAGACAATATTGGTCCAATCCGACTGTTTTTCTCAGCATTAGCATTTGTCTTGTATTTACCACTTTATGTTCCAACTGGTACTAACTTGTATGCCTTTTAACACCAACATTTCTATATCAGAGCCTGCCCCTGCCTTCAAATACTGAAACTGTCTCATTTGGTTTCTTGGAGATTTTTCCTTTAAATCAGAATTACAGGAGAAAAAAAACTCACTATGATGAACTTTCACCGATTTCATCCGAATACTTCTCACATGATTTTGAACCCATTCAGCACCCGGATCAGCACAGACTCTGCCTTTACTTGTAACAAATCTGTGGAGACAAAATAAGGGTTTCTGAAACTTACACATTTCTATATCTTCATTAATTAATGAATATTTCATGTCATATAAGTGTTTTTAGATAAATGAAAATGTATCTATGACAAAGTATGAATATCCTTACTTATTTACTTACATAATGGCATTAATAAGACACCAATCAGAGGTAGTCTGTATCAAGTAGCCCTTTATCCTAGATAAAGGAATCCGTGTGGAGGAGTATCTTCTGCAGCACATTCCTGAAAAAATAAAATGTTTTTGCTGAAGTTTAATTTAATAACACCAGCAGTCAAAAGAAATTGTGATGCAAGCATTCTCTGAACTGGACAATACAGATTATTAATTATTTTGGCTTATGTGAAGCTACATTGCACTGTTTACTGTTTGCACTGTTTACTGTAGCTACTGTTAATTATATATATATATTTTTAATTCTATTCTTAAGGTTAGGGTTTTTAATTTTAGTTTAATGTATGTTTAATGTATGTTTTGTATTTTGTATGCTACTGGACACTTGAATTTCCCTCGGGATAAATAAAGTATCTATCTATCTATCTATCTATCTATCTATCTATCTATCTATCTATCTATCTATCTATCTTTTATTATCTATCTATCTTCTATCTATCTATTATCATCTATCTATCTATCTATCTATCTATCTATCTATCGAACTACACGTAACTAAAGAATCTTTTTCTTCAAACTTTCTGATGGAAACATTTAGAAGGCACCAACTCACTGCCAGAAGAAAAAGTTTGGACCTATGGTCTTTCTGTTGGACAGGAGGGTTTGACCGTTGGGTCACTCTAACAGGAGCAGCTGTTAAGCCGTTGTTAGAAATCAACCCAGAGGCTGCAGTAACCTCTGAGGAGGGAGTAGTAGCTGGAGTCGTCTCATCCAAGTCTCTAATATATGCAAACACAGATGTCAGCATAACAATGGATTGTAAAATTCAAAAGTTTTCAAATATTCATTCACACAGAGATTCATTTAATAACAATAGCAACGTCAGATTTGTTTGTGAGTGACTGAATCTTTGCTCACTACATCTTAACCTTTCTTACCCTCAAATGTGCATAAATTGCCGGTTATGAACTTTTTTATTAATACAAAAAAGTTAAGTTAAGTTCTTATCAACATCGGCGATGAGAAGCAGGTAATTACTGGTTATCATATCAGCTGAATAAAAATCCATATCATGCATCCCTATTAAATACAATATTTGTACTGTGCTGCGCCACTCTGCCTTACAAAGTACAAAGGTTAAATTCCAACGCGTTAACTTTTCCGCAGGTTAGCAAGTCATGGCAGTAGAATGCTGAGGTCACATTTGGGACATTTTTTTTTTTAAAAAACACCCAACATCCAGTACTTACGAAACCAGTGGAGCAATGGTAGTAAAGTAGGTTTCCTTATCCCCCCCCCCCCCCCCCCAACAAAAGGAGAAGGTTTTAAACCCTTAAAAAACCAAGAGGCCCCCCAAAACCTTAGGGGGGGGAATAAAAATAGTATTTTTCTCCCCAATTTTAAAAAAAAACAAACACAGAAGAAATGTCAGCATAACACTGGATTGTAAAATTTACAAGTATTCAAATATTCATTCACACAGAGATTAATTTAATTTAACACCCAAACATCCAGTACTTACAAAACCAGTGGAGCAATGGCAGTATAGTAGGTTTTGTTATCCATGCACACCTCCATGTTGGGAAAGGTCATGCTGGTCAAATTACAGATAAGAGAAAATATGAGAATAAAAACAGAAACATTTGATCTGTGATTCAAATGTTAAACAAAAACCCCTGACTTACATTATCTGAGGTTCACATCCTGGTGCAGGAGGTTTGAATTCTACATTTAACAACTTTAAAGAGAGCAAATCTCTTTGTTGCATATTTGTTTTGTTGCAATGACAATCCCTCTGAACTTCATGCAATGTAAAGTTGCTTTCCCAGTTTGCTGAACAAAAAACAACAAAAAACAACAAAAAACATGTGTAAGCCAGTAACTTACATTAGTAGTGGAATATGTGGACTTTGTTACATATATTCCTCCACTTTGTGTCTGGTCGCCTCTGTGTCACCCATTACCATTACTGAATGTACAAATTAGGGTATAACTGAACACAGTTAGGGATGTCCCTATCCAATCTCAACGATCAAAGCATTTTTTCGGACGGGGTTGGGGGTTTTGGGGTTTTTTGAACCGGCCCCTGTGGGGCCCGGTGTGGGGGGGGGGGGGGGGGGGGCGCCCGCCGCGGAGTTTCCCTGGGGGGGGGGCCCCGTCCGGGGGGGGGGGGGGGGGAAAAAAAAAAAAAAAAAAAAAAACAAACCAAACCAAAAAAAAAAAAAAAAAAAAAAAAAAAAAAAAAAAAAAGAAAATAAAATAAAAAAAAAAAAAAAAAAAAAAAAAAAAAAAAGAAACACTCACGGCCAAAAACATCACAAAGGGTTTATTATTTTATACTTTACTGAGTTTTCTTGATGCCATTCAGAGCTCTTCAATTATCAAGCATATACATTGGATTGATTTGAATAACTTTGATGTACTTGAAGTGCGCACTACACATTGTATGTGTATAGTCTAAACAAAATGATACAAGTATCAGATCAGGACTCTGTTTTGGCAGATACTCAATATTAAATGACTCGGAACGGACCAGGACTTGAAAACTTGATCCGGACATTCCTAAAAACAATGGTTCAAAGTACAAAAGGACAAAAATAAAATACACTTATATATTATTTATTCAGTTATCTATCTAAACCTGGTGACCGCCAGGTTGGGAACTACTGCTTCAAAATATCTGTCGTCCCTTTATTTCTATGGCTCAATTCATGTTTATCTCAACTTTCTGTTTGACATGTCCTCAAATAGTTACTGAGACGCAGAATTCCAGCTCCTTGCCTTACTACACTACATGAAGAAAAGTACATTTACAGTAACTGAAAGGACATCTACAGTAGAGACAGACCTTCAGTGGTTGTGTTGGTGTTGTTGGTTTTATTTATGGTGATGTTGGCTGGATGTAGAGTTGATGTCCAGTTCATGTCAGATTCAGGCTGAATACAAAACTCTCCAAACACCATCTCCTCATCAGAGCTGTCAGAGCTTCTCCTCTGTACGGACACTGCAAATCAACACAAACCATCTCAAGATGACCCACACATTAAGTTACAAACATTTACTGCTACACTACAAAGTTAGTACAACCAATATGATCATTTGTAGCACACTTTACACTTAAAACCAACAAGCAACAGAGAACACAATGAAAATTTCTTCTCTTACGTAAGAAAGGATCTGGATGTAAAAAGAAGACAACCCATACAATGTTGAGGAGAGCCACAATGACCTGGACAGTCCGCTGCATGTTTCTATCTACTGATATACAGAACCTTCACTCAGTCAGTGCTGAAACCAGCTGCTGACAGACTGTCTTTGTGGGATACATATACGTGCTGCAGAATCTAATGTCACTCCTCCAAGATTTAAAAATAGCTTTATCTGTGTTTGCAGGTGTGTTGCAGGGGTTTTAATACATCATGTCACCACAAAACCGACAGTACATCTTCTGCAGAATGTGTGATTTACTTTCACATGGGCATAACACACACTGCTTTCACACAGATGTGGTTCTTCTTAGTGAATCGTTCTATGTTTCCAAGACAGAAAGACCCACAGCGTTGTGTCTGCATCAGAGACAGTTTCCAGAAGGGAATTTACAAAGGCATTGAATGGCCCAATTTAAGTAACAACCACTAAATATGTATCATGTTTATTTATTGATTCACTACAATACATTTCTAGTAGTGTCACCATGAATACTTTTATAAGTAAATGTGGAGCTCATAGGTGAAAACAACCAAATACAATGGGGTAATTAATATCAAAACCCCCACAAGAAACATTTTGCCTTAATTCTGGCGGCCCCTGTGGACAAAAGTGAGAGTGTTTTCTACCACCTTGTTTGATTCCAAGACTGAATCCCACTATACAGAAATAGCCAATCTTATCACTGATGAAATTACGTAAAATTAAGTATTCCATTTTAATTAAGTTTCAATTTTAATGTGACTTTGGCATCACTGTCTGGTATGGAAACACCACACAGACAGAGAGGAAGGCTCTGCAAAGAGTCATAAAGACTGCAGAGGGGATTATCAGAACGGAACTCCCCTCCATGGACACAATCTACACACAGCGCTGTCAAAAAAGAGCAGAGAGAATCATCAGAGACACACTTCATCCAGCTCACTACCTGCTCAAACACAAAAACTGCACATACAACCTCAGGCACAGATGAGCGGACAGCATCACCACAAACAGAACACGCTTTTTTAAGAGCTTCTTCCCTGCCACAGTGAGACTCTTGGCCAAAACAAAATGAACTGACCTACCTCATAACATATCATATTATATTATAGTATATTATATTATATTGTGTCCTGGGCCTGTGCAATATACCTGTGCAATTTACACTTTATATAGAGTTTTGTGCAATTTATAATTACAATGCTCCCACTTTCTCTTTTGTTTAGGGTTTTATGCACTTTCTTTTTATTTCTAGAGAAGTATATGTTTTATAGATTTATGTGTCTTTCTTGTGTGTCTTTTTAACTTGACTCTTTGAGCAAACAACCGCACAAGAGTTCCTATGTGTGCAAGCACAAATGGCAAATAAAGTTCTTGAATCTTGAATCTTGATTCCAAGGGAGTGTTGATGTGCGGGGGAATGACACACAGCAAAGGGCCACAGGTCGGACTCAAACCCTGGGCCGCTGACTTGGTACTTGACAAAAGTAGCTAGATTGTTCTAGTTGCTGTTGTTGGGAGACTGGTGTTATTGTAAGTTAATGTGGACCTTTTTTGCTCAGTGGTGTGGTGTACTCTGTACTCTCTAACTTTGAGATTACTGCAGCAAGAGAAATCAGCAGAATTGTTCTTATGGTGCACGGATTGCCAGTTAACCATAGTAGTATAGTACAATATGATAAGGAAAGATGCAAGGTCAAAAAGGGATTATAGCACAGTATTGGAAGTTATTGTTGCCTAGTATAACCATAGTTGGATGCTTATTATAGAAAGACATACTTACAAGCAAATGGAAAATGTCAAATTAAAACTAAGAGCTAAGATAAAACTGACTGTGCTGTGTTGGTAAAACAATAAGCACCTGTTTTTGAATATTTTAATGATTTGCACACCTACATTATTATTATGAGTGATGCAATGAAGAACAGTCAAAATCACCATTTTGACCACATTGTCTATTTTTACAGTAATACAGCATATTCATCCTCTACATCATTTCAGATACTGATTTACATACAATGACAATACTGTATTCAATGATAAACATATACACTGTGGTCACTGTTTGATAACCTCACTTGATACATTTCATTTTGTGCACTATGTGAGATTTTTAGGCCAAATTTAGTAACTATAACTATTCAGAGTAGTAACAGAAATGTAATGCTGGGAAAAGGTAGCAGTTATCTGTCCAGAGTAAGTAGTTGTAATAGGTAACAGGTTAGTAAAAGATTGAGATTTATTTTTCAGACATATGTACATTGCAAGAGTTATTTGTTGTAAGAGATCTCATAGTTGCATGACTACACTGTAAAACATGGGGACAAAATCCACAGTCCTTGTTTAGCTCATAAACCCATTCTAATCCTTTAAAGTCAAACAAGACAGATGGTTTAATAGCAGTGCCTGAAATGGGCTGGCACTTTAGATTTTTGTCCACATGAGCACCCTTACTTCTTGTTGAGTACTGCCACCCCTGGTAAGCATGGTCGTACCCACCACTGTGGTAACCAAGGTCCAAAATTATACTAAACTGTGGCAGGTTTTCATATTATATAATACTAAAATCTTTACTATAGTCTGTTTAAAGTTATAAACATTGAATTTTATAGTATATGAGCTTTGAGAAAGCAACAGTAGCCGCAGCCGGCTGGTTTAATAGGAGCTTCTGTCCACATGATCCAAGATGCTCTGAACCCAGGGGAGACCTGGATCAGCACAGATGTGACGATGTTTTTTTGTGACCAAGCTGAAACAAAGAACAAAGAAAAAAATTAATGACTGAATAAATGAGTAAACCACAGTGAATAAATTAATTGATCAACTTTTTTATTAAATACATTTGTAAAGTCAAAACAAAAAACAAAAAAGATCTTTCCAAATATTAATTATATAATATTCTGAATTCTATTTTAAAGGTCCAGTGTGTAACATTGAGGAGGATCTATTGGCATTAATGGAAAATAATATTCATAGGTTTGTTTTCATTAGTGTATGATTACCTGAATATAGGAACTGTTTTTGTTACCTCAGAATGAGCCATTTTTATCTACATCAGTCCCTTTAAATAGAGTCCACCAGCTTTCTACAGTAGCCCAGAACAGACAAACCAAACTCTGGCAGTAGATAGAGCCTTTGGCATTTTCCATGAGTTTCCCAGCTACACATTTAGAAGGCTGAACTGTATTCAACTGGTTGCAATCTGCAACTTCACCACAAGATGTCACTGAATCCTACACACTGGTCCTTTAAATGTTGAATCCATAATTGAATTTACTTAATTAATTTAAATAATATAATGGTAATCGTAAAAATAATAATAATCGTTGTACCTTATAATAATTATTATTGTTACTATTTTGTTGCGTAAAGTCATTTACTGATTAAGACTAAAGTAAAGTTAACTTTTCTTACATGACTCCAGTCGTTGGGCACCGCATATCAGTGAGGTAATATTCAAAGATGAGATTTCTGTTGATTCTTCTTGGGTAGAATTTAAAGCAGCAGTCATCAGAAGAGATTGCATTTGAAGAGGAAGAAGAAGAAGGCCGTCTTGCCACAGCAGGGGACCCGGCTGGATGTGTCTCAAACCTGTCTCCAACAGTGGATACATGAACACATGACTGGGTTGTGCCTTTTTTACAGATGTGTCGTGCACTTTCATTTGTACAGAACGTTGGTCAGCTATGGTTGTGAGCTATATAAATAAACTTGACTGGATTTTGTTGGAGAACATTTAGTAATGTCAGCAGATACATACATTTAGCTTGATGTATTTTAATGATTCAAAACAAAACAATCCAAAGATCAAAACTTTACGTAATAAGTGGAGAGAAAAAGGAAGAACACATCATGTCACAAGTCAAACACAAATGAAACCACTTACTACAACTGCTATAAGTACTTTACAACTGCTACAAATAACAACTACTACAAGTAATAACACATTTTAAAGCACATCTGGGTCTGGCCCTAAGCTACATAGCAGAAATGTTGACCCCTTATGAGCCAGTTCACAGCCTTAGGTCCTCGCTTAAATCTAAAGATGTATTTGCCATAAGGACCCCCCAGCGTTGGAACGACCTGCCTGAGGAGATGTGGTTTGCAGAATGAGTGACTTCTTTTAGATCACTTCTTAAAACCCATTTTTATACACTTGTTTTCATGTGATGTTGTCTTTTTACTTTATTCTATTTGATCTCATTTTTATTTTTTATTTTTATTATTGGTGTTGTTATCATTATTATAACTACAATTATCATTGCTACAATGAACATTTCTACTACTACTACTGTAATGTGTAGCACTACCAGTACTACAAATGTGATATACTGTGATATATAATGAAATGTACAAAATAATAAGATGTACATGAGTTAATCATTTGTGTAAAAAGTATAAAGAAAGTTATAATTTTTTGTAATATAGAACCAAAGCTCAAAGTGTAAACAAAGAAAATAAAATACACGTATTACACTGTAAACAGCTATTATTTTGAAGCCATATTAGTTAACTTCAACTCACTTTACTCTGGGTTTGCTTCCTGGTGCAGGAGTTCTCAGGTCAACCAATGACAACTGTGAAATGTGAAGGTCTTTTGCTTGTGTACTCGTCTCCTGGCTGTGACCTTTGATCACATCGGTTAGGTTGCTGCTTTTATGCAGTGTGAAGTTTCTGGGTGCACACTCTGCAGAAAACACGTGAAGCAAGCATAGCAAAATACCAAACATATTAATACGGGTAAATATAATGTAAAATAAAAGATACATTTATAAAGTAGCATTTTACTGCATAATTGGTGTAGGTTAGATGATAAAGATATGATGGTATGAAGAAGATAACAAATTGATGAACTGACATTTTCAGCACATTTTCAGGATAAAGACAGACTTACCTTCAGTGGTTGTGTTGGTGTTGTTGGTTTTATTTGTGGTGTCGTTGGCTGGATGTAGAGTTGATGTCCAGTTCATGTCAGATTCAGGCTGAATACAAAACTCTCCAAACAGCATCTCCTCATCAGAGCTGTCAGAGCTTCTCCTCTGTACGGACACTGCAAATCACAACCCATCTTATTCTTTTATACAATTGCTTAAGCACTCTTTCAAAACCCATATAGTCAAAACACTATGCAAATGAAACACTTCATTCACTATTCAACAATTTATAAAAATGTGTCACCCTATGGCACAGACATGGTTCATACGATCTGATTCTGTTTGAACCAGTTGCACACTTCTGTGCTTAATCTAATCACTGTTTACTTTTCTAAGTCGTCTGTGATAGATTTTTTTCTGAGATTTTGTTGGAGTAAAGTACATGAATATACTGAGCAAATATTTATTTCGCTCCACAATGCAAAATCAGTCCATACATCCATGTATTTCCAAAGGTTTGCATTTTGCACTGGAAATCAGAACAGAGCATATTCTACACCCACTAGAGTTCAGGGCATATAACATCAGAAATAAATATGTAAATGCATTTTGTATTTTCTAAAAATATATATAAAATGTGGGTTCACAACTCATAAGTACAAGGAACGTTCACAATGGAATGTCTTCCTTTTTATTTCTGCAAACAGAGTAGAGCAGCCACACTGCCACACACGCTCTCTAGTGTTTCTGTGGACAGAATTCATTCTTTGGTTACCAAAGCTTTTATTGTATTGTATTTATCTAGGGGCAAACATAAGATAGATAGATACTTTATTTATCTCGAGGGAAATTCAAGGTAGGAATGTAATGTAGGAAGATAGGGCTGGCAGAGGCAGCGCAGAAGCAGAAACGCTCTCTGTGTGGACCCTACAGGTGTACGAGCTGCAGCAGTACTGTGAGGCAGCCCAGTGTGGACAAGGGTTAAGTACTGCAACAGTAAAACAGACAAAGGTTTCATTTTGCCTCAGTATCATGTCTCTCTGCTGGCTCAGGCCTTTGTCTACATCACAGGTAACAGTCTTGCTTGCCAGGCAACAGGGGGAAAACCCTCCACTGTGCCGGATCCAGTCTTAACGAGACTTCCCCCCTCTGTCACCACAGGTCTATCTTCTATTGGATTGAGGAAAGGAGAGGTGGAGGACAAACATTTATTAATCATTGGATGATGTTGAACCACTCACATATCCACATTCTATTCTAATCAATTGGTTTAATCACATAGAAGAGTGTCAACCATTTTGAGTCATTGTGTGTAATCGATAACAACTGTGTTGTAGTTGTGTTCAACTGCTGATCATGTTTACCATTCTTTCCATTTACCAATTCACAGAATGTACTGGACTATCATGCCCCCTTTCTCTATTAGCATACAGTCTCAGCTTTGATTAGTGGTTTGGTATATAATCACTAAACAATTGCAGTGCAATATGGGAAAAAAAGCTTTCCTTGCTGCTTGGCCCTGATGTAGGGCCTCAATGGAGTTAAAGAAGGGAGAGTATGGAGGGAGGTGCTGGAATTGTGGATGCTGATGAAACCAGTTTTGGGCCAGAGCAGATTGGTGGACAGATCACCTGTTTCCTCTTTACATTATGGCATTGAAATTGAACATTTAATAGTCGAAATTGAATTAAATTGAATTGACAATGCTTAAGCGTAGTGAGTTTACAATTAAGCGTCAAGTGTCCGTACACCTGACAGCTATGTTGGATCAGTTGGTTCAGAAGTGGAGTATTTTGAAACGCACTTCCTTGAAATGGCAAAGAAGTTAGTTAGATTTCTGTCTAATGTAGACAAGTGTGTGTAGTGTGAGGCTGACAATGTGCTTATAGTTAGTGTGCAGATCTGGGCTGAGGTAAGTTGAAGTAGTCATGAAATAAAATGTAATATGTAATATAAAATATTTAATTAATACTACAGTATAAAGTTATGATTAACTAATGTGATTATTAACACACTTTATTTTAAAACCGACAAAGTGCAACAGAAAACACAATATGAAACGTTTCTTACCTGAGGAAGGATCTGTTTGTAAAAAGAAGACAATCCATACAATGTTGAGAAGAACAACAATGACCTGAACAGTCCGCTGCATGTTTCTATCTCAAGTCAAATCAATTTTTATCACAAATCACTATTTAGCTCAGGGGGTTTTACAATCTGTACAATTTTCAATCTACTCTCTTCTTGTTAAACATGCCACTGTACCACAAACAGCCAGTGTTTGCATGTGTTGCAGGGATCTGAAAATAACCATTTACCCACAAAGCATTGCTCATGTACTATTTTTCTCTTGTTGCCGTCACGATGTATTACCACAGGTGAGGTTAACTCTTTTCCCACGTGCCTATAAAAGTTCTGTGTGCATATTTTCTAAAATACTAAGAATTGAAATAAAAAGTATTACAAAACATATTGGAGTCCTATTAATGATAATGTATTATTTATAAATATTAATAATGTGACTAGCAGTAGCCTTTCATTCCATGTGCACAAAGTACAGTATTAGCTGAATTGGTAAGAACTGTAGTAGTGATAATTGTAGTATTATTACTAGTAGCAGTAGTAGTATTAGTAGCAGTCAGTTAAGACTTAGAGCAGTAGTTGTAATGACACTATTAGTCTTATAGTAGTATAATGGCAGTCTTGTGTATTCATGTTTCTGTAGCGTTAAGGCCCAATGTACCCATGCTCTACAGTGGGCACTCATTTTTGCTATGTACTGGCAGCGGTCAGTATATCACACATGCTACGTCCCAGAGTAACGTACGGAGAGCCGAGGTCACAATGTCAGTTCTGAGTCTGAGTATTTACCGTCACCACATCTGGGCCTATTGGAGGCAGCTAATGCTAGAACCTGTTCTTCTATATTTTATGTTATATGTATTTTGATATTTTTGGTAACTTGAAATACAATTATCTGTTGGTTAGGTATTTTCATTTTTTTTTAAATCATACATACTTCATGGGCTTCTTTTTTTTCAAATTCATTGTTTTCTATTAGCTCTTTGGTTGTTTTAACTTTTCTAATGGAGGATAAGTTTATTAGAGAGTGAAGGCTCTGCTTTCAGGTCTTCAAAGTTTATATCTTAAATAATTATCTAAACTTTAAAAATAACATTAATTTAGTTCTCTTCACAGAAATGAATAAAATGCTGAGATATAGCCTACTGTGTATATTTTTTAAGATTTCTACAAATTTGTCAATACAGATCAAGCAAGTTTGTATTTTTTAGATTGGAAGGAACTGAGAGGAGACAAAGCAAAGTTTTCACACTGTTGACTGTATTGGTACAAGCTTTATATTGTATGATACTGTGGGCGATACAAAGCATCAAAAGAAATCACAAGAAATCACAAAAACATAGGATAAGTTGATCAATGTGCCAAAGAGCTCTAAATGGCTCCATCTAGAGGCTCCATTTTTAATTATTTCAAACAGATTTTCACATTAATGGTAAAATCATGACCACACTGTTACATGCATTTCACAGAATGTGATCTGACAAAGCAAAATAAGGCTGCAGTAACTATAAGGAGGAGCAGGCAGCAGGTGCTTTAAAGGGTCTTTTCGTCCACACATTTCATGATATTCTCAACCCACGAGAGACTCGGATCTGCACAGATGTGACGAGACTTTTGTGTAATCAGACTGAAAGAGAGAGAGTGAAAAGTCAATGTCATTAATGTCCGACTGTCTTAAATAAAATTAAAGAATTATTTAAAAAAATTCAAGATTTATGCAATGTACTTTATATCTGATGAGTATATAAGTATATGTGTGAAATGTGCACAACTGATTTGATTATTTACTGATTAATGTCATTGTATTAAAATAAACTTACATGACTCCAGTTTTTGGGCACCGATTATCAGTTAGGATATAATCACGGATGAGTTTTTTGTTAATTTTCCTCGGGTAGAATTTGAAACAGCAGTCGTCAGGACCGGTTCCATCTGAAACAAAGACCACAACGTAACATATTACCAGGGTGTTGAAAGAAGTAACACCTCTAACATAGAACACGGTTCAAATATAAAACCTAAGGTTAGCTTACTGCTGCAGATCACTGAAGAAAGCAGTGCTGCTCCCAGGATGCAAAGCAGAAGGATGTGACTGGTCCTCATGATGATGATGGAGATGTACTGATAACTGCTCCTCACCTGCAGAAAAAGGGCAACTAAACAAAAGTTGGTGTGGTGTTGCATTTATCAAGATCAAAAATGTTTCAAGGAGGAAAAAAAAAGGTGTTACCTGGTGTGGAAGAGGGAGGGGGTTTGTGGTTTCAAGGGGACTGAAGTTGACTGTCAGAAACTTTCCACTCGGTTTTTGAAAAGGTTGAGGGTAGATTGCAGAGGAAATGGTTGTGGTTAGCCCAGAGATGTAGCTCGAAGCATGACGGTGTATTACAGAAAAACCATGTGTTGCAATATTTCTAATAAATGGAAAGGCGATGAAAAGAGGTATTGGTGAATGGGTTTATTTATTTATTTTTTGCATTCATGGTGCATTTTTGGTCTAGTTTTTCGCTTTTCTTCTGCTAGTAACCGGCCTAATCAGGTTTGCTCAGTAGAATAAAACTATCTATTTAAACCTTTAGGCCAACAGGTTGTTCAAGCAATCAGAAAAAAAATTTAAATTTCAATATCTTTAATTCAAGACTGATAGTAATCTGAATTGCTATTTCATGTCACTTCATTCATTCTGCATGAGATCATGTTAGTGGGGAGGAATTATACCTATACAGGTCATATCAGTTAGTAGTGAGTGTAACATTTGTCCCACTGGTGTCATTTTCAGTCGACACCAAAGCTGAAAGTGAGATTATGGTTAACGTTTGTTTTTTAGCAAAGATTCAAGAAATATTATTTAAACTCTGAGAAAATCGATCGTAACAAAGGCAGATATAACATTTACAGAAAGTAATGGACCAGAATGCAGTGCTGCAACAAAACTTGTTTTATTTAGATTAAAGTCAAAATGAACAAATCAATAGTTTTAACAATGTGTGTGATGAACTCGTAGAGAATCACCACTGGACTCCTTTCAGCTCTACCCAGCATTTTTTAGCATCTTTCAGCTCATTGTTTTGGTCCACAATGTTACTGTTCTCTCTCATCAACCTCACTGACAGACGCAGCAGGCAGCCATTATCAGCGACACAGCTGAATCTACTGTACACAACCTGCCCATTACCCAACAGCAAACAGACAGTTGGGGACTAGATACATAGTGGAGCATTTAGCTGCTAATCTGCCAGATTTGTTTCTCAGAAGTTGGTGGAAAACAAAAACAGAGCTAAAAGCAGAGTGAAGGTGGCCCAAAACACAACCAAATTAACACTATTAACATGGGTCCCTTTCCATTGAGTCCGCCATGTTGAAACAGTAGCCCAGAAAGGACAAACCAAATACTAGCTCTGGATAGGGGCGTCATTTTTTTTTTACACATTTCGAGGACACCATAGTTCCTCCTTTACACTTGGAGGGGGAAGATGAAGCGAGGGAGTTGCGATATGCAACCTTACCACTAGATGCCACTAAAGCCTACACACTGGACCTTTAAGCCACTATGAAGTTAATAGTAAACCAGAAGGTAACCAGTTGCATTCAACAAAACATTTTATTGTGTAATATGTCCAGAGAGAGGGTATATGTTTTTCCTTGAAAGGACAGTCTTCATAGTAACTCATTCTACCTCCTACACGGAGAGAAAGCCAAAAAGATATTCAAGTGAAAATACGCCCTGCATTCTTCCATTAGCCGCTTTTATGGCAAGTCCCTTCTCATAGAATACTGTGTTATCAGGCAAAGTATGAAACCTGATGGATCAAGGGTATTTACACCTCACCTCATACATGGTCTTCCACTCCTCTCAGGGGTGGTGTTACATCCGGGCCTTGTGGTCATGACTGCTGCTAAAGCATAAGCTAAAAATCTCCTAAAGCTGCAAATGGTACGTTCTTCAAGGAG
This sequence comes from Dicentrarchus labrax, assembly GCF_905237075.1. Lineage (NCBI taxonomy): Eukaryota > Metazoa > Chordata > Actinopteri > Moronidae > Dicentrarchus > Dicentrarchus labrax. The sequence goes on from NW_026136717.1 coordinate 4,033,934, forward strand.
TTTTTAAACTGGCTCTCGCAATTTAATACTGATGCCTATCTATATGAGCTACATAAACAAACAAGACCATCAGTATATCTATATAGGTATTAATGCCTGCCAACGTCAGTCGGTCAGATTCCTCTTGACATCAATGAAACAAGGTGATAGAAACACTACCACTAATGTCCACAGGGGCCGGCAGAATCAACACAAAACTGATTCATGAGAGGTCAGCTAATGAAATAAAAAGTCAAAAAAATGCAGCCAAATGCTGGAACTATTGTTTCCCCCATGACACACTTTGACTCTGACTCCGTTCATGTGAACAAAGACAGTGAAGCACTGCTGGTTGAATATGTACAGCTCTTTATTTTAATAAAACCATTGTTTATATACATTTCAAGTGAGATACAGCTGCATGGTAACCCTCTGCTGTCTCCATCTATGTCCATCAGTCCTCTACAGTACACGGGTCTCTGGAGGAGAAACAAAAACAGACAATGCAAAACAAACAGAACCCAAGAAGATACAGACATCCAGCAAGTCAAACAGCATATTACACTTTTTATTTAAATTTACTTTGATTGAATTTTGATTCTGGCCACTGTGGATCATACAGTGTGATAGAAGGGCAGTCAGCAGGTAGTGTTGGTAGAGCTGGGTCAATTCATACACAGGCCAGCCTCTAATGTAACAACTAGTAACTAGCAGATCTCATTACGGAAATACCACACATACACACATAAAACAAACACACACACACACACACACACACACACACTTCAGCTTGTTTAATCAGCTGGTCACTACTTAAGCATAAAAAAAACAAAGGATGGAAAACCCGTTTAAACCTGCGAGTGATGACATAAAGTGATGATGAGAGGCACAAATCAAAGGCTTACATGAACGTGCAAAAAGCTTTTTATTGCAGTCCTGCGGTGTGTCGCCACACCGGGGGAGTGACGGGGGAAGGAGTGCATCGAGATGAGGGATCAGAAAGTCTGCTGCATGTTGCTGAGCTAATGCACACACAGCGCTGTCTGTAAGCAGCTGTGGGCCCGCCGACATGATGATTTACAGATGAAAGGCGCTTCCTGTTTGTGTGTTATACTTCAGCCGTGGTCCATTCTTCTTCAAGGCATTTAATAAGTGTAATGTGGCCTCAGTGGGGACAAGAGATACTGAGACAAAATAGAGACGTGACCGATATTAACAGGGCACAAAAAGAAGTGAGCTCCATCTCACACAAACTCAGTAGCACAACACATCGGATGAAGCAGCTTCACAGCCAGCGACAGGACAGTTACTGCGTTCACACTGACAAATGCAGTTAGTGGTTTCTTTTGTTTCACGGGTGTTGACAGAGAATTCTTCACCAACATCAACAACCAATGAGATTTCTACATTTCTCAACTCTTATTTCATTTCATGAACAGATCTGTGCAAAAATGGCAAAAAAGACATTTAACCAACTGTTGCTCTCCACTGTGGGATCAACATACTTCACTTTAACTTTGCACAGTATAGTCTACGTCAACTCATCAAAACAATGCCGGTAACAAAACTTCATGCAAATACTGGCCCCGCCCACCACAGGTCAGGATGGAGTGACACATTTACCACAGTGTGAATGTAGCGTCAGGGCCCCGACATGTCTGACAACCTCAGAGAAGCAGCCACAAAGCCTGGAAGAACACGTTTGAACCTGACGGTCCGACGGTGACCACTGAGACACACGGCACAGGAAATGACTGAAATCCAAACAAAAACAAACAAGCTAACTGTTTTCATTCCACTGCGAATCGCAAGTTTTGCTTTGCTTGGACTGGTGTTAGCCTGGGTCTGTAGCTTGTGTTATAAGCAGACAAAACGTGGTGAGAAACTGTAAGAACATCTGTCCAGCTGGTTGTTCACCATTTTAGTACAAAGACAGACAGATCAGGCCGTAGACCTGTATTTGATAAGTAGTCCCAGGGATCCCTGTCTGATAAGATTTAGTTATTCCCTAACTGTCTGTACTGTAGAGTGGCAGATTAAAAGAGAAGAGAGTGAAACCTACGAAGAGAATAATCACTCTTATTCATTCTCTTGCTGAGCTAACTTCTAGTGGATTAAATAATAGTCAAATCGAAATATCCCCTGACCCTAGGTTGAGAACCACTGGATAAGAACACCTACACAACATACTTGCTTTTAACAACACGCTTTTTTCAAAATCTGTTAATCTGGTGAGCAACTGCCCATCACAATGTCACTTTCTGTTTTGTTCGACCATCCGTTCAAAACCCAAACACATTCAACTTTCTATCACATAAGACAAAGAAAGCAGCACATCCCATTCATATAATGAAATTATTTTCTTTCTTGTAATTGAATTGATGAATGGTTTCACCTCCATCAACTGCTATATAAACATACCAAAACAGCAGCACAACCTAAGCAGGGTATTGTCGTGTTTGCGTTCAAAATCAGGAGTTGTCGAGGGGATATCAGATGACTGAGCCTTAATCTGCCCTCCAGTGGACAATTAATGCTTCAGAGCCACAACCTCTTGTCTGTGTTTACGTGTTGTTGAAACCGAGTGCGTACGAGTTTGGGTGGAGAGAGGCTCAGCAACAACCCTTCATGTGACTGGAACAATGTCCTGTTAATGTTCCGTTGTCCTTTTGATAAATATTAAATAAATACACACACATACCAAGACATCAGGAGGCTAAACACGAACAAGCTGAAATGTAGCTCAAACATATTCGGTGCGGGGGGAAGTTTGTGTCGGATGCGGTATGTATGACCTCATTATTTACTCCAGTTTCATTGACATAAATATACTGTAAAATGCATTTTACAGGCAGCTTATGAACTCTTTTTAGAGGGTTAAAACACTTCATTAAACGTAACAACGTGGTGCTCTCAGAGACACCAAAGTTGTCTTCAGGTGTTTAACCTACAGCATACAGGTTATGTGCATTTTTGTGGACCAAAAAAAAAAAAACTCTCCAAGAGCTGACTTCATGGAATGGTTCAGGAAACAAATGAGAAGCACACAGGTCGAAGGACAAAATTTAACTCAGACAACGTGAAGGAATGACTTAAAGTTTTGAGTAAAAAGGTGCAGAGACAAAGAGATCCAGACACACAGAGACACTAGCTGAGGTTCCACTTAATGCATTTCAACACAGTAATTTACAGATCAGACTCTGGATCATTCTAGGACATAGGATTACTTTCCCTGACTGATATTCTTTAGAGGTTGGGAGAGACTTTTTGTCATAAAAACTGCCAAATCTAAAGAAAAGACAAGTGGAACTGTAGCTAGAAAGACAGCAGAGAATTAAAAGTGGAGGATTTAAGTAGTAACTGGTATCTCTGTGGGTTCCTCTGGTCTGTGGAGACCTGAATCAGCCTGGTGGGTGGATGTGTGTGGGAGTGTGCGATACATTCTTCAGCCTCTGCCAGCTACACTTTCCAGTCCACTGCTGGGCCTCTGAGCAGAGGGAGATAAATAAGGCCTCATTTTCCTTTTCACACCCCTCCCTCATCACGGACAGACCCTAGAGGGTCCTGTTTCCAGTTTGAGCAGTGACACGGCTCTGGAGAAGAGGTTTATCACAGCGGCTACAACCAGATATGTCCTGTTGACGTTGAACAAAGGTTTCTCAGGTCCCTCCAGCCTGCTAAGAGTCCAGTTTGTCTGGTTGAGTCCGTTAGTGTGTGATGGTTTTTCCTCTGATCTCAGCTCAGCGCTTCAGCACCGGGCTGCCTCGCTCCGGATCTTTCTGTAACGCCTGCAGGACCTGAGTAGACGGAAGGAGATACAGTTAAAAAAATAAATAAAAATTAAGTGAGAAACTACCAACCAAACACCCTGAAATGCAAAGCTCCGACATCCTACCTGCCCCCACTTCCTGTTGCGGCTGGTCATGTGAACGGCGGCGATGTGCTGGAAGAGCTGCTCGCCGGGGATGAGGTCGGGCAAACGGGTGAGGAACTGGGCCATGTGGATGAAGTCCATGCAGGTGAGGACGTCCTGGTAGAGGCGCAGCACGCCCAGGGCCGTGCGAAACAAGACCTCCTCGCCGTCTCTGCAGAACACGTCCCACACCCGACACGCCAGGTCCAACGGCAGCGACTTACTGTACAGAGTGAAGATCCTGGAGGGAGAGGAACAGCGCACTTAACCTAACACAGTGATTTCATTCCAACAGAAATTAATAGACATATATACACACACATGGATTTCTGAGATACATTTGCCACTGCATTATTATTATTAATTATTATTATTATTATAAACACCTCTCCTATTAGATTCTGGCAGATAAAATGTTTGGGTCACTTGTGTCAGTGGAAACTAATGAATCTGAAGTCCAACTACTGAAGTCCAATACTCACTCTCAGTCAGCTCCGTTTTTAGTCTCTACAGACTCTCTTCAGCTGCTAAATACACTTAGCATTACTATATCCTCTACATGGGTTTAATGTATGGTATCAAATTGTAATGAAAAACAGTGAGAAGCTTGAAAATGTACGGCGATGACGATTAGGTGATGAAAGTGAATATTGTACATCGATGACTGGCATCCTGTTCACTCATGTTGTGTAAGCAGCTTGACAAATTGGGTCAACACCTTTGTTGTGTGGGTTGGTCTTGTTGCTAAAATTAGACTTGGTGAAGAATTATTCTCCCGTCATGATATGAAAGAAAATCATAAAAAGCCAAAAGGACCTCCATCTGACATCTACAGTTCATATCACAGCATTTGTGCAGGTATTTACCAAGTTGTCTATTTAATGGGTTTTAATATAGCAACACTAAAGTCACTTGTTGGAGCAATCCATCATTGTTATTGTTTTGTGGTTTGAACACTCCATAATAAGAATTATACTAAACGACCACTGCCTTTATAAGCTGGGTGTGGTGTGTGTGATGTAAGTGAGAGTTGAAGTGAAAAATAGAGATGTAGAATGTTCCGCAGTACGTGGGTAGAGGCTACTGATACAGACCCCTGCTCACACCAACAGCCCGTGCTTTTTTCTAAGAACTGACACTAAAGTGTGCGGGACTCGATGTGAGCAAAGTGTGATGTTTTGATTACGACATGTGACACGTTTTTAACAGGATGGAGAACAAAGTGTACTCTGCCTGCCGGCCGAGAACAGCCCCCTGCAAAGTGACATAATGGCAAGTAGTTCAAAGTACCTTTTATGGTACTTAACATCATTACTTAAAACTGTAGTTGAAAGCAAGTGCATGTATTAACAGCATGGGGAAAATGCAATTAATGTTTTTGTTTTTAAGCAGAAGAAATTAGTAGAAGACTCACCAGTCGATTAAATAAATATCAGGGGTTAAGCTGTTTTTCTTGAAATGTGCAAAAAGCTTTGGTAGATTTTCTTCAAAGAACACTTCAAATGCCGAAAAATAAGTCAACATCTGCAGAGAGAGGAGAAGGTGGTCTTAGAGTAACATACACACACACACAATAACAGTAATAAGTAGGGCAGTGAGTCATATGTAGAAATGGACTAGTGATATCTGTGGTGTGCTATTAAAAACACAGCACCACTGTATCCACCGCAGGGCTTCACCTTATGGTGTCAAACTCACAACAACCCAACTCAAGATAGAGGAGCCTGAAAAGGTCAAGCTAAAATCAACTCAAATTTTTTTGCATGTTTATGAGCATTTGTAACAAAGACATTCATATCAGAGCTGCAACTAGAACAAATAATGGAGAAAACAACTGACAAACGAATCGATAATGAAAATAATTAGTTGCAGCCTTATAAACATACTTATTATAATATTTATCATTATAAGATATAAATGTACTGTCAGGACCCTCAAATTCATGTTTTATACCCCTTTTTAAAATGTATATTAATATTAGAATATTTTCCATGGGTACTATTTCGATTTGGGTTGTTATATTCTTGGTGTGACCTCTTCCAGTAATCCACAGGATTAGGGCTGCAAACAAACTATTATTTTCATCATCCATTACACAAAATGCTGGTCCATAAAATGTTAGCCAAAGCCCAAGGTGACTTAAATATCTCCTCTTGTCCACAACCCAAAGATGTTTAGTTTACCGTCATAGAGAACTAAAGAAACCCGGAAATATTCACATGTGAGAAGCTGAAATCAGAGAACTTGTGTGTGCGTGTACTGACAAGGCTGTGGTCGACTCTGAAGAAGGCCATCTGACAGGGCTTGTTGAGCAGGTTGGCAAAAGCTATAAAGGCATCGGCTGTGTCCAGGTTCAGGATCAGCACTGCTGCGATGAACCTGACCTGAACACACACACACACACACACACACACACACACACACACACACACACACACATGCCCTGCACACTCACACACACACACACACACACACACACACACACACACACACAAACAAACCGTTCACAAACTGGTCTTCAAAAAAACGGTAAGTGTTAAGTATGTATAGGAAATGAATAGTCTGACTTCCGTCTCTGAAAGCAAGGCAGCAAGTTAACACCTGCTAAAATGTGAATTTTGCAACACATAATCCCTGTTGCTCATTTAAAGCACTCAATATTTCAATAGTTTTTTTATTTAAAACTTTAATTTACAATGAAATGCTTCAGCTTCAGCTAAATATTAAAACTGGAAGGAAAGATGAAATGCTGACACACAGATGCAAACAGCAACATAAATAAAAACCTGCACACAGAGGTGAATGCATACTGTGTGTGTGTGTGTGTGTGTGTGTGTGTGTGTGTAGCAGCTCATGGGTTGGGGTCAGTGCAGGAAGTCAGAGTCATTTCACTAAGTATAGACAGCGTGGGGGTTAACCACAGCATTTACAAGCACAATGTGGCTCTGAAGAGTTAGAGCAGGGTGCACATCAGTTCCATGCAAGAGCCCAAACATCATCACAGAACAGCCATCTCACTAGAACTTTCACACGGGTCCAAAGCGCTGATTATTTTTGACAATCAAGTTTCTGCTTCGATCTCCAGGGTTTAATTTTAAAATACATCATGTGTCAGGAGATGTTTTTAAAGATAACAAAGCAGATACAAGGATCAAGAGCAGGGTCAGAACTTAAATGAGTATGTGAACAGAAAAGTGATGAGTCACATGATCAGTAACTCATGAGGAGGATGGAAGGAAAAGGTAAGGAGGTTTGCTAACTGGAAAAATCACACCTACACACTGCAGAAATGCCTTGCCCAAACCACCTGGCACTGTACTGTACGGGGCAGGTTAGTGGTGATCTTATGATTGATGACTGTGGAGGGTAGTGTGTGCTACAGCAGTGACATGAAGTGAAATTTAGAGAAGGCCGCAATGCTCAAATCAAATCTGCATGTTGCATATATGGGGGGGAGGTGAGCCCTGCCCTCTGTGGTGATTTTGCACCTGGCTGCAACCACAGCAAGCTGCTACAACATTGTAATATGACAGAAAATATCAAAATTACGAAAGCCGAGAATGGCCGTGCTTGCAATTACTTTTTTTAATGCCGTTATCTTGAGATCACAAGTTCATTGTTTTATCTCAACAAAAAAAAAAAAAAGGTTGTTTCCTCTTATAACTCATAATGGTTATCAGAGATCAGTTCAACATAATGGACAATGTGTGCATGAAAAAAAAGTCTGGTCATTGATTGACGCTCAAGCGTCTCCTGAAATATTTTGTCAGCATTGTGTCACATTGCCAGTAAATGAGCTTAAATGAACTGTCAGATGTACATTCTGGTAACAACTCTTTAAGTTCAGTTATGAATCCTCCCTGACAGTCATGACAGTGATCTTGAAGGCTGAAGCGAAGCGTGATCAAATCAACCAGAAACTCATTTTTGAGCTATCCATAATTATCTTGTGATCTTGAGAAAAGATCTCATCTTATTTTGTTATCCGAAAAAACAAATGTAGTTTTCTAATAATAATTTATCTCATGATCTTAAGAAAATGGCATTAAAAAAAATTATTGCAAGCATGGCTGTTAACAACTTCCATAAAATACACCTTATATTTAAATAATAAATGAAGAATAATTCAGATTTGTTTATTATCATCTATAATGACAATAAAGGTGATTTACTTGCAGCTCATTTATGATTGATGTGGTATTTAGTCGCTCCCAAAAAACAAAAACATATCCCTGCACACTGTCAGCACAGAGTTCAGTAAAATGAAACTGTTCTTTCTGCATGATTTTACTACTTAGATAAAACCTTTGATTTTACCTGATAATAATTCATAAGTCAATTTTCCCACGTTAGAGACATAAGCTGTTCCAGTAAATATTGACCCGGAATGTAAAGGTAGCAGAGTATCTGCATCGTCTCTGGCAAAGACTGCGGACCTTTTTCTCCTATAATCGGTGAGGCCTCAGGATGGAAATGTAGTCACACAGGCACAGAGAATAACGTCTACCCACTGAGCTCCTCCTATCAGAAACCGCACACTCAGTGGAAATCAATTACCGTAAGCTGTCAGTCATCCACACCGCAATCAAACTTAGTCTATTAGTAGCTTAAATAACCTATGTAGGTGTTGAGTGGGAGATCTGTGACACCTCTAAACTGCATTATATGCAAATAATACTCCTATACGATACTGGAGCCATTACCTGTGTGCAATATTTTGTCTTATGTTTTTTTTTTTTTATTTTTTTTTTTTTACCCAATTTAATATTGACACGAAGCAAAAAACATACCACATATACATAAACACGGGTTTGAAGTCAGTGTTTAACCAATTTATTGACTCCGATCTGTGATGAAGGTTTTTAGATTTTAGATGTGAGGCAGGAACTGTGTTCTTAAAGCAGCAGTATAAAAAAAAATGTATGTAAAATATCTCTGAGTAATGTAAAAAAGTATCACAACACAGTGTAATGCTGTGTTTTTGTGTGTATGACTTACGTAGCCAACGTCTGGCCGGTAACAAGTGTATGCTCCCAGAATGCTGTGCAGCACATCATGATATGGCCCGCCCTGATGATGAACAAAGAAATAATGACGACAATGGAACACAGAGGCCAAAAATACACTCACCAGTCCCCAGAAATGTCCATGTTAGATTTACTTTGATACAATAATGTCAGAGTGAATGAGAATTCAAACTTTATTTCACTTTTGTTGTGCAATTTAAAACATCAGTGTTGTATGGGGTGGCTGAGCTTCTCTCACTGACCTGCTGGAAGATACACAGGTGGGGGAAAGTTCTTGAGATGTCCAGCTTGATCAGCTCCAGACTCGACTCCCGATCTGACGAGCCAGCATCTGGAAGACATGGACAAACATAAAGAAAATCTTAAAACATGAGCAGTACCTACCCTAGTATCTAGTCCTACACTCCAGTAGTCATATTAGTGTGTGAGTTAATATGACCAACATTATAGGAAACATTTTCCATTCTGTCTCTACCTTCAGTTTCAGGCTCTGGGGCCGGTGCTGCCGTGGTCCTCCATTTCTCTTTTGCCCGGGACAGGCAGATGCTGTACAGCTCTGCAGGGACACAGAACAGCACCACGGCACAGTCAATATGAGAAAGAGAGGTAAGGCAGAGGCTAAAGACACTGAGCAGAGAACATGATGACTGGACAGAAACCACTTCAGGTGATAAAAGGATTCTGCTCTTCACATTTCTCTGCAGCAGTAACATGAAAGGTGATTAAAGGAAACAGATCTAGCTCCATTTTCAGAACACATTTATTTTGTTGCAGCACACTGAACCTTCCCAGCCTGCGCCTTGACCTGTGGCTGCCCTCTAGTGATGAGATGCTGGATCGAAATAATGAACCTCTCTGAGATGTGACACGGAGCTCTGCACTGGTGGCCCTGACCTTGTGCAGTACCAACACCAGCAGATTAATACTGACTACAAAGCGTGCTGCTGAACAGGCTTGCAATCAGCTGAGATGAGAACGGCAGTCTAGTGCAAATACAAGTCTGTAAAAAAAACTAAAAGATCAAAAGATATCTTAAATATATTAACAACAACATTTCAGACTTCTTCTAATGAGCCAACAATGTGTTTCAGGAGGGCTTTTGATTCGCAGATTGCAAAAAATAGATTAATAGGTTGTTAATAACATCATGTTGACTGAACGAAGAATAATCACTTCTATCATAATTTGTCTTACTTTTATTTGGATGATAATTTTGCTGTAAGTTTTTGAACAGAAGTACCAATCATTTGTCTTTGTTTGGATTGAGTGGGTTAGCTGTGGGCTACAGCTTGGGCCCTGTTTGTTTTAGCCTATATTTGTTCACATTTTGGAAAAATTGCACCATTAAAAGTATACTGAATTAGCTATTAGCGATAGTGATGATTCTCAGGCAGGTCTGGAGTCATAAGCAGCCTCTTTTTTTTCCTTTATTCTTTCTTATGGACATTTATGCGGTTGACATCGGAGATAATGCTATCCTCACTCTGAATCTGAATATATGTGTATGTTGTCTATGTGTTCAGATTTGACTACAATTACACTTAGTTTGAAGATAATTGTGATGATCAGCGGCTAACCCTTTTAAAGTAGCTTAATAGCCTCCATTAGCTGTGTGTTACAGCAACTGCTGCAGCTGCAACTGCTGCCTGTGTTAATAATCAGCAGAGTCAGCAGGTCCAACTACAATAACTAACTTCCTGTTGTTTGCATGCACCCATGTCTTTGCCTCACATCTCTCCCTCCACTCCTCTTACTGCAGAACACATACTTAAACTTCTGTTTTTTTTAAAAGACATTTAGCCAGCGGTGTTGACCAGTAAAGTACATTTATTTCATTGTTCTCATTGTTCTCACACAGGCAGGAGACTGTTACATGCTTCCAAATTAATGATGTTAAAGCTCCTACATTTGTGTCGTTTTGTGTCGATTCTGGTGGTTTCTGTGGACAAAAGCCGTTTCTACGGTTGTAGTAGGTTGAACCTTTTAAACAAAAATTTGGACCATGAAACTAGCGCCTTTTGAATCAAGACCTGGTTCTGAATCGACTCAGGATGCAAGAGTTCAGCTTTCATTATCATTAGAAGTGGTAGTTGGTAGTAGTGTAACAATAATGTAAGTACTAGCAGTAGTAACTTAAGTACCTCTAGAAGTAGAAAATGTACCAGTGGAAGAAATGCATAGCATTAGCAGCAGTAATAAAACAACTTCACTCAAAATGGGGATTATGATGTCACTGAGCTGCTGCTTCTAAAAGACTGCCAACTTTGAGGGGGACTGAGCTTTTTGTGTGTGTGTGTGTGTGTGTGTGTGTGTGTGTGTGTGTGTGTGTGTGTGTGTGTGTGTGTTGTGTGTGTTTGTGTGTGTGTGAGTGTGCGTGTGTGCGTACATGCATAGTGATAATGCATAGGACTGTGCTCCATTTAAAAGGCTGAGTAGTACAAAGCAGAGTGGGCCAGCTCAGCAGTCAGCGAGCGAGTGCTTATCTGCAAGTAGCCCTGAGGGAGCTGAGGAGCTTTCTCTTTCTAAGTTGGTGCTCCCTTAGCAAGTGGAGAATGAATTTGCAGTGTGTGTGTGTGTGTGTGTGTGTGTGTGTGTGTGTGTGTGTGTGTGTGTATATATATATATATATATATATATATATATATATATAATCTCCATCCAGACTCGAGACCTCATTGAAATGCTGCTCCTTCCCTCTTGTACTGGGGGAATGATTGGACCATGCTCTTTCTTAATGGACACACTCTGCCTTCCTCTTTTATCTATCTCACTGCCACTTATTAAATTACAAACACTGAGACAAATTGCTACATGCGTGTGTGTCTGTCTGTGTGTGGACTGAGCTATCCTGCAGAATGAACCAAAAGGCCATACTGATGGGTTTTTAAGTGATGAACAAAGAGCAGTCAGGTGAAAAATCAAGACATGACAATCACAGGCTCATGTAGCTTCAGAAACAGACCGCATGAGGCTTGTTCTCTTCTCATCATTAACACAGACACACACAGACAGACACAGATACAGACACACAGACACACACAGACACACACAGACACAGACACAGACACAGACACAGACACACACACAGACACAGACACAGACAGACGTACCATGTGTGATGTTGAGCTCGTTTCCCACAGCCAGGCTCCACACTTTGCCTCTGACACTGGGCGGGATGCCCTGCCACCAGAGGTCCCTCACTCGTCGAGATGTGCACCTGCAGGAGGGGTAAATGTGGAAAGGAAGTTTAAGACATCAGAGGTTGCTTAATAATTGTCTTTCATGGAGGAAATCATTTATCGATGTAAATGACTTTCCTTTAGCGTAAAACTGATGTTTTTTACTCCTCGTATATTATTACCCCATATTTCACAATGTCTCCCCTCTAATTCATAGTTCTCAATGTGTATAGTTGTGGAGAAGAAGGAGTAAGAATATGAGTAGGAAAGTATGATTAGGAGAACGGAGGCACTGACAGTGATATTAATTCAAATCAACATCCTGGCATGAATGAGAGGCAGTTCTGCTGGTAAAACAGGTTGTGTTTTGTTAATCTCATAACCAATCATTATGTCTGCATATGATTGCTTTGTATTTTCTCCCTGCAGTGCTGCTCGACAGCAGCTGTTCACTATATGCTCCCAATATGGAGCCAACAGGAACATCACAATAAATGCCAAAACTGGTCAACTGCTGTGATGATGATTTGATGGACAGAATGGAAAGCAGACAGACAATAACAAGGTTTCTACAGGTTCAATTTAAGACTTTAAGACCCATTTTACCTCCATACTGCCAAAAATTTATGATCAATACTGACTGACTGAAACATAACTTTATACAAGAGGTATTCATTTAATAATCCAATAAATTTTTAAGACCTGTCAAAATCATATTTTAAGGCCTAACATTCTAATTATTATAGGATTTTAGAGTTTTTAAGGCCCTGCAGACACCCTGAATTAGTATTCGCCATGTAGGCATCAAGGTTGCAATATCATCATTTTACAGCTGACTTAATGGCTGAATGAGATATACATTGACTGTGTAATCATTTTTATGCTCGGGGCAACGCATTATACATACATGTATTAAACTATGGGCCTGGCCATTTAACTGTATGCCAACATATATTACTATATATTATATATGGTGTAGGTTTTAAAAAAAACTGTCACTAAAAATAATCATGTTTGCAAAGATTATTTTAGTGCTGGTCATAAGTTCATAAGTGTGGGCTGGTGCCTGCCAGTGAATCTGGCTCTGGCCATTTCTAACACAAAGTAACTGATAATGGGGTAATTGACAGGAATGATGATGTTTTTATAAGATATGGATGATTTCTGTAAATATTGTATTATTATTATTATTATATAATATTCTAAACTCAGTCTTTGTTTGTACTCACATTGTACTCCAGTTAGGCAAGATCTCCTGGTTCCAGGTCTGGGCGGCTGTGCCGATGCTCTCCTCGAGCTTACACCGATCTTCCAGCTGCTTCTTTCTCTTCTGAGCCTCCTTCAACTCTGCGGACAAGAGTGTGGAGAGAGGTGGTTAGATATGGTGGTTAATAGAAGAAACCAGTCTGAAGAGAGACAGAGATGGATAGAGGAAAAGTGGAGGAAAACTAAATTGCACGTGTTTACTAAAAGGTAGGAGGGATCAAAATACATTACTACCAGAGAGGACCTTACTTTGTGCGGTTGAAAGCTCTGAAAGAAGATAGTAAGGGAGCCTCCATTGCTTTGTCAATTGACCTCACCTCTCTTCTTAGCCTGGGCCACCATCTCTTCATACTGCTGTCTGTGCTTCTGTGCCTCCTCGGCTGGCTTGGCAGGCAGATTACTGGAACATCAACAGATAGGAAATGGGTTAGCGACTGCATGTTCTCTGAGCTTACCATGCATTATTCATGTGGAGCAGGCTAGTGTGGTGCAAAGAGAGGAAAACCTACACAGACAGAGGAACGGTCAGGAGCCTTTCCATGACTTTGCTCAGAACAATTTCTGCTGATGAAGATCATGTCATATGACTGAAAGCTCCAGAACGGCTACAAAACTGACATTGGAGCACGATGCATTTGTTAAATGCAAATAGTGTGAAAAAACAATTAACTCAAGGTGCATTTACTGTTTTTTTCTGGAGCTTTCAACCACATCTAAGTGTTCTGTATCTGCCAATCAACCCTGTGATGTGGTTGAGAGCTCCAGAAAAAGATAGTAAGTGGACCTAGAGGTAAGATATTGTCATTTTATAGCATGCTCATTCTGTAAATTTAGGTGATAGCAAGTTAATGTTTTATTGGGTTTCATCAGTAGAGGTTAATGTGATTTTAGGGTGATGAGTGTTTTCTGCTGAATCTCAAGAGTTGAATACTTACCATGTATCAATCACATTTGATTCCAGTGCTTGTCTTCTTTTCAAATGCATACTAAAACAAAATACGATACTCTTCTCCCAGCCAATAACACTGAAACTTTAACACCATCTGCACTTTTCTAGATTATTTCTACCAGTAGGGGGAGACGGTGAAGAGGGAAAAGAGGGAGGTTGCATTCATCAAAAGACCTGAGCAGCAGCAAAACTCAGTTTTGCCAGTCATGATGTCAGAATAAACTTCCTTGTGTTCACACAGCAAATCTAGTGAAATCATGCTATTGTTTTTATTTGCTGCGTACCCCAGCAGAAGTGCTAATCTTGCAGCTGAGCAGCACTACTGAATGAAACAGAAGGCCCAGCATATGTCCGTCTGTTTGTCTGTCTGTTTGTATGTTAACAAAATGTAAAATGCTAAAAAAGCAGGGTAATGGAACCAGGCTGAGGGAGGGCCATTAAACTTTCAGCAGCACTTCTCTTTCAATGTCTGTGGTACAAACAGGCACACAGAGAGAGCTGGAACAATACTGAATAGAGCCTTAAGACTCAGCAGAGGAAGGAGGACTGATACAGAAGGAATGAGGGGAAGATGGAGATAGAAGGACAACAGCCGACGCTTTATTGTCTGAACTCCACTGGCAGTAAAGGAGAATGAAAAATGTGGGATAGTCCAACAACATTGTGTGTCTGTGTGTGTGTGTGTGTGTGTGTGTCTCTGTGTTTACATACGCAGGTCTGTCCTCCAGTATAAGTGCAGTGGTGGAGAGGGGTTCAAAGTCCAGGTTTTTCCTCACGCTCTGCCTGGGAGATGTCGGGTTGCCAGGTCCAGCTCTGCCACTCTTTGTTTCATATTCCTGACAACGAAAACACACGGTTTAGACACAGAAACTGAAAACTACAAATGTAGTTTTAATTACAACATCGTTCTAGGATACTTGCTTTTGAGGTCAGTTTCATTTGGACTATATTTAGTTTCACATTGCTGCTGGCAATGAGAGGTCTGCAACACGCGCACGCGCACACACACACACACACGCGCACACACACACACACACACACACACGCACACACACAAAATAGCAGAGTGAGGCAAATTGGTAGATTAGTCTTATATTCCATGTCCAAGTACAAATAGGACATGCATGTATCCAAAGTCAGAGAAAACTGCCACCATGGTCACAGCTGACCTCAAAACTAATGCTGTGGTCAGACACAGATTGCTTAGATTTAATGGGTGGGGGCAGGAAAAGAAAGGAGGTGGGAGAGATGTACATTAACTTGCACAAAAACTGTGAGAAATGTCTTGAAAACTTGTGACAATGCACTTCTGGCTCCAGAGCATTTGTCAGCTGGTGTCTAATGAGTCTTCTCCAGCAGTGGGAGTGTGATACAGGCCTATAGAAAGAGAAGGCCATGTGACTTTCAGTCTGTTACAGCTAAGGCCTCAGAGCAGTTTAAGAAAAGGTCAACTATCAGCTGACTTATAGGTTGCAAGTGTGTGTGGTAGCATGTGGTTACAGCGGGAGTAAGCATTAGGGGAGCTGACAGAGCACAAATAGTTCAGGGAAGACCTTCAGAGGAGACCGCTGGAAGATACTATATGGTCTAATTAGTTTGTTAGGAAGCTACTGTAAATAGGGCAAGTGCAATATGAGCGTGCACTGTGTGTCCAATATGGCCTCCAGCATGCATTGAGCTGGTTAATAATGCAGGCTGAGGACCTGCAAGCAATCAGCTTAACACCATGCTGCCACAGCGACGTTCACACTGATCAGCACAGGCCAGGAAAATCTATTTCTACAATAGGGGTGTGTGAGTGTGCATGCATGACTGTTAGTGACGCGGCCCATGTTATTAATCTGTCTTTGTGTTGCTGTCTGCTGTACCAGAGCCCAGTGCTCTCCATTGGCCCTGGGGGACAAATAAACGTTAATGAATTAGATTTGATTTTTGCTTGAGGAGGGGGGCAGGGTATCACAGAACTAAAGCGAGAGGAGAGGCCATAATCTTTACTCATATACAGCAGGGCAGAAAGTTAAATTCTTTACAATATTAATAAAAAATGCCATAAAACAAACAAAGAACAAAGCCAAAGCCTACAGGCATGCCAGCAGCTTTATGAGGCTATACTTGAGCTAAATGCTAATGTCAGCATGCAACCCTGCAATGACAGTGCCAAAATGGCTGTTACAGGGCAGATTTGAGCGATACTGAGCTTCTCGTCTGCTGTGACTCCTCAAGAAGGCAAAAAGGAAAATGTCAAACTATTCCTTCAACATGTTAGCATGCTAGTATTGTTCTAACTGGCACTAAAAACAAAGTACAGCTGAGACTAAGGGGTCATTAGTGTTGCAGGTTCAAAGTACTGCACTGCACTGTAATTCTGACCTCATAATGATGCCGAAAGATAAAAAGTAAAAGTGGGGAAGGTGAATGTTTCATGGCAAAGTCCAAAAATGTATTTATTTTTTTATTTTATTTACATGCATATGCCTTTTTTCCATAGTGTTTACCCAAGCAGGAGGGGCACCTGCTTTGTCACCATTATTGTTTAAGAGTGAGGTACAGTCGGTTTTTAAAAAGAAAAAAGCCCCGACACAGTAGCTAATTTCTCATCTGAAACACACCTTAGATGTGTTCTGATAGCAAACAAGGTTAAATGGAAACTAAAACTTAACTGTGTCTTTTAAGCTCTAAGAGAGTGAATGTAACATATCCTGGGCAGTATTCGGAGCCTGCACTGGGCACTGCTGTAAGTGACAGCTGAAAGCAGATCATTTAGCTTCAAAGGGGGGAGTAAACAAAGTAGCAGTCACCAGTATCTACTTATCTTATCTTGCAGACTCAACAAAGACCATGGCAGAAAGAAAAAAAGGTGGCCACATTTCAAAGTCATGGCAGGGTATCATCTTATTTTCACATGGCAGGAGAGATACTGAGGTAAAAAAGGTGAGGGGATGAGATAGACTATGGAGGTGACTGAGAGCACAGGTCTCTTGAGGATTGGGCTTCAAGGGAGAGCAGTTGACAGCAGATAAACGAAGGGAGATGATGGAGGAAGAGAGGAGGATGAGTGAGGCTGGAAGTTAGTGCTAATGGAAAACCCATTCCTCCGCCACTGGAGAATGGAGGTGATTCATTGGTAAGACTGCACTCAGCACAGGGATGAGAGTATAGCAGTACATAGAGGGTGAGTCACCATTTTTGTGTGTGCCTTCCCCTACTTTACTTCATCTTTGCCATCCATATCCCCACTTTCATCTCTCTGCCTCCTTCTCTCCTCCCTCACTCCCCTCTTGTCCCTTCTTTGACTGCCCTGTGTTGAGGATTATCACCGGGCTGCGGGTTTGGGCCAGAGGGGAGACAGCAGAGCCTGATATGCTTTACAAGCATCCATGTCATTTATGACCACAACTAAAACACTGACATTTTTGTTTGTGAGTTGTGTACCGCAACAACTTTGACTGGTCCACTTGGTAGCATCGTGTTTCCTCCTATGCTTTTCCGGCTGCTCCTTGAACGTGAGTTGAGCGTACATGGACCAAATTGAGGAGAGGTTACCTGAGGAAGCCCATACATATGTACATTTGTACAACTCTTCTACCACATTACAAAGACTTCCGGATAGAAACCAACCCAACCCACGATCTGTCCAGATTCAGTCACCACAGTTTGAAGTACATGGAGAAACTCAACACAGTGGCCACAGAAATCCTACCAACTAGCATTTTGGCAGTGTAATTGCAGAGTGATGCGACATAGCAGCACACAAATATGAATGCTCACAGCGGCGTAGGCCACTTACATAGGCTGTTGTAGTTTTGGTAAAATTGTGCTCAGACAAGTGACAACCCCAGATTATCTAGATCACTTTATTTTCAGCTAAACCTGAAATATCATTCTAAAAGTAAATCATTTTACTGGTTGCCTTCATTTTCCCTTCCAAATCAGTTTGAATAACTTGGTGGTTTTGTTTACAACCTGCTTCTTATGTGAATTCTTGACTAGGTTTGCCTTTAGTCAGTATTGAATAGCTTTGTGCTTTAATGGACATGTAACATGCATGTACTGCTGCTTGGTTTATTAAAAGACAGTGTGTGCACCCGAGGGAAGAGCAGCAGGTCGATGAAAAAGGTTAGCCAGAGCTTTGCGCCCTGAGAATGGATGAATACTGCAGAGAGAAGGAGGGAGGGAGGGAGAGAGGGAGAGAGAGGAAGAAGAGAGTGAGGCAGGTTGCGGGGGGGAGGAGAGAAGGGAGCAATGTGGCATCTGTTCAACAGCAATGCAGGTGCTACCAGCAAGGTGAAACACAGGAGAGGATGTGCGTGACGCCGTGCTGAGAGGTGTGTGTGGATGTGATGTGAGAAAACGTGCGGCACAAACAGTGAAGTGAGTGGTGTAAAAGTATTACTAGTATGTGAGGGTGAGAAACAACGTCAGCTGATATGCTTCGTTAGGAAAGTTGTTAGCACATCAATAACAATGGACTGTACATTCCTACGCCTCTCAATAACTAGTCCAACAGGTGAATCAGCACTTCCTCCCAGAGCTCTGTTAACCATTTCTACTGCAACATGCTTTCATTTTGTCACCCTTCACCATCAGAAGAGGTTTGTAACAGGATATTGTGAGACAGGGTTCAAACCTGTACACTGATGTACAAATAAGTCCACAGATTCCAGAAACAAGTGTACAACTGATCATATAACAGAACTCAATGCATCCCTGTGACAGAGCTCCCAGCTCCTCATTGTTTCTAAATTAAGTTACATTTTCATGAATAGCTACCTGGCAACACTAACCAGAAACTCTGGTTATCTAAATGGATTTCACATTTCTCAAAAACCCTCCTGACCCCTCACCTCTAGTTTGGAACTTCCCTCTTTCTGTGTGTGAGGTAGTAGCTTTTAGCGGCTGGAATAGCAACTGTATCCCATGATACCCTGCCATCAGGGCAATCTGCTTTGTCACAAGTTCTCCAATTTCCTGGTAGTGGTGTAAGAGCTCTGCGAGTGCCTGGCTGCACTGACTGGCTGGTTGGTCGTCATGCTGGCTGCTAATGGCCTTTATGGTCTAAACTATAGACACTAGGAAGCATCACTCTGAAGGGGACATTAATTGTCGTTATGCTCAAGTACTACTTGGGTAAATGCAAGTTCCGGTATGCAAAAAGGAGCCAAGAGGGCTTGAAAGTACACCACTGTTACAAAGGTCTTCCCATGTTGCCTTGGAGTGGTATCTTTGTATCATATCCTCACAAAAACACCACCAGCTTCCTCAATAATGTAAGCTGTGAGATGAAAGGCCACAGCAGGGTGCTTAGCCTCGTTTCACTGCGTGCCAAACTCGCAGCTTTTGACTGGAAAGCCCTTGAGGCAGTCCCAAAGTGTTTTCCAAAGCTCATCAAGCACAGAACAAAGTGTGAATGAGTCAGATGGCTTCTGTGTGGTCGGCAGTGGGTAGGTGTGTTTGCTACGCAGCTACTGCAGGAAAGGTTCACTCATCAGAACCCTTACTCAAATTCCATCACGATTTTTTTTTTAAACAGATAATTAATAAATAATAATAAAAAAGTAATTTAAATATCTCAATTAAAGTAAAATAAAGTGAACTTCATGGGTGCACCAATTTTACAAGTCCCATTGGAATCTGAATTAAACCATTCGTGAGGCAAGCTTTCTACTAATTCTGTGACAGTCAACACATTAACTGCATACACACACAAATAATTGTGTGTGAGCCCGAGCTCTACTAAATACTCAGATCCTTCCTAAGACACTTAAACATCCTTACTAATGGCAGCTATACACTGAGAACTAGCAATCTCAATCTCAAAGTGCATTGCATGTGGTCACCGAATCTCTACATTTGCATGGGGTGTGGGTTTCACACGGTGAGATACAGGATCACTGCTTTTGATTAATGACCACTGTTTTCATGTTTCTCTCAGGACAGTGTAATGGGGTCATCAGGTCATCTTAAATGCCTATCTTTAATCAGATTACTCTACACTGGTCTAATTTCTTTCAGTGTTCTGCTCATGTGCCACAAACAAAAGGTATTAAAAGGGAGTTTTAGGAATTAAAACAAAGCAGTTTGTTTCTATACACCAAAAATTAAAAAGCTTGTGGTGGTGGAAAGTTTAATTTAGGAACAATCAACAACCACAGTGTCCATTATTTTTCATCACATACCAACCAAATCCATATCCATTTAATGAAGGCCGTGCAAATGCTTAAGTCACAGTTATCATATCTGGTTATTCATAGTAAAAGAAAACTGAAAATGACACCTATTTAAGGTTGTGATACAATATTGTTGAGGTAATTAAATATATTTGAATGAATTTCAGACAGTGATTTAATTTGTATGTAGTATTTTTTGGCACACAGCAGCTAAAACAGCAACAGTTGAATTACAGTTTCCACAGGGGAGCTGGAGAGGAGCACAAGTCTGTTAGTGAGGCTGCAATGACCTGGCAGCTTTGTTGGGGTTTTTTTTGTTTTTTTTACTGGAAAGCGGAAACAAACAGAATCCCACTGATTCAATCTGTCCAATGAGCTCTGCATCAGAGATAACAGCAGGAGGAAATCCCTTGACAGGCTTCAAAACGCCGAAATAGAAAAGAAACGTTGCTGTCCTGCTGCTGCACGTGCTTTTGTTGAAGGCTATTGGCCGAGATACATGCAATTATGATGGATCATCTCCTGGGTGGATTAGTGCGTCCGTCAACACAAGCAGGAAATCTAATGTTTTCATCTCTCTAGAAACAGACATCCTGACTTATCATCACCACGAAGCACAGCACTACCACAAGCTGAAAGAGGCTATTATGTGAAACCCGAGCCATCCTCTTCCTCTGCTGCCTCTCTTTCACGCTCTGACTACCAATGCCCTCTGATTCTGCCAGACAAGGAGAGAGACGGTGGGTCACCGAGCTCACCCACTTGTCCTCGCAAGTGCAAATGCTCACTCACCATGAACGCTGCAGTTCCTCACAGACGGCCAGTCCTCCGGTGGGGGTTCGTTTTCCAAAACCCTAGCCTAGCGTCATTGCTGCTCCCGAGGGCTCACTCCTGGCAACAGGGCACCCAGGAGCGAGAAGACGAGGAGGAGGTGAAAGAGGAGGGCAGAGGGACAGTCAAGCTGCCGACAGAGGGACACACCCCGCATTGGAAGCGATGCAGCAGCAGCATGATACCCCTCTATCCCCCCCCTCTCTCTCTCTCTCTCTCTCTCTCTCTCTCTCTCTGAGCAGTGACGCTACACTGAGCGGCTCTGCATCAGGTCTATTGCTGCTGCTGCTGTGTGTGTGTGTGTGTGTGTCTGTGTGTCAGCAAATCAGCACTGCCGTGTGTTATTAGTCACCATCGCTGCACTGAAGGGAGTCCTGCGCTCCGCTGTGCCCTGGCAGCCGTTCTAATCAACCCCAGAGTAATGGATCAGGTTTCAGCCACTCAGCCTTCTGCTCTCTTAATCCAGTCGAGACTCAACAAGAAGCTGCAGCTAAAGTGCGAGTTATACATTGTGTGCTCTGGGAGAACTGTCCCCCTTGTTCCCTGCTTATTGGGAGGACTCTCACTATACAGATGCAGTGGCTGCCTGACACATAGCAGTCAGACCTGGAGACGTACAGCTTTTATATACTTTTGAGTATTCAGTAGTCTTACCAAGATGCGACCTAGGGTTGTACCGATCATTTGTTTTACATTCTGAGCTTTTATTGAGGGTTTCGAACAACGCTTTGAATGTCTGCCTGCTTGAATAAAGAGATATTTTGGGATTTTTTTGTTATGCAAAAGCAGAAAAAGTTGGATTTGTCTGTTTAACAGATTCAAAGTTGGAGTTCTAAGAAGTGGTGGTCAAGTGACGTAGAGAGTGAATGGAGAGAAGGAGCACAGGTAGTGAGAACAAAGCAGGGAATCAGAGAAAACTGATTTTTGCATTCATGTGACAAATTATATGTTTGTCAAGTATTTTATTTACTAGGTTAACCAAAAGCAAACCAACATTCTGTCTTTAGGTCTTGACAGTTTCTAGTTGATTTCCCAGAATTTTTGACACATCACTATATGTGTATACTGGTAATGCAATAAATAATTACATATACTGTGAAATAGGGTGTTATCCATATAGCCCACTGCTAATCAATAGTGTTGACAACCAGAGACAGATAAACAAAGTAAACATTTTGCGGTGAATGCAGTTTCTATAGCTCTGGATTAGAAACTGAAACCAAAGATGCTTGCACTGAGATCTGAGAGAATTTTTGTTGGTTTTACATAAGAAAGTTATGTCACCCATCTGTCAGTTTTTGTTTCTAATGACATTTGCATAGTTCCTTTATTGTCATAATAATCATCCAGAATTTTAGTAGACTGTTCGCATCCCATGATGGTCTAAAGGCTGCTTCATAAATGTTCAATAAAACACTTTATGGCATTAGAATTGTTTATATCAGCACAAAACATTAGCTATCAAAAGCTTCAGCCTAATTTATGCAAAACTGTCTCTACTGGCTTTCAAAACCCCTCATTCAATTAAGTCTAGAAGGGTTTTAAATGACTTAACATTAAAATGAAAACTCCTGCTGGGAATATTATCCACTTTTAATTCAACCTCACTCCCACATCCCAGTAACTCAGATGTGTCTGGGCTGCCACACAATGTGATTTAGAGGCTCAGCATGTTACAGAACAATTACTTTCTTCAGTAGGTTACAACTCACTGTGACCAGACATTGTGCTGAGGCCTCCAGATATATTGGAGAAAGTCCCCACACTCAAGGCAACACAAAGTGGTGTAAATTACAATATCAAACTTGATTCACAGTGCTGCTCTCAAGGGGAAAAGTTGCTGGTGCAAATCGCACAGTGTGTCTCGTAGCAGCTGAACAATAACCTAAGCAAATAAAGCAACACACACACACACACACACACACACACACACACACACACACACACACACACACACACACACACACACACACACACACACACACACACACACACACACACACACACACACACACACACACACACACACACACACACACACACACACACACACACACACACACACACACACACACACACACTTTACTGACCCCGCCTTAGAACAGCAGCGTCCGTGGCAAGACAAAAGCTTGAAAGCCCAGCCTTGTTAACTGATTCCTGAGAGCCAATATAAGGTTACAACCACAGATGAGATGGACTTAAGATATTCAGCACATGTGGGTGTGTACATGAGTGCGTGCGAGACAGCATTTCAGTCCTGGGGGTCCAATTTCTAACCAATGCAGCAAGATAATCAACATTTTTAGAGTCAATGTGTGTAATGTTAAAGGGCTGTTATGTAAACTGTAGTAGGAACTGCACATTAACAGGTCTTTCAACCAGGCTTCAACAGCACAAAGCGCACAGAGGAGAGTGCTACTTCCCTGATATCAGGCACAGGGTAAATGGCAGCACAATAGCAGGTTTCAGCTGGCTCTAATTACACGCTGCCATCTTGTTCTTTGGTTTATTTCACCAGTAGAGAGCCGTCATGCTCTTTAACTAGGCCTGTCTGCCTTCTGAATGGCAGGGTGAAATTATAAGCTGGCTATCTAACAAAGCGCTCTTAGAGACCTTGACATTTAGAATTTCAGATTGCTGAGCAACACAAACACTGCATCACATAGTCGTGGCATGTTTCTGCCACACAGAGCTTACAGTCTGGCACAAAATAGTCAAATTCTTGCCAATGGCATGTTTTAAAACAAAGGAATCGGTGGCTGGTAATTTATTTTGGCAGTTTTGTCTCACATGGCAAGTAATTATGTTTCTTTCATAGGGCTACAACAGAAGTGTCAGTAGTCAAAACACAGCAACATTAAACTTTTGTTGAAAGTAGGAAGCTAACCAGTACAAGCTACTCAGAAAAAGATAGATACACTGAAGCTATTTCACACCAAAAAACATCTCATGTTAAATGCACTCATGACTTTTGTGGTGTTATTATTTTATGACTTCCAAGATATTTGTTTTTTCAAGAGAAATCAAATATAGCAATATAGCATTTGGTAGCGCTTACACTTCTACTTAGTGGGGGAAAAAGCGAGCTCCTGGAAACATAGCTCAAGAAGTTAGCTACATCGTATTGAAAATAGATACATGAAAAAAGCAACATGATTTTAAACACGCTACTGGGAAGTGTACACTAGCATCACTCCAAGTAGATTTGCTTGCTACAGGCAGCACCTCTCCCCGTATCTGACTGGTTACTGTGAAAGTGCTACAGCTTTGATAGACATAAGAACTGTTGTGTGTCATTTTCCACATGCTATGAAAAACCATGACTCGACACTCCCCGTGTACAATAAGGCTTCAGGTCAAACATTTGTCGAGTGAACGTTGTCCATTATGTTTCTGAGAACTGTTGGAAAAACACTGAGTGGTTGTTTGCTTTTCAGCATGTGGAATTCTAAAAATAGCTTCAGAACATAAATGTCACTGATGGGGAGTGTTGGTGCTCGGGGCATTGCGCTGCCGGTATTCAAGAACACAACTGAGATTGTACTCAGTTACACTGCGCTCTTAGCCATCATTTCTTATGTTATCTGTCCTGAGCTGGAGTCATAATGTTAGTATACTTATTGGTCTTTATGCTACACCGATAAGCTCTGCTAAAAGCCATTACTGGTTGCTCACCCATTTGACATTTGAACAACAGCTGTTATAACAGAATTCCAAAGTCAGCTGCACTTGAAATCAGTACAATTAAAATAATCATCTAATATGTAATAACTTTAAAAAATAATAATAATAAAGAAGTGAAAACAAGCCTAAAACTTTGCAGATAAAATAATGAATGCGTTTACAAAAGTAGATTCAGGCCATTATCTTTAAGTGGCACATTTAAGTTGAAGCCCACGCTACAGAGCTAATGCTGCTGTTTATCACGCTGTCACTCATTTCTCATCGTAGAACAGGTCAGGTGGTTTAAATGTGTGTCAGGACCGACTGCGGCAACATAAACCACAGCTGACAGGCTATGTCAAGGCCGGATAAACCAAATGCATGAGATGCATGCTGAGAGCTTGTTTTCAAGGGCAGCTGGGCTATAATTTGGGAATGGTAAAGATGTGAATCAAAAAAGAACAGACGTTATTATACACCTATAGTTGTATTACATATTTTTCACTATAAATCAACTATTATTGTTTTGAGGTACTTGCTTAGATAGGAAAGACATTTTTACAGTCTTCATACGCAGTAGCGGGGATCAGCTGCTTAGAGCAAACAACTCCACTGTTGATCAAAGTCAGGAAGGCGACGGTGTCTGTGACAGCCTCAAACTAAATACACACAAAAACAAACAAAGGGCCCGTGAAACAAAAATCTATTGTTGGTTCATGTGACTAATATCTAATATACAATAAAACACAAAACGCCACCGAGCGGAGCGTCAGATGTTTCTGTGTACACAAGACACAGTATGCTTAAGGGAACAGTGTCAGGATGATTTTAACGTTGTCAGTGCATATATTACTGTTGTTGGGAGAAATTCTGAACACTGGAGTCAAACCACATTTGAATTACATCAAATAACGGACAATCGGCAATCTGAAGAAATCTGAGACAATGATAGGAAAGCTCTTAAGATGTCTGATTATTCCTCGCTTTAGAAGACAAAATAAGGGGGGGAAATGCTGTGAAAATGGCGGCAAGTGTGGACGAGATCAGTGCAGCATTACT
Organism: Dicentrarchus labrax; assembly: GCF_905237075.1. NCBI lineage: Eukaryota > Metazoa > Chordata > Actinopteri > Moronidae > Dicentrarchus > Dicentrarchus labrax. The sequence goes on from NW_026136717.1 coordinate 4,059,967, forward strand.
GTGTGTTCAGACAGAATGCAAAGTGAATTTAGAAGCGGTGTGATTGCATACAAAGTCAATGTAAAGTTGAAAATGTCTCGACTTGTAAAACGTTTGCACGGACCGTAGAGCTTAATGCATCTGCCTCGCAAACGTACAGAGACGACAGGAAAAAGGAGAGAGACTGCAGGGGAATAACAGGAAGGATTGGAGTATCTGGTTTCTTGGAGTCAGAGGCTGAGCTGAACACAAGCACACAGGCACTATGCCCCAGACACGGGTTGTGCATCCACTTCTTGCTAGCTTACAGCTAACATAACGTCGAATGAAAATGACATCGAAACAGTCTCTGCTAATCGGTTAGGGCAGACTAACAACCTCTCCCAAACAGAAAATAGCTACCATAAACACAGACTGTATAATCTACTGAAATGTCTGATTATCTGAGTATGTACAAAAACTATGGGCATTGAGGGCAGGACAAAATCAGATTACTGAGCAGGTAGGTTTAAGACATTCCTCTTTGATAAAGCTTATAGTTAGGGCTGGATCAGGTGAGTCCTGAACCATCCCTTAGTTATGCTGCTATAGGCCTAGACTATCGGGGGATTTCCCATGGTGCACTGAGCTCCTCTCTTCCTCTCTCTTTCAGCACTCATTCATGTCCCATTAATGCATGTTACTAACTTCACTTCTTCCCCGGAGTTCTTGTGCTTTCTCGTCTCGCAGGTTCTCATGGATCCTGGTGGAGCCTCCTGCCATGGTCCTGCTTGACTGCCATTGCCAATATTACTGATATACCCCCACCTAGAGCCGAAGGATCTGTCCTAGGTGTCCAAGTGCTTGCTCATGGTGGTACTGTCGGGTCTCTGTACATAATGTTATAAGGAGTTCGGTCTAGACCTGCTCTATTTGAGAAGTGTCCTGAGATAACTTCTGTTATGAATTGGCGCTATTCAAATCAAATTGAATTGAATTGACCACCTGTGGTTTCAGAGTAATCAGATCAATGAAGTGTGTGTAAACCTGTGATCTGACTGGTTTCTAACAGTACCCTGGTGTCTACTGTGTAAGTAAATATAGTCAATAAGGTGGATGGTGCTCATTTATCATGTGAGAATGATTCTACCTTTTGTATTCTCTTGGAGTCCTTCGTGGGGCCTTCGCGTGGCGGGACTTTCCCAAACAGCTTCCACCCTGGATCCCTCTGCTCCACTAGCCGACTGTCCTTCACCCTCCTAGCAAACAGGCTCCTGAAAGACGAGTGGAGAGGGGGATTAGAATAAATTAGGTCATTATACCACATAGTGAAAAGTGGAACACAAGCTATGAGCTCGGCCTTCACTGGGTCCCCGCTGGGGCCCCCAGAGCTGCATTAAGTGTCTGAGATAAGCTCACAAAAGGGATCTGTGGATTGAAGAGCAGAAGTGTAGAGGACCACCCAGAAAGAATATTAACAACCTGTGTGACATCATGTGAGCTGGCAGGCTGGCCACAGTCATGGGGCTCATAAAACTAGGTGTAGAACCCATTACACAGCAACACCAGCATGCTACATGCAGGAATAATCGACCATTATGGCTGCTAAAAAGACTGCTGTCATTGATGATCCTTCCACTTCATCTAACCACTAGACCGTCTGCTCGGACTCAAAAATCACCCGCATGCTTGAAATCAGCTGATGTTCAAACACCACACGCAAAGCTGCTGGAAAGACGTCGTCCTTTCAGCTGGGTTCACTGTACCATTTAGCCAGCCATTCCTTCCTTTCATGCATCAGTGTGGTGCTGTCACAGAGCTGTTAGCAGCGGCTTTAATTAAAAGCCTGAATAGAGGCTAGTTGTGAAAAGACATGAATAAACTGGTCAAATAAAACGCCTCCTCTGACCAGGCCATGTGACATGACAGAGTAAAGAACTGTGACATCAAAGAGGCCATATCCCGCCGGACGTCTGGGCTGAATCTCATTGAGAGGCAACTCACCATGGCAACTGCCTTATCCAACTGATCAATAGGAAATATTTGCTGTATCAGTTAACTTTTGTGTTTAATAGGTTGTGTTGATATTTGTCCTAAGTGGACCTTGGAGAGGTGGAAAGGAGATCTGACTACATGAGTTGTCTCTGTTTGATCAATTTGACCTTTTACCCGCAGCGTGTGCGACCTCTCTGGGTTACCTCCAGGGTACTGATGACAGGCAACATGCCGCCAAACACAGAACAGACACAGCTTCAGGCTGGAGGGCATCTTCTACTCGCAGCTGAGCGTGTCTGCTGCAGTTTGTTTGTTTTGGAGACGGCTGTCATCATCAAGACATGTGGCCTTCTGCTGTGCTCATGAATAACTTGCTGAAACCAAATTATAATAGTGCAGAAGTTGTTGGAGAGCCATACAAAGGGTACATTTTGTTTCTTGCTATGAATTTGGAGTTGGGACTAAAGTGACCAGATTCTGACAAAATTGGGAACAACCTCCTTATTTTCTGTCGACATAGTCAAAATGACACTAACTAGCTAAAAGGAACTAAATATCACATATTAATGATTCATTGTTTTTGAATTCTGCATCATCTCTGTAAATAATAAAATGTGTATTTTTAGGGTAGCTACACCAAATCACACATAGCAGTGGCGCCTCCCTGCCACTCATTGCTGTTTTTTGGCCTGTGCTCCATGATGGAGCCACCAATCAGACCATACAGTTTATTACCGTCTGCCCCAGTCTCAACAGCACCAGCCTGTGGGACCATTTAAGCAGGCAACTTAACGCGCTCGGCCACAGAAAGACTTTCAGTTATGTATAGTCATTACAAAACGTAAAGATTTAAGTGTCCCAATAACTTCAAATTACATTACTTCTTGTATTTTTTGGGTCTTTTTTTGGAATCTTGCCTTTATTCTGTCATGAGAGCAGAGATACAGACAGGGAGAAGTTCAAGGAGAGGGGGAGGGCTATCGTATTTAAATATGCTAAGAGGCTTCACCTTGCAGTACACGCTGCCTCTGTTGTTGAATGTTCATTGATTAACGCTGTATCTCAGCAGCAGTTACTGCTTACGCTTCAGGGTTATTTATCAATGATTGGAGAATAGGGCTGCAACTAACAATTATTCTCATTATCAATTAATCTGATGATTCTTTTCTAGAGTAATGTATTAATTGTTTGGTCTATAAAAAGTCAGAAAATAGTAACAAATGTCCATCCCAGTTTCTCAAAGTTCATGGTTACTTCTTTAAATTGTCTTGTCAGTCCAAATCCCAAAGAAATTCCGTTTAATATGATAATTAATGGAGAAAAGCAGGAAATCTCAACATCTGAGAGGCTGAACATTTGCATAGTGATTAATCTATTATCAAACTGGTTCTATTGTTTGTTGCAGCTCTATTGGAGGACAACAATTCTTAAGTAATGACAAATGCAGGACGTTACTGTTGTAAAGAGATGGTCAATAACACAATGGAAAGATGCTACTGGTCCTAAAAATTCTAAAAACTAGTAATAGTAATGCCACTGTGCTGACTGTTGCAACCCAGTGCAAACCAATGTTTGTACAACTCTATAAAATGTGTTTTTTGGCAAAATGTTTTGAAATAAGAGTCTGAACGATCAGGTGTATAAAATAATCCAGCTTTATGTAAGTTAATGCAAGATAAAGTCCTAGACAAGCTGATTAAGCAATGGCTGACAAAATACAAATACAATAGTCCATTACAGTGTGACTGGTCAAAGTCAAACATCCGGACCAGCTGTGCACAGGCTGCTGTGATCACTAATGAAACTCACCACAGATACACATTAACCACATTTCTCTACCGTTTGTGAGGACATCACTTTATCAGTGCAATTTTTGCCTGGTTCCCCACGGCAACCTGTAAACAAAATGACAACAACCAGTTTTTTTTTTTCTGCCCCCTAACTAATTCATAAGAAACTAGTGACAAGTCACACAAAACAGAGACAAAATCTAGGTTTGAATTTCACAAAAAGGTATGAATGTTCACCGTCAGTGAGCCAGCACGCCACCTGAAACATTATTTACTTTCCAGTGGCAGCAGTTCACTCTTGCCTCTCTCATAGTGGCACGTTCCACGTCAGTCCTGCATATTTTCCACTCTGCTTACTGATACTGCAGTGCACAAAGATAACACATGCAGTGGGAGGTATTTCCTCATTCTGTGGCTAACTCGAGGGTTTAATGAAGAAGTTGAATGGCAACACGGACATTAAAGGCCAGCACATTTAACTCTTCTTCTGACAGACTGTGAACACAGTGCAACACGCAGTAATGGTGTTCCATCAGTGACATTTAAGCTTATTCGGCTGTTATCAGAACAGTACAGGGAAAACACTGAACAGATCAAGCAACTGGCAGCTTCGGGAACAACGTTTCTTTGAAAGGTAACTGTAAAATGCTGCTCTACAAGTGTCAGGCGCTTCACGTCTTCCAACATTTCTCACATGTAGAGCTGCTAAGGGAAGCTCTCATTTGATAGTGGAAATATCTGCTGTAATCAAAGTAACCAACTCCAACAGCAGCACATAAAAAAGGAAGGAAACATTCTCTTACATTCCACAATGAAGACAAGGCATGAGGAAAAGGATGGAAATCTGATCTAAAGAGAGAACGATAATAGAAAGAAGAGGTTGCTTTTATCAGGGCATTTAACTCCACTTATCGCAGTCTTCGTCAGCAATAAGACAAGTTCATGACCCATGCACTTGTTATCATGTGTTGTAATGAGACCAAAGTTTGATACTGAGGTCACATGATGACAACTGAGCAAACCCCATCCGCCAAAGAAGACTATGTGAGGCAGTTGAAAGTTCTGGCTTGAACCTTATGTAAGAGCTTAATTAAAAGTACCATTTCCAAAGTCAATAATGAACTTTCAAGCTAAACCAGAGAAGTATTCATTTGGTAACATAACATAAATATATTCATTTTTGAATTGCAATACAGGGGTTACCATTCAATAGATTGCCTGTAAGCAAGTCAATATATTGCAAATTTGAAAAAAAACAAAAATCTTAAATCTAAACTCTTAAAGTATAAAAGGACACATCACCATATGCATAAAATCTGAATTCTCAGTCACGCTCACATCCAACATCCTAGTCTTCAGTTTACGTTTACAGCAATGCTATCTAGCTGTTGGGGGTTTAAACACAAATGGATAGAGTGTTTGAGAATCAATACAATATCACTGTAACCAGGCTTTGAAATACAGGCAGTGATGAACTTGAGTAACCCTGTGAGCCACTATAAAACAATGCTGCATAGATTGAAGTGCAGAGGCCAGCTGAGTGCCACCTTTACAAAACAAGGCCTGACTTTAAGTCTCGACTTGCAACACATTTTTCCAGCACATCAGCAATCAGACGATCATGTTTTCAGCTTCCATGTATGCCACCAAACAAATGGCCACAATGCAGGAACATGATTTGCATTCAGTCCGGGCCAAATGTGCCTCAACGTGACATCTGAATGGCTGCGGCTATGGCCGAGTGCTCAAGTGGAACAGCTAGAAAATCCAAGAGGGCTGGCAGAGGTGCTTGTTTATACGTTGAATTCATGCTGAGGCTTTGCACTGCACTGGTTTGTGGCCAAGTCTCCCAAGAATATTAGGATTTCACAACGCTTGTGTGTGAAAATAAGGTGATAAGTTGTTCCCAGTAGTTCATACGCATCAGCTAACAATGAAGGCACCTGGCACAGAAATACCAAACAAGCTACTACAAGACAAGGAAAGGCCGATTGCAATGAGTTTGTCCCCATCGTAAAAGACAGCAGTGAGCAGGGCGTAGAGCTGCTGCAAGATGTTTTTAGAACAGTCAAACAGAACACACTGAATCCAATCGGCTGCCTAGCACAAAAGCCACATTATTCAACTTCTGGACAAATCTGTTGCTTGCTGGCACACAAAAGACAGGCAGAAATTAACAACTGCAGGCCATACATGTCAACCATAAAAGAAATCTTTCATGTCATCTGCTGGTTACCCTACCTGTCAATGTACAGAAGAAGTGATGGGGTTGCCATTCTGCTCTGTCAAAACAAACCCTTCTCCCCCCAAACAAAAAACAAAGAGGAACAGGCACCTGGAGGTTGAGCTTTTAAAGAAGAGTAAATAAAGGAGAACAAAAACTCCTGATGATGTCAAAGCCCTCCTTCAGTCAAGATCTAAGCTCATGACTGTTAGTTTTAGTTAGAGAGAGGGAAAAAAGTCGTGCTCAGCCACCATGTTCAGCTAGAGTGAGCCTGTGGAGGAACAGGCGACGAGTGGCCTGCCTTAACAAATGGGAGGGGAGGAATGGGAGGAATGGCTGTGAGTTGAAGGAGTCGGAAGGGCACTGAGGGAATGAGTAACTTCTGCATGTGAGGGAGGAGGGATAACAGAGATAGATAAGTGGAATGGTAAAGGGGAGGGGGAGTCAAAGGAGGTGCTGCCATTTAACATGTGATGTGTCACACTACATCTAATTGATTGATTTAATCTATAATCCATTACTGTCAACTAAATAGTTTGCGTGAACAGCCAGGGACACCTTTTCTGACATTTTAGAACCAGGTTCAGTTTGTGAGGATGTTAAAATTGAGCAAAATGAATTGAAGTAGAGGGTATGCATCGGTGTCACTTTTCAAATGACCCACCACCACTGAATGGCCTGATGAACGTGTGACAGACAGGACAGTAATCTGGGAATGCCTCAATGTTTCATACTGTAGCAGCACCTTTTCACATCGGACAATTCATTTCTAGTGTTAATCAGTGTAGTTACTATTATCTTTAAAAAAGTGATTACATTACTAATCACTCAGCAGCAAAAGTATTTTGTTGCATTACTTGTTACTTTACTTTTGTTACTTAGTCCGAAGATGCCTTGAAACAACTCCAAGTGCTCCGCACCCACACGCCGCATTTTCTGTATTTACATGTGTAGAAATAGAAAAGGAGACAAGTAGGCTGTCAGATTGGAGGTATTTACCATCCATTAAGAGATAGCTTCACCTCAGTGAATGCTCACAGCTCCCCGGACGTCCCTCAGCTCACACACCCTCCACTTCTGAACAAAACTAGGTGATTCCTAAATGCAGGCATACGCGTGGCTAACGCTAGCAACAACATGGGAATAGAACAAGTTTTTTTTTGGGGGGGGGGGTCACAACATTTAGTGGGTATCATTTTTACCATGTACATAATCTTAGTTTAGCAGTTTAGTAATATATACCATGTGTATAATCTTGGTTTGCTAATTAGCATTAAACAAAGCGCAGATGAGGCTTATAAATCAAATGTTTGATCCAAACTTTGACCTGCTGGTTGTGCTAGGTTTTCATTTTTTATAGATTACCCAGCTCTTTAATTCTATAATTATGGGTTTTAAAGCACTCCGTAGGTCTTACAACCTTGAATCATGGCCAATCTACACACACACACACACACACACACACACACACACACACACACACACAATAAAACAACACAGCAGGCATCAGGTTACAGCTGTGAAAAGAATTTTCTCGCAGCCTGGTCCAAAAAAATAAAAAAATAAAAGTTTGACTGCTAAATCCTCTTTTCTATTCATTGAAGGAAAACTCTGCTCCTCAATATGAAGTGGAACGTGGCAGAGCAGGAAAGGAAAGGAAAGGTCGACTTGATTTTTTTTGTGGCAAAACATAATCAAGGTCAGTGAGTGTGAAACCAACTTCAAGGAACTTCAAACTAACTTTGCCGAGTACTCAAAACAATTTCAACATACTCCTACAGTAGGCTGTGCTATAAACTCATCATGAGTCATTATCATTCATCAATACAGCAACAGCAAAGCACATATAAATGAGGAGTCTTACTGGGTACTTCAAAACTGATAATGAGGGCTCTTGTGGCAACTTGCAAGGCTTTGTTTGATCAATAGGTTGACCTATGACCTAGTAGCCTGCTGCTCTGTTCCGCTCTGCTCTTATTGCTTTTGGTGTGCTTACTGTTTCCTTCAAATTTCTCTCAAATTTTTTATATTTTTTGGTAGATATATTTTAAAACACTGTGTGGCTAATTGCCGGGCCACAGTTGGTCAAAACATTAAAGTAATCACAGACTGGATGGGGTGCAGCAGCAGCATCAATATCTGAACAGCAGAAGACCCCTTCTGCTTTGCCTGCAATACACATAGCTGTTTAAGAGGAGGAAACACCACACCCCAAATCATTACACACACACACACACACACACACACACACACACACACAGTATTGGGAAGTAACACTTCTCAATAGCATGACAGTACTGTCTTAGACAGTGCATCAGCGTGGTACCCTAGAATACTTCAAAGCAAACTCTGTGGTGCAGTATGGTTTTCTAGCAGGATGTTCCTCAGCTCAGATGGTGATGCTGTGATCTGGGTTAATGGGACAACCTGGTTTCATCAAGCAGGTTTTATTGGTGTGTTCCTGTGTTGAGCTCTGTTATTGATCTTCCTGTCCTTGCTTTGAGACAAGCTCTTCTTAATGAAAGCCAGTTCAGTGAAGTGATACTGCAGCGAGAATAAGCACAGCCTTCACCTAAACTTTACTAACGTTAGCAGAGGAGAGGGTCATACTCTGGCTGAGCTGTACTACGCAAGACTGGTGGGAGGGGTCAGAAGGATGTCTTGGTTAAGTAAGGTTTGTAAAGCAACTTTGAGCAAGGCCTCCAACCAACAGTCTGTGTTGAGAGGAAGTACAGAATGTATACTTCTCTCACTGAGGCTGTCTACAATGTTTCCTTTTTATTTCCGACCACTCATAGCACAACATTTATTAGAAAATAAATGTATTATCTGTGTGTTATAGATATATATGTATATTATAATAAAAATTTTTCTCATTTTGTATTGTGGTAAGGAAATACTTCTGAATTTATTTTTAAACTACAAAAATGTGAAATGATCTGTTGTCTCATCGTTATTGGCAAGACTATCAGGAAATACTCCGTCATCGCTGTCAATGTATGTTCAGTGTATGACTCACTGGAAGGGCCATTTCTTAAATAAGTTTTGGTTAGGATAAAAAAACATGATTAACGCCTGTGTTGACAAAGTCAAAAACAATGAATGATGATGACATAATAAAGAGTAGTGAGCTGTGTGTTTCTAGTCTGAGACAAGCTAAACAACCACCTAAATACCCCTGTAGATATTATTCTCCTTTAAAAGACGGACATCTGAACTTACTTGTTGAATAAGCTTGCTAGAGGTCCCAGTTTCTTTTGCCTGCCATCCTCTTCCTGTTGCATGACACCTGACAGTGGATACGGTCTTACAGGACTCCATAAGTCTCTTCCCGGCGATGATGACAGCGTTACGTCCGAGAAGTGAGCGGCGCCGCTGTCGTCCGTCTCTAGGGTAACAATGGCGCTGGAGTCAGAGGTAACGGTGAAATCCAAGATGTCTTCATTAGAGACCGACAGCTCGGTGCTCATGCTGGACGCACTGCACACGGATATGTCATCGCTGCGGTTTAATGCTCCGCCCCCGATGCTCATCCCCGTGGTGGCGGATAATCTGAGGGCAGGGCTGAAATGGCGGATGGAGTCGTACCCGCTGCGGGGGAAGGTAGAGGACTTGCGGATGGCGTTGCCGTCAGAGGGATCATCGTCTAAAGGTAAAGTGGCAGGAGAGTCGTGCCTGGAGTCCAGGATGAGGCCTCCGTCACCTGAGCGTTGGTGGCTGTGGAGGATGGGCTCCGGAGGGTTGATCTCCAGAGTTGGGATACCAGAGTCCTGGGAAGACAAGCTGTGGCTGTCCTGGTTCAGGTCCGAGTAGCTTTTCTGGGGGCTGCTGTAGTAGATGGGGGTAGAGGAGCAGGACGGCTTGTAAGTGGGCAGGACGGGCTCGCTGTGCAGGGTTGTGCTGGGTTCATTGCAGTGGTGGTTGGTATAATCGCGGAGGTCAGAGGTAGTCGGGTCCTTCACTACACAGCCATTCTCCACTATGGCTCCTCCAGACACACCTTCAACAGAACAGGACATGCAATTATTATCAAACTTTATTTGTATAGCACTTTTCCTGGTTAGTGCTTTGCAGATGAAGCTCAGAAGACTTATCAAATTACTTTTTTTTAATCATGTCAGGGTGCATTTATTACATTTGTTAGGACTCAATCATGCATTTTGGTGAGAAATACTGTATGTAAATATCACGTTTTACCTTTAATTCTTCAGCTATCTAATGTATGCATTATTCTTATTGTGTTTCATGCGATTTTATGTTTCTGCATTTGCCTTCAGGTACCACTGTTCTTTGCTTGGGCTCTAGAGAAATGTGATCAAGGCTAATTACCAACTGAGCAAAGTGGGACCAGGGAGGTTCACCATCTGGCAATTAGTTTGTGGTCGTTGGAGTAATTGCTGATTTGTTTGGTAATATTGTATCCACCAAAGAAGCACAATATAAGGTGACAATATTATGCAATATTAAGTTCTCTGAGTTAGATAATCTTGTGCTGGTGGATATTTCTAAATAAAAGTCACCACACACTAATTTGAAGTACTAAGAAAATCTTAATTTGGGAAACAAGCCAATAAACTACCATTTATAAATAGGGAATCAAAAAACAGAATAGGTTGTTTTTTGTTTTTATTTCCAAAAACCTCATTTTCTATTTTTTTCCCCCGTTTATAAATGGTAGTCAGGAAACAGCTTGTTTCCCGATTTTGGTTTTCGCATTTCAAAACGAAGATCTGTTGGCTGCAAAGTACACTGGCCCACAATGCAGAGAAGGAGGGGGAAAGGTGGGGGTCAGCAGGGCCACCTCGACGGTTAATCCGGTCCCGATTGTGACAGCCCTTTTCACAATTTTTTGACATTTAATAGAATACAAGATCAACTTTAAAAACTACAAACTGAAAACGGCAGCTCTGCTAAATACAATATTATTAAAGGATTATTCTAACCGACCAGGGCATCAGAGAAAATGGGTGTGGAAGCCTTCAGAGGTGAAAACTAATCCCACAGTAGCCAGGCTGTAACTGGAGTCAGTGTTGTAATGTGAACAGGGCCCCAGTAGGTCCACATCACGCTTTAACACCAGCTGGGGAAGCTAAGCTAAAGCTAGTGTGTCTAAGCTCTCAGGCTGCATTAACAGAGCTGCTGAGTCCCGTGGACACAGACATATGCAGTCTGTCTGTTACAGTTAGAATTTCATGAATCCTCGTTGCTTTAGTTACTAACAGCTAACAGCTCGCAAACATCATAGTGTTCGTCCTATGTGGTGGGGGTTTTTACGACAGGAAATAGAGTTTGTGCCTGCTCACATGGGCACTGAACACACACTTGTCTTTTTATAAAGACATCTAAAATAAGGTGAAATAAATTAAAATAGGGAGGCATCAATAACACACTTTTAAAGGCAAATCCTAACACGGAGCCTAATGTTTTCCAAGTGGTTGACACACAAAGCCAGATTCTTACCCAAGCTCTAAACCCTGACCTGCAGGTTGTCATGTGAGCCTGGTACACTTTGTCCCATAACACAGCAACAGGTTGTCCCTGTGCCACTGTGGAAATAATATACAACCAGAGGTCACCAGTAAATGCCAGAATTGGTACAAACTCATCACTAATATTACTATGCTGTTGAAAAACTGCCGTCCTTGTTTGAAATGTAAAAATAAAAATGCAATGTCACTCATCGGGTTTTAACCATTAGCATGAAAACTTATTGGCAGTAAACTGGAAGGCCACGCCAACCTAGGCATGCATGCTCGTGTTATTATAAGTCATGGACTGCTGTTATTGTCTAATTGACTGTGCCACCCATTTTTGAGTACACACACAGATCTTGTTCAGCGAGTCATGATATTGATATCAACAGGCATGAGGAAATGCAACATCAATTTCATCTTAGGTAGGATAACATCACAGATTCTGAAATGTGTGCAAACGCTTTTCTTAGAAAGTGGTTGTCGGTTTGGGCAGAGACACAATACACATTTCTGAGGGGCACTTCTTCAGCCAAAGTCTGGAATGCATGGTGTGATGCATATAATACAGGGAACATGACATACAAACATGTTCTGACAGCGTGGTCCTCTGGTCGATATACATTCAGGAGACTCTTTTTAAGTCAGCTGTATTAGGTTTTAACAATATAAAACTTTGAAAATAAATATATAATAATGATATAAACAATATTTCATGGTATTTTTAATGTTCAGGACTAAACACTTCCTCGATACGGTCTTATAAATACATCTAGCAGGATGGGGGTGAACAATTAACAAGTCCTACTAGATAAAGGTTTGTTGTTATGTTATCTGTTATGTGTCATGGTTTATTATTAATTGTGGGGTTTAAACTTTACCTCAGCATGTACCACTTGATACTTTAACTGTGTTGTAGACTGTATTCTGGCCCAATTAAAGACTGGGTTCTAACAATTCAGAAAGGTAAAAGTTTAAATTGTACCTCACCTTAGGTATGTTAACTGCATGTCGAATTGAAGACTGGTTTTAAATAATTCAAAAATGTTATGTGCCATGGTCTATTAGCTGTGTAAATGTATAATATCAGAGATCAGAGGCCGTATTTAACTTTAACCCTTTTTGAATGCAGTTTGGCTTGACCTGTGATGTTACCAGGGATAACAGCACAAACAGTGAAAGGGCAGTTTATGTGGTGTGTGTGTTAACCATAATAATAATAATACATAGCTAGACGTGTGACAGCATATTGTAGTCACCTACCACAGCGGCTGCCTCTCCGGTCCTGGGTACCGAGGGTCGTGTTCGCCATGCTGCCGACTGATGCTACAGGTGGGTGGCAGGTAGCCGCCGACCGGGGCGGTCCATGATGATGCTGTGACTACTGCTGTACCACCATCACTTCCCTGCCTCCTCAACGGAGCTTCAGTGTACACAAACAGCACCAGTGTAAGGTCATTTGTCGGAACACACACATAAATTCACCTCAAGACGAAAACAAAGGGAGGCGGGTAAAACACAAACACCACGTCGAACCGGACTTGCCAAGTGCACTTGCCGCTGACGCCAACTCACTGATTTTTACCAGCGCTTCCTCAAGTGAAACCAAATGAAGTTAAAATGCGGCAGACATTTTTTTTTTTTGCTCTGACGGCATCACTGCAGGAGAGGAAACACTTCTCCGGTGTTTAACGAGTTACACGAACAAGCACATTTCACAAGTTTATCCGGTATCGTTAACGTTTCATACCTGTCTCGACGCTTCCGCCGCCATTTTAAAACAAACTTGTGCCGTGAGTGCTGTGTAATCGAGTCTAGAATGTTCACCGTCGATGGATTCACCTGTCTGGACCTGAAGGCATTAATAATCGACCTCGCAACCTGAGTACCGACAGACTGACGTTATGAAGAGGTTTTGGTGAGAAAAGTTTATCTCAAAGAGTTCAAGTTGTTACATGAGATTTCCAATGTGTTATAGCTCTCGTTAAGGTTTAAAACATTGTACCTGTATTCGTATAATAACGAGGATTTCCATTTTCAGGCTCAAAAATATCCTGCGTAGATAAGAGGAACTCTTCCCTCTTCCTAATTGGGCAGTAAAATGTCTTATTGACTGACACTGATTCCAGGTCCTGGCCCACCTGCTCAATATAATTCGAGCAAACTGTATTTAAAAAGCACCCTTTGTGCAGTTGAATGTGTTTAACAGGTGACTGACATAAATCATACTGATTTGTATTTTATGGCAAACTTTGGAATTACATCTATCAACGCAAAAGGTTGAAAACAAAGTATGCAAACTGTGCAAATTTCATTCCAGTAATCTCATTATTCCAATCTCTAGTGTCACATTTCCAATATATAAGCACAATATATCAAGATATGTCAGATACATAAACCTATTTTTATACCCTCAAAAAGAGCAAGTGACTCGTATTATTTCATTACAACCTATTAGATTGTCTATAGACAGGTACATACAATAAAATATAAGAATTTAAATGTTTCTTAAAATGTTTAAAGCTATTACTAAGATATTATTGAGCATCAACAGAAAGAGTGACTAAAGCCTGATGTGTGACGTGAGTAATGGAGCTGGCTGTTCCTGTTACAGCATCCTCACCCTGCCCCCTAGTGTCACCGTGAGGATATGGATTTAAAAGGTAAAGCTTCCTCTAAGAGTTGTCACCACCTGAGCAAACACACTAAATAAAACAAAGATAAGAAGCAAAAAAAAAAAAAAAAGACAGAGGATCACAGGCTGAGGTTTGGTTTATTCCTTTATTAGATGTTAAGAAAATCCACAATGAAACAAAATAATTTACTCAGGGTGTACATGAAATTAGAACAACAGAGCTACTCGGGACAGATGGGATTTAGGAACATAGAGGAACAGAGGAGGGTGAAGGAGCATCTAGGTGGGAATGAAAAGACGAGGAAAACTCAAGTTTTCAGTGCTGGATATGTTCTTCAGACCACAGTGCAATCGAAACTCAGCGACCCTTTCGGTGTCATTCCAAATGCATATATCCTCACTGAATGCATTTTCTCGTCATACTTTTTTGATTTTATTTTTTTAACCACTACCTATCAAAATGGAAGAATTAAATGGAGAAAGGTGTGATGCATTCCTTTCGACTCCCATCTAAGTGCCTTTTGTGACTTAGCTTCACTCACTCACAGATTCACACATGCGCACTCATAACATTCTTTCAATCAGATTTAACCTCACTTGTATTTTTTTTTTTATTAAACCAAAACATTTTGTTTAATCCAACATAAAAAGATGGAGTGTGATGTTTGCATGCTGCATTTTCAGAGACATTCCATGTTTTGTCTTCTCCCACTCTCTCTCTCTCTCTCTCGCTCTGGTGTCCCTCACTCAAAAGTAACATGCAAAATTAACTGAATGACTTTTCTCCATATATTCTTGAATGTTTACATGCGCCAAGGTATTGCATAGGACTCAGGGCTATGGAATTCCCCTCCACATTGCTTATGCAACCTACAATGGCTTACTTCTTTTTTTTTTTCTCTCCTAAAACTATAGCTCTAAATTACTGACAGTCACCACTGTGGTTTGCTTGGAAAGAACTCCTGTCAATAATTTCTGCTCTACAATCAAAGAAAGGTTTTACATTAATGCATCAATGCACTGTCACAGGTCTGAGTGTAGATTATGCAGTATGCTTGTATTAAAAAATTCCTGAGTGTCCGATGACTGTCAAAGAAAGGTGACAAGACCCTGAAGTTGGAGTAACTTTCATTCAGCTATTGGGGGGGTCCTTTTTCAATTGAAGTGGCATTGGACTGAACAAACCTTTACATACAATCTTTGCATTTTTTTTTTAATAAGGAAGCCATTTCCAAAAGCCATGCCCGCAATAGAGACACCTTCACCTGCGACAGTGCATTACAGCGAGTCTGCTCACACTGCTTACATATTTTTAATTGCCCATTAATGGAGGGATTATTTTAGTTATCTGTGCTTCAGTTTCATGGTATCATGTGACAAACTAGTCACCCCATCCTCATAACCTGTTTGAAAAATAACAAAGAGACAAAAAAAAAAAACAGCAGGCAATAAGAAATGCATTTATCTGCAGATGCTTCAGCTCAATTACATTTTCAAAGCACAGGTCACAAGAAGGGCCGGTCCAACCACACCTCAAAAGGTTCTATAGCTAACTTGCTCAGGTGTGTTTCAATTTTAGGGGGCACTAATGCATTTGCGTTTTTGTGAATGTACAGTATGTCTCTGCGTACATTCACATTTCTCTGAGATAAAGTTCTAGTACACTCATTCTGAACCAGTGCCTTCACAAGTTCTGTTGCCAAACACACACACACACACACACACACACACAAACACAAACACACACACATAGTGAGACATTACTCAATATTTCAACAAGATATATTGTAAACCAAAAAATAAAAACACACCTCATATGGAAAAAAAAAAAGCATTTGTACCTTAGTGTAATTATGCCATGTTTTTGGTTTGACCATTCCCCCCCCCCCCACTTGTTTTGTTATATTTTTGTTAACTTGCAGCATGGACAACTAACCATCAATCAATGCTGACTTTGTCCTTTCTGCTTGGGGACAACGAATTGAAACGATGTGTAGAAACGTGAAACGTTTAAATTTTGAACTGTTAAAGGCCTCACCACTAAGAGGTTACCTTAAAATAAAAGCCAAGCCACATTAAGCAACTGCGATCAGGCAAAAACTTTTTTCTCCTTTTAACAATTTTTGCAAAAAGATATTCATGGAGTCTGACTGTGTGGACTACAAACAAAACTAGGCTATGTCGTCTACTTATCACAGCCATATTATGGAACTGCAACTTCAAAAAGATTTTTGAACATATTTATAGCACCAATAGTCTGTACCATAAAAATTACAAAAAAATAAAACAAAGTTTCATTCAGTTGCAACACAGGTGTCTGCAGAAATGGCTGTAGTTGTCTTTTCATGATGGGTCTTTACCCCAAAACACAAACTTTTTTTCTTTTTTTCCCCCAATTCTTTTACAGCATTGCATTTCAAGTAGATTATTAGTATTTTTTTCCAACAAAACTCCTTTTGATTTCCTGTTTTTTTATTTTTAATGGATTTTTTTTATTTAGCCTCACAAACCATACTATGTCTACTACTAGCTTTTGTAAGACTATCACCATTCAAAAATCAGACTCATTTATGATAACTTTTCACACATGGGGAATTTAGGGATATTTAGAAGAAAGCTGCACACATTCTCTACTTCACATTCAGAAAGTCGTCCAAACAAACTATTTAAATTAAACTCTCAAATTCTTACACAACTCAAAAACCTCAACATCCTTGTATTATCTTTCTGAACACAAGATGGAAAGTAGAGGATGCGATAGCAGTTGTTTCATACAACGTTAGGTTCAACTAGAAAAAGAAGAGTGAGACTGGCTGGACAAACGCACATGCACAACCATTCAGACACCACCAACTACCAGTATCCTAGTTCAAAAGCAAAATGGTGGGAACAAAACTGACAAGGATAGAACAAAAGATTGTCCCTACTACCTAACAGTGAGACTTGAATGAGGACCAGTGTACAGAAGAATCAAATGAAACAAATTCTAAAATGCGTAAAATGCATGTCCGCACATGGCATCACTCAAAGACAGAACATATTTTTTGAGTTTTCCTATTTTCACTCACTTTTTGTTGATCTGATTGATTACACAAGGTTTTTAAGTTAGTAAATGAAAACCAGCAGGGTTATGTGTGGGGTTTTTTGGAGGGGTGTCTCAGAAAATGATCCTACATTAGGTTTTCCAGCTCTGAGATGACCCTGAATCTTTGCTGGTAGAGGTCCAGTCCCAAAAGAAGAAGAAGGTTTCCTCTCTACGTCAGGTGTCCTCTGCACAACTGGAGTATTCAAATGTTGCTGCTCCCTGGAGAAAGAAGTCAGGCCAAATGGTTAGATTGTTGCACACATAAATATCCATTCTGCCTCTGACTGCTCACTGTACTATAGCTTCCTTTACCTCCTGCATCTGTATTTTCTAACATGCTCTAGACAACCATTTTAGACACTTCACTGCTGTGACCCTTCACAACCTAAATAGGAATTTCAGCTTGATTGCCACTGCAAATGCTTTTTTGTTTTTGTTTTTTTAATCAAAATCACTTAAGTTTGATAGCTGTTACCAAAAATGGGGATACTGTGTAGATGGCTTACATATTTTGGTGGCTGTGATAGCTGGTGGCCAGTAGCATATAGGTCTGTCTCTAGAATCTCAATATTTGGCCAATCCACTGGTCTCTCTTCCCATGAGCAACTAGTTTTGTGTCATGAAAACTGATAATTTGAGGAGCAAAAAAAAAAAAAAAAAAAGCAAGCTGGCAATGTTATTAGCAGATAACGAAAGCATGACATTAAGTTAACTTATCTAAAGAAAGAAAGAAGATATACTTTATTAATCCCCTAGGGTAAATTGTTCTTTTCACTCTTTTTTTTTTTTTTTTTACACACACACACACACACACACACACACACACACAGGCTTGGGGTTAGGTTGCCTTGCTCAAGGGCACCTCGGCAGTGCTCAGGAGGTGAAACTAGCACCTCTCCAGCTACCAGTCCACACTCCATATTTTGTGGTCTGTGGGACTTGAACCGGCGACCCTCCGGTTCCCAAGCCAAGTCCCTACACATCTAGATAATGATATTTCCTTCAATGGATGTTTCACTAAACTACCTCGTATTTATAGATTTAAGTGTTGCTCCTGAGTATGAAACAGGAGTATGTACTATATACCTTGTTACTCTATCTACTGTTCTACAGTTAATGATCGGCAATATACCACAGTGGAAGTTCACGCAGTTAATGACTAATAATTATTTGTTCAAGCTGACATCAATCTAGGTCTACAATCAATAAAATGCAAATTATTTTGGGTCACTTAACATTGGTCTCCTCTTTTGGTGATACGGTTATAGATTTACACTGTGCACTTAATTGACCTGTTTGAGTGGCTACAACCAGATCCTGGAGGTGCCAGGTGACCAGGCAAGACAAGCACATCTCAGGCAGGATGAGAAACCACAAAATATTGCAGCAGGGCTGGCCATGCTCTGGGTCCAACAGAGGAAATGTAGCGTTTCCTCATTTCCTTCCTGTCTTCCTTTGTTTCTGTGGCCTACACCAGCGTCGCTCTGTAACAGGCTTACAGTTTATGGCCTTTACATTTAGGCTATCACTGTTAATGCTGTGTTGTGTTGTGTTGTGTTGGTAACTTAAACCATTCATGAGTTGAATTTACAGTACTGTTTTGTAGCTGTGATAAAACAATTACATTTATTAATGCACACAGATAGACTTGATATATTATGTGTATATAGCACTGATTAATATCTATGGAGAGTGGTGTGTCAGTGTGGATCTACTGTAAGCTGCAAATCCTTTGTTTTTCCCACCAAGATCATTACATTGGTTATTGTCACTTTGCTGGTGACTTAAATTTAAACAATGTATTGGCCCTGCTACCGCTACTGAAGATCAGCTCCAGACATCCAAGTGGTAGATTATTAATGTAACATATCTGAGCCAACAAGTTGATCAATGGTTTCTCACTTTCAAAACAACTTTGTTGTACAGCTTTATGTATATGTAAAACTTTTTGTTGATACTGATGATGCTTCAAATTTAAATAAAATAATGACAAAAACATTAACTGTGTCACTGATTTCATGTGTTGTTTTAATGTGAGGAATAATATGGTATAATATGTGTTTAAAATATGTTTTTGAAAACAGGTTTACCTGTACACTGAGATCCAGGGAAAAGGGGGGAACAGAGTGTGTTCTGCCACCAGCACTCATCTTGCTGGTTGCCAGTTCCTCCCTGTCCACTTACATTTAACAGAGGGAACTAAACAAGACAAATGAGAAGTGGTTAGTATGTTTCAGTAAACAGCTGCCTGAGACATAAAAGGTGGAACCCACTTTACATCTGATGAATTATGAAACACTGGTTAGGCCAATATTTTTAATTCCCTATCACGCTGATCACATCATATTGATAATTTTATGACATAATTTTAAAGAAACCCTTACCTCTGGCACATCTCCAACAAAGTCATAAGCAATCCCATACTTGGGGATCTGACCTGCTGGTGCACATAAGCAGGACTCTTTTTCTCCTGAAGATTCCTCCTTTTGAATCTTGTCGACTGAGACGTCTGTCTCTTCACCTGCAGTTGATTCAGCTGCTGCCGTTTTGCAGTCTAAGCAAATCTCTTGCTCAGCGATTGGCAGGAGGGTACTGGAGCCCTCCTGTGAATCAAGAGATGTCTGAGCACTCTTCTCCATGCCAGACTTCTTTAATCTGGGTAAGAATTTACCAGATTCCAGTTCTGACTTCCCGTAATAAGGGCCCTCACATTCTGCATCCTCCTCCAGAGGTTTGAGGTCTGCCTGAGGATCATCAAAGACGTCCACCGGCGCCAGGACGGGAAAACTCATCTCCTCTTTGTCAGTCTCGGCCTCTGAATCACTCACTCCACCGGGAGACAACTCTGAGGCCGATATTGGTCGGAAGTGAGTCCTGGGGGAAATGCGAATGGCCCTGTACTGCGTCCGGTTGATGCCATATATTCGTGGGTGGAAGGCTTCATTCTCAGAGTCCGAGCAAAGAATAGATTTGGGCTTGAACCCTGGACTGAACGAAGCCATGTCCTCAGGCTCAAAAGAACACTCAACATGGAGGACTTGAGAGAAGGGATTGTTCAGGTTGAAGGATGCGAACGGGTACTCTAGACCTTGCTCCTCACTATGCAAGCCTCCGTAAGATCCAAGCAAATCTTCATGGAAGATGAAAGAAAATCCCTTGTTCAATCCATCTCCGCCTCCTCTAATGGCCTGGTCACTCTGCCCAAAGGACACAAGAGGCCTCCACAGGGGCCTGTGTCCAGGGGCAAAGCAGCTGCCAGTGTTCATGAACACATCTGTGCCAGTGATGGTAAGCATGTCTGAGCTAGAAGCAGATGCAGCTGCAGCGGCACACTGTAGCAGACTATCTTGGGTGTCACTTGGTGGCACAACAGCCCAATTCTTGTCACCACTTAGTGTCTTCAACTCTCCATACACCCCTCCTAGGATGAACGATGTACTCTCCTTGTCAGAGTTCAAGTCCCAGGGCTTGGACGGAGTCATGTAATCCCCAGCACCATCTACCTTGGAGAGTTTGTTTTTGGCTAAGTCCTGTTCTTCTTTCTTGCCTTCCCAAAGGTGATACTCTGACCGCTGCACTGCTTTTTTCTGAGGTCCCTGGATTGGAACTCCTTTCGGCTGCACCTCCAGACAACTGCAACAGTAACCGCTTGACTCATCTGAGAATAGCCCCTCGCTTGGTTTTTCTGCTCCTTGCCTAGACATTACAGATTTGTCATCTCCTATTGCAGTCCAAATGTCCTTTATTATCCCTGAGCTGTAGTCATCACTGTGTTGGTTTGTGTTGTCCGAAAACATGCCAGTGCTGTACTGTTTACTCTCATCTTCTTCCAATGCTATACCACAAATGGACTCCAATTTAGATTTTTTGGTGAAGGTCTGATTGGATGTTGTACTAACACTGACCTCCTCACACTTGCGGCCAGAGTTTTCTTGCAAAAAATCTAAGATTTCATCCTCCAGATATGTACCAGAGAGAGGAGGGATCATACAATCAATCTCTTCATTGCCAATTTGAGCAGCATCCTCTGTTGGAACATTTCCTTGCTCATTGTCTGAGCGAGTCTCCTCTGAATGTGACCATGGACTGCAAGTTCGTGTTGAAAGGTTAGAACAGTGTTCAGTTTCGTCAAAGGCACTATTTTTGGTCCATATTAGCAAACGAGACTGTTTATTAGAATGTGGGTCGAGACAGCTACTAGAATCTGTGTTGTTTTCGTGACCAACGGTGAGTGAGTCGCGGGGAAAAGGAAAAGTGGGGCTGTCATACTGCAGCTCAAAAAGAGAGAAGCAGGATGAGTTCAAACCCGATGGTTCACTGGTGGCTTCAGGAACAGGTGGCTCCTCCAGGTTTCCAGATAGTTTTCTCAGGGTGAATGAAACGCTATCAAGAAGGGGGGAGAGCCGAATGGGAGAGTCTCCTACAAAGCTTTCTCCATCTATATCTTCTGAAGTAGATGGCGAATAACATCCCCACACTTGAGCCATGTTTTCAAGATCCTCCATTAGGAATCCAACAGATCCCGAAGCTTCCTGTGAGTCTGCCCGTATTGCACTTTTCCCTTGCTGCTCAAGGCCATCTAACACTAAACAACATTCTGCCTCAACGTCTCCATGCTCTTTGCTTTTTTGTCGAATCATGCTTAAGATCCGACTCTCTTGTATAGAGTCTGAGGCACTAGTATCCAATATGGATTGATAAATATCAACTTCATAGAAGTGAGTGAATTCAGACAGATGCTTGTCATCTAAATCTCTACTATCCTCTGGCTGAGGGCAGCTTGAGGTCCCAGTGAGTTCAGCAGTTTCATCTTCTGCTTCGCCAGGCCCTTCCACAAAGTGCCCATCCACAAACGAGCCTGCAGCTAGGTATGCTCTCTGGTAGCTCTCATTGGCAATGCAGATTCCCTGGATTCTCTCCGGCAGCCTCTCCATGTCAGTTGAAAAAGCAAAGCCGTCAGGAGAGTCTACCTTGCTTCGATACTTTGTTTCCAGCTTGCTTTGTCTGCTGCTGAAAGGTACAAAATATTCTGTGATGGGCTCAGTGTACCAAAGTGGCTCCTCCATATATTCCTTCTTGTTTCTGGCCTCAACTCCGGACTCTTTTGCTTCCTTCCAGCTGGGATCTTTACGAATCTCCTTCAGCGGTCTCTTCCCCTTTTTGTAAAGCTGTGGTTGTTTGGCAGCACCTCCAGTGGCACTGCTACTACTCCCTCCTGCATTTCTGCGCTCATCTTTGTCGATAACCTTCACCTGAAGCTTCACCTGCCCGCTGTTGCGTGTTCTCTTATTCTTTGCAGCCTCCCTGGATTTGTGCCTTATTCTAACTGCCTTGCTTCTAGATGACTTAGAGTCACCCTGGTTCCCACTTGAGCTTGAGCCCGCCTCACTAGAGCCAGAAGACCAGGATCTGGGTCTGTATTTGCCCTCAGATCTGTGTCTTGTCTGTCTCTTAGAGTGGACGGTAGACTTCTCCTCCGCTGCTGCACCACCATGGTAACGGTTTTCTTTCTCCTTCTTGCTTCGTCGTTGCTGGCCTCTCTCGTTGGTCACAGTAGTGATGGTTCCACATGCCTCCAGGTTTCGCTCCTTTGCAGCCTCACCTTCACTGTTGCAATCTTTTGGGGAAGAGGTGTCTGTGCTGGTCTGTGGGGCTGCAGAGGATGATGAACTTGAGTATGCGCAGGCCTTAGCCTTGTTCCACACCGTCATGATCTCTTGGAGACAAACAGGTTTCTCTGACAAAGGAGGAAAGGCTTCATAATACCTGCATTATTAACAGACAGAGAGAAAACTTAATTTAAATGCATTCTCAGCAGTAGTGATCAGATAAGCAACTGAATATTGGTGTGTTCTACAGCCACTTCTTTTTTAAACACACATTCATAGATACAAAATGTCCATGATGTAGCTTACATTTCCACCTGGTCCTTTGAAGAGGGGGACTCAGCCCGTTCTGGAGACTGAGAGCCATCAGATTTCTTCTGAATCTGTTTTTCCTCTATAAAAGACATTGGACATTAAGACATGTTATTATTGCAGTTATTATTCACCTTTTTCTATTTATTTGTTTTTTATTTAAAAAAAGTTATAAACACAATAATTAATAAAGGATATGAATCAAACCTTTCTGTTTGTTTTGGATGTCCTTTAGTTTAGAGCAAAGCTCTTCAACCAGGCTCTCAATTCCAGAGTTCTGCATGAATGAGAAAGACGAAGATCAGGATTATCTTTTTGAAAACCCAAACTGAATACTTGGATTGCACAGCCGATCTCAATTCAACATATTTGACAAAGGGTTATATGTCCAGTAATGTGAATGAAAACATTTGACATGTGAAGACAATCTAATCAAATGACACATCTTACTATAGAACATGAATGACTGATGACAATGTCAATATTATGGTATTACTGGTACTTTTACACTGGTACTCTTACAACTGACACGACAAGTCACACCCAGGTATTTTAGGGGGACACTGAGCGCCAGCCCTAGAACCTGTTGGTTTTTTTTTACAAAAAACAAGCCCTCACATAACAAAACAAGAATCCTTTATTTTTCTAACTCCAAACACAACTATGACTGATGAGATCCAGTAACAATAGGTAAGAATGCAGAGTTCCCAAAAGCTACCTTGACCCCTAATGTGACCCAAAAGAAAAAATTAAAAGCATGGGGTTGACACAAGTCGAGCCAGCTTACGAGCTTAGGCATTCTCTGCTATGACTGTGCTATATTTAGCTATGGTGCAGAAATGCTTTTAAAAAAATAAAAATAAAAAAGGGCTGAGCAATAGTACAAGTGATAGCCCCACAATGTTCTGAGACACTGAACATTTACTACATATCCTGGTCAGCTTACCGTCATCTCAAACTGAGCAATATGATACATAAAAACACATAAACAACAAGGGTTCTTCATGTTCTTCAAGATCTTCATGTGCTAGCTTACACCAAGTAGGCACTGTCGAAGCAAACAGCCTCAAACAAATCACAACATAGCTGCTCTTCAGTACTAGTCCTGCCTCTTTAGCTCACTTATTTCCTGTTCACTCTTCCGAAAAAATAATATTCCTTACCATGCCACTTCATAAAAAGCAATGCAATGTTTTCTCCTGCCCTGTGTTTCCTCTTGCATCATTGTGCTAATGCCGGTCAGCTGACAGCAGACCGACTCTGCTGCAATCCTGTGCTGGTTAAAAAATAGACCGCAGAGTCCAGTCCCCAGAGAGGAGCTCAACACTCCTCCTCTTGCCTTGCAGACCCTTCCCCCTACCCTCCCTCCAGCTTTCTGTTGTGTCATTCTCAACTCACACACCTCCCTTACTACTGCTGGCCACAGACGAAAACGTCAGCAAATCTCTCCGTAGCTTTTCACTCACACAAAGTTATGGAACTAAATTAATAAAATTCTGGGATACACTCTTATATGCAAATGACAATTCTTTGAAGGTCATGCATTATAAGCAAGGATAGCAAGTTTTTGTATCACAAAACCACTTGAAACAACTGACCTTAATATAATCTTTTCAATGAGAACTAATTGAAGGTGTGGCCACCAAGCCAAGTGAGGTGACGATTCATGTGCAATTAACATCTTCCCCTTGATTAATACTTTAGCCTCCCACACTGACATAGCTGTATTCAGTGTCTATTCACCGTGATTCACGCAATTAATATCCACATGACTGCACCTTAACAAGCAACAAGAAATACTACTGTAATAAATTCCTGACATAATTAGACCAATCACCCTCTTATGCATTCTGTACTCAGAATGCTTTTCATTCAAAAGTTTCATAAAAGACAGGGCAGATCAAACAGTTCCTCCTTCAATGCATGAGTAATGACTTGCATTCCTCCAAAGTAAAATGTATTCAAGTGAATGATTATTTTACACTACAGACAAACTGATCGACTATGAGTAACTTGATTAACACAACTCCTCCAAAACATCATGAAACTCACAGGATTACAACAATCAGTAATGATGATGCTTACTTCATCAGATGCAGAGCGGAGGCATTGCACAGCAGCTTGCTTCTTCATTTCCTCAAGACTCAGGTCGGTCCCACCTTTCTTCTTACTCTTGCCCCATTTCTTCCCAGTTCCCTTCTCCCAGCCCAAGAAGATGTCATTTTCCTTTCAGATACAAACCAAGAAAAGTCAGTCACAAAGGACAGTAAAACAAACATAAAAAAGAAAGAAAAAGAAAAAACATATAAAGATTACACTAATTATATACCAAATGCATATAAACATTTCTATACAGGCTTATATACCATGACAATTCTTACCCAAACACAGCAAATTGCATATCAATAAATGCAATGACAAATGACAGAAATCAAAGGAGGAATTATTCAGTGGTGGTGCAGTGCCATGATTTGAAAGAAAAGCCCCATTGTTAACCTCTCCTAGCAAATTGAAGTCTTCCTCTAACAAGGCCATTATATTCACACACTAACTTCCCTTTCTGAATAAAGCCCACTGCCCACTCATTTGACATAACACAAACAATGACAAACAATAATTTTTCTAAGCTTTTTGACTTGACTACAAACATTCCTTTAAGGTCGTGGGGGCCCACCTGGTCCTGCAGGTCGTAGTCGTAACTGTCGTGCAGGAGAAGGCTGAGAACGTAGCGGGTGTAAATCATGGCATCAATCCCGCACTTCTCAAGCTCCTGGCCAAGCCAGCTTTGTACTGGACCCAGCGACTGGAGCAAGGACATCTCTGAGGCAGGCAGGGGGCCCACGAGGGGGTAGGGGCAAGAGAGGTTTTCAGGAGGAGCAGGACCGTCTGAATCGGTGCTCACTGGACGCATGGGACCTCAGGTATTGGCCATTCTCAGGTGGAGCAGCATTGTGATGAGTAGTTACTGTAGGGGGGGTCAGTGGAGAAGGGCACGGAGAAAGGACGAGGCAGAACCTTGGGAACAGGGGGCAGTCACTCCAGCAGGACGAACTGAAGGGGCTCTACATGGGGAGGCATGTAGGATGTTATTTTTTCTTGTTTTTTTTTTTTTTATTGCTTTTAGCAAAAAAACGGGGATTTTACTCGTCAGGCATGGCTTATGCTGCTGATAGATCTCAGCTGCTGGGCAAAACACAGGACGTGTTTGCGTCTCAGTCGGAGGGGTCCATTTTGTGCTACGTCTTACTTCACCGGCACAACCTGAATCAGAAAAAGCATGCATCAGTTTTTCTGAAATATTTTCAATGTGGAATCAAAGCATTTGAAAAAACACAGATAAAGTCAAAGACCTTAATCATACCACCACCACCCCCAGAGCCAAACAGCAAGCAACGAGGCATCTTTACATTTTAAACAATGCACAACTGCATGAGGTCACTGCTTTTGGAAATGGAAATGATCCACAGCATGCAAGTTTTGTTCCTTATCCCAAAGGATGATTTTAATGACTGTTCATTGTCTTGCTTACCAGCAAACTAATGGGCTCCTGAGAGAGTACAAGCTCTTTAAATAATGCAGACAGCAGACACAATCATGGCACATTATGGTGGTAAGACCTCCTTAAAGTGATACACAGGTTAATGAGAACTACTGGCCGCACTCTATGGGAGGCTTGGGTTTAAACCCCTGTGATGTGCATATTCCTCAAAATACAGCACACTCACCACAAAGTGACCTTTCACATTAATGTGCAAGTATCTCAAACATCTGAGTTATTTAAGCCCATATGTGTAATGACCCTTCTGTTACGTAAATGCTATGTAACACAAGAACTGACAAGAGAAGTGGTCATGACCATGTCATTTTGAAACATCTGACTGATAGCAAGGGTTTGTAATTCTCCCAAAACAGGAAGCACCACTTTTCTCCTTCTCACTTTGACTTATTATTCCTTCATTAAAAAATTAATAAAAATCACAAAAACCAACAGCTGAATAGTTTCAATTGCGATTAATAAAACCGAACAATTCTAAGATTAATTCCCATGTCAAAAACCTACAAGCAAACTCCGGTAGTTGAGTAAGTGTGTGGACAACGGTCAGGGAAACGCTTGCTGTCAAGTGCATGTGTTTCATATGGCAGCAGTGGATTAGGGAGCCGACGTGAAGAGCAAATGGAGGCTGCACCGATTTGATTGGCTGGCCCGGTCGTCATTCAACAGTGGCATATTATAGGTTACCCGTTAGAGACGTCAAAAGGGCAAGATAAGAAGCTTTGCAGTATGCAACCATACCATTTCAGCAGTCATAGCTCTTTCGTAGAATAATACTGTGTCACTTCAATAAATGCAGATGGACAACAGCTGAAATGTTAGCGAGCACCGTCGATAATTGCTAAATATGGCTGACCAGTGTCTACAACCCAGCTGTTTCTTGTATGCACACTAGCCCCGGCAGCTAGCTCCTGACTGCACATACCAACTTTATCCTGCAACCCTTTATACTTAAGGCAGTTACTTTGTCACGGAAAGGAACGAAATAATTAATTGATGTAACGTTAACTAGCGAGTAATCTAACTTTATTTCGGGTTTATTGTAACGCTGTGCAAATATGAATTACTGGCATTAACATAACATTGCTGGGCTACCAAGTGCGGTAATGCAACTTCAGTTACAGCCAGGAAGGATATTTGAAAGGAAGCGTTAATGTCATTGTAATATTAATATACCACAGGATCGGTCCGTAGGTGACAGCTGAGGTGTCAACGTACGTTACACTGACTTTTGGCATTAACGTCGGTTAGTTCGTCCTTTTGCAGTCAAACGGCAAGGTTAGCTGGACCACCGACCTTTAGCTAATGAGCTAAGTTAGCCAAGTTAGCTGCAGAGACCTGTCCCGTCTTCTGCAATAAGGCAGTTTATTATTTTTTCGTTTTTCTAACATGTATCTTTCAGGTGAGACAGAGTACGTTTCAGTGTAATTAATCTAATCACGATGTCTCCCAGACCCCGCAAAGACTAACGTTAGTTTCGTAACGTTATATGTCGGGCAGGTGAACGGAGGCTGCTTCTATACGCTGACATTAGAGCCCCGATGGCTCTCCATTAAAGAGTTAGCTAGCAGCAACACGCGAACGTTAGGCCAAGTGGTAACTTTCAGTCGGAAATGTAGCACTCAAAATGGCCTAAAGTCAAAACAACACTGTATAAATTCAATTTGAAATAAATGTTAGCTAACGTTAGCTTTCACGTACGGTTGTTGTTGTGATCAAGGGGGAGGAGGAGCGGCTGCCCCGGTAGGCTACCAGAGGACTGTCAGACGTTTTCCCTTCAAAAATGTACGCCATATCGTCATACAGCGAAAGAGTAAGCTGAGTAAACATGAAACACTAAATGGGGACAAAACCACCACAGGGCGAAAAGAAATGGCAGCCTGTTCGCTGGTTTACTTACCTGCCGTGGGCTGAAGTAAAGAGGAGCAGCGAAAGGGGAGCGGCTATTTCTCTCCCGCTGCCGTTCCGAGCTCGAGCTCTGGAATCCGCTGCGGTAGCATCGCGTATCATGGACGCCGACAGAAATGGCGCTGTTTTCACATCCAGTGCTTCTTCAACAGCGTCAAGGCAACCGGCGACATTCTGGCTCAAGCAGGAGGAAGGTCATTCCTCGATGGCACTTAATACTAAGAGCCACAATGTCCGCTACTGAAAAGCCAGTTTCATTCAGTGAAGGACTCCTGAATGCGCCACCCTCCGCGTTCGTATCTAGGCAACAAGGCAAACCTCTGCCCGTCCTATTCGTATAGGTTTTGTTCCTCCGCTAGAGTATTGCATCAGAAGCCCAACTAGTACTCTTATCATTTGTACTAAAATAAAATGATGAATGACATTAAGCAGCTTAGACTCAGCACTGGAAATGATTAAATCTGCTCTTTTGGGTTTCTTAAAAATAAAGACACATATGTGCAAATAACTATTTTCTTGTAAAATAACACCATTCTTCAAGTTTTTATACAGAATTTGCACAATACAACTTTTAATATTTATCATATTAACTGTGTGATGGTTATTTTATTTTCACATAGTAGGTTTGTTAGGCTTTATGAAAGAGTACAAAGCAAATCAACATAGTCAGCATATTTCTAAATTAAACCACAACAGGGACAACATTTCGGAGCCATTTTGCCATTTGTATGAGTTTTAGACGTCTTCCACAGACAGAAGCAGTAGTTATTGACCAAAGACAATGTCACTTTCGTAGTTATATTTTTGACAAAGCAACCAACCTGAATTAGATTTTGGATTTGTTCTAATTTATTAGATTCCTTTTATAATAGTTTCTATGGAAATATTATATCTTTCTCTAGTGTGACCGAATGCTTAATTACTAGTAGAAAGATTATTCTGTACCGATGACATTTTTGGATTCAGTTATAGCAGATAAGACTGGCCACACACACTTATCATAATTGTCCATGTGGTGGGAAAAATATCATCACTTCTATCAGTACTGCTCCTCTTACTGTACCTCTATTAACTGCTCCCATTAGCCTACTACAACTGTGGTGTTACCATTACCACCAGTACTATTTATAGTGCCTCTACTCCTCAAGAGCAAAAGTAGTACAGTAAGGTCTTGTTACTCGAACCTGCAACCTTTTCCTGCCTCTCGAAGCCAGTAGTTCACCACTAACCACTAAGTGTGTGTGTGTATCTTGGGGGTGGTGCTTATTATTTATCACACCACATGCCCCCAATCAAGGGTCTATTCTGTGGCACACTTCATCTGCCCTCTGACCCCAGGGGTTGTGACCTTTGTGACGAGATGAGTCGAGGCCTATTGACCAGCTGGTTGCACTCCTTTCACCACACACACACACACACAGATACACACACACAGATACACAGAGAAACACACACTCGCTTCACTGCCTCCTTGCCATGCTACCCGATGTAATTATCTTTAAGCGTGTGGGGTGAGTGTGTGTAGAGAAAAGAGGTCAGTGTGTGGACATGAGAGCAAAATAGAAAAAAAGGCAGTGTAGAAGTATTTAAAAGCTGATATGTTACAAATACAATATGTGTCATTTTACTACAGTTCCCAGGGTCCCCCGCGGGCCAGTTAGCAAACTAACTAATATTGAGCTTTTGAAATCCGAAGCCGGAGTGCTGTAGCTGAGGGCCAATCACAAATTGACCCTCTGTAACGCTTACTGTGGCCTGATCGATGAGGAAGTTGTGTGGGTTTTCACCATCAATATACTGTGCACACACTGCAAAACATCCTTTTCATTAACTCCTGAGACACCGAGCCTTAAAATGATAAGCTCAAAGACTCAATACCAGAGTTCGTTAAGATGGATTCTTTATCTCTCACTGAGTTCTGTTCTCTTCCCTGTCACCGATAAAATCTCCTCTGAACCTCAGCCACGCCAGCATGCAACGACTTAACATTCGCCAAGCAACATCTCAATCTGCGCTGCTCTTTGCTCTGCAGCTTTCTCATTTGCCTGTGTTAATTGAGAGTCAATTTGGAGCAGATGGCACAGTTAAAAGACGCCCCATAATCCTCTCCCAGGAAGGGGGTTAGGGAGATGGGGGGGGGGTAGAGAGGCCTCTGGGCAATTTCATTCCAAGGTTGTGAAAGCAAAAACGTTTCCCACAAAGCTTTAGCACTGCTTTCCACCTTAACTGCGAGTTCACGGTGCTGTCTGAGGTGAAGCTGGTTATCGTCCGCTGGGTGGGTCACTGAGGTAAATCCTTAATTAGTCACAGCTCACAAGCAAGATAACTATAGACGTTGTATATCTGTACATACTGACTTGTTTACATTGCCTCTGTGTCCCAACTCAACCGTCATTGACATTTAGGATAATACTAACAAAACACATTTATGAATGATTGGATGTAATTGCAATGACTCATTAGAATCAGTTGGGTTTTATCAGATATTTGTAAATCTATTGTTGTGTAGACTAGTTTCAACTATTAACTATTAAAAACTACTAACTCTGGTTGAAACGTTCAATGTTTAAGAATGCTTTAGCTGGTCAGGATGTCAGCTGTAGCATCCAAGGGGGCAAACAATATATTGAACTTAACTACAAATCCTTTGTAAATGTAGGTATTATTTATTTTTATTTACATGGAGAAATGTGTGTTTCAGAGTAATAGTCCACATGCAGTTTAGAATGGGAAGGAAATTATGTGACATTCTTTGTTTATAATGTTATTAGCATAATATTCTGAAATTGATATAATATTCTTTTATTTATGTCATATATAATTTAACTGTGTTTTATCAATTGTAAGGTCAGATATTTTGACCATATTGAACTCAAAGAAGGCCATATATTAGTGGCTAATGTTAGTTTTGTCAGTTAGCTCAGTTAGTAAGTTAGTAACTAGTTTGTGTTGTGCAGTGTATTTAAATTTAATGGTGTGTAACTCTCCATTTAGTACTTGTATGTTATAAGTTTGAACGTCAGCTATTACGTTAATTACAGTTAGGCTAATGATTGTGTTGCAATAGCCTAACCAATGTCATTTGGTCATTAAGTTATTGCCATAACACTTTCTAATTTTAAAAGATGTCACCGTTTTGCATCGTTATTAAACCGACTTTTGCTTAGGTCTCAAGTCAGATGCATGTAGATTCTAAGCAACCTCGTACTCTTCAACCTAAACAAGCCATATTAGAAAGCTAACTTTAGTTTTAGTTTAGTTTTTAGTTAGCTCTGTTAGTAACACAACAGTGACATCTCTTACACTTAAGCAAATGTTACACTAACCTTTACGTTAAAAGTAGTTGGTAGGTGCAACCCACTGATCTCCACTGAGTAAACACGTTACAACTAGACTAAATCATGTAGCTTAGTTACAACATCTAGTGCCACCGGTCGGGCTCCGGATCCATCATTAAAACTAAGTACATACCTTGTTAACGTCATCAACCTAATAATTAGAAATGTGGCAAAACAATAGGAATAACATTTGACTGTGTAGGATTTTGTGCCTCTTTCCCAAACGGAGCTGCTAAGTATTAGTGAGTCACTCTAACTCTCTAAGGTAAAATGTTACAATATGTTTCAGTGTGTGTATTGTATTGTATTGTATTGTATTGTATTGAGCTAGTGTTTAGTTTGTCTCATTCTAAGGTAACAAAAACACAGTGATTCTTATTTTCAGGTGATTATACACTAATATAAACATACCTCTGAATATTATATTCCATTTCTGACAATAGATCCTCCTACACGTTAAACACCCTAAACAAATGGATCATTAGAAGAAAGACTTGACTCACATTGCCGGGAATAATTCAGAACCAGTAAGTTCAGGACTTGCTGTTGGCAGTCAATGCAGTATTGATCAAGTCTACAGTAAATATGTAACCAATCATCAGAGCAGGACAGATCTGACTGTAGGGTCAGTCTTGCATTTTTCTGTTCTATCTAGTAAGAGCGTATTTAAGACAATAAAAGTTAATCATATACTATCCAGGTGATCCTTTGACTGAACTCATGGCACTTATTCATCAACATCACCAGTATGTCCAGACAATCACATGTCAACGTTCATCATAGGAGGGACTGATGCCATGTGTGCATCAAACAGAGATTATTGCCTCCTGTTAAGTTGACACACTTCTCACGACACTAATCCTTTTCCAGAATTTAAACACTTGCCTTGGAAAGAGACCAATCACAGCTTGAGGCACGAGTCAAACAGACCAATCAAGCTCTTTTGGGAAGAAACAAATCCCGCCTCAACCAAAGCCATATGACTTGGGTTCCTCTTTCTTGTCTCCAAAGCTGTTTACCGCTGTCTGCTCTGTGTCTGGACTCTGGTGTTGTTGTATGTGCTCTCACACAGACTGCTGCAATAGTGACGTGACTGATACAGTTGCACACTGCTTCCACTGGCACCAGGCCAGTATACCTGACCTCAGGCCATTCAGAGAGATAATGAAAGCAAACTGTAGGTCCTTTCTTCTTAAGTGTATGATTTATACCTGCAGTGCTGACAATCCACTGGGCTCTCCCCTACTCCTGTTTATTACTTGTCACTGTAGTCGTGCTGTGTCTTGCAGAGATAACCAAGCTGCAAAGTTTTATCGAGAGCCAAAACATTAAAACAGAGGGAGGGTGCAGTTATGTGTGAGGTTGAGCACAACTAATGTTAAGTACAAGAGTTGATCCAGTTGTTAATTTTGATGCATTCCATTGCAATTCTCCACTTGCAACAAGTGTCTGTGCGGGAGGAGTCCACAGTGTGTTTGCAGTCTCTCTGTTTCACATGACTCTTATATGAATCTAACCAAAATGATCTCTTTCATCCCTAGGAGCTCTGAATTTGGATACTGCGATACTAATTGGACATAGTAGTATCCAAATCTGAAGGACATTTTAACTGAATTTCTAATGAAATGAAATACAATTTGACAGATTGTTTCTACCAGTATTAGGAGTTGTTTCATCAAGACAAACAGTTGTTGGCTCTTATTCTCCAGTTTGGTGCCATTGAACTGTTGCAGAAGATGGTGCAACAAGATGATGTAATTAAAAGAGCATTAATGTTTCATGTATTCATGTTGAGAAACGTCTCCTCATCACTCCACACAGATCTGTTGTTTTCGTCTCTTCAGTGGAAGCTTGAGTCAAAAGACCAGTGTATAGGATGTCATGGCATCGAGAAGTAAAGTTGCTGATTGCAATAGCTGAATAAAGCTCAGAATCCCAAGCATAGGAGAAACTACGAGGGCTGTGAAACTCACGAAAAGAGCCACTGTTTAGTTTGTCCGTTCTGGGTTACTGTAGAAACATGGCAGTTCAACATGGCGGACTCTGTGGAAGTGGACCCACACTCTGTAGATATAGACAGCTCATTCTAAGGTATGTAAACACAATGATTCCTATAGTCAGACTTTTTTTTTGACTGTTTTCAGTATTCAGGTTTTTTTTTTAAGTAAAGAATTTATTCAAACAAATAGTTTAAAACACCAACTGAATAAATTTTCCAACTGAAAGCTGTACTGTTGAAATGCAACAAATTGTCCTTTTCTTTAGAGCTGGGACCCAATAAGTGGACAATCCCTGTAATCCCTGTGTATGTGTATGTGTATGTATATCCTAAATATCCTCACCTATAAAACTAAATCTAAGTTGAACTATGCCTGAATAAATCACATTTAGCAGACATAAAGACATAAATCGAGACATAAATCAAAGAAGCTTTATTATTTTTTATAATACATCAGTCAAATATCTTTTTGTCGCCCTTTAATGATTTAAGTCAGGTCGTTTCCAGGAGACGCCTGCCTTTGAAATAACTTTAGTTCCCATCTTTATGTGACATGTTTTAGCTGCAGTAGTGTGTGTTTCGAGCAGCAGCACACACACTTCTACAGCAGGTCACTGAGTTCTTTCTGTCACTGTTTGCAGCCTCTCACTTACATTGTCTACTGGCTCTGCCTGTGTGCAGCAAAGGGTCAACTCTAGTAAACACATATGATCCTGTTTATCTTTGTTCAGAAGAACTCGTAGGCACATGATCTAAAGAGGTTAATTTCCCTGTGATTCAATTATTACTCCAGCGGAGCGATCAATCAGTGGGTCAGTCGATACAGCTCAGTCAGTCTGAGGGCTCGGTGTTGTTGGCCTCTTAATTACACAAAGCCACTAACCCGAGGCTCATAAAGCAGCCTTTAAACACCTTTAATCATTGCATTAGGACTAACGGCTTACGTTATCACGTTTTATATCGTAAAACAATTCAATCAGGCATTCCAACAAATGTTTACTGTCATCAT
The DNA here is from genome assembly GCF_905237075.1 of Dicentrarchus labrax. Taxonomy (NCBI): domain Eukaryota; kingdom Metazoa; phylum Chordata; class Actinopteri; family Moronidae; genus Dicentrarchus; species Dicentrarchus labrax. The sequence goes on from NW_026136717.1 coordinate 4,094,850, forward strand.
GTGATGAGGTGATAATTGACTGATTGCTTTAATAAGTACCTTACACCAGTGATTCCCCCACATCCCAGTCTGATAAACTCCTTCATCAACACCTACACTATTGTTCAAAATGTGTCTATTTGTTTCAAAAAGGATTTTATTGAATTCTTAATCATATAAAAGTTGACATAATAGTGGATGTTACAATATTTTCATACAACCGCATGGATGGCAAAAGCTGGACATTCCAACTATTTATCCATTACTTTTAGCCTTTTAGTTTCAATTATTTCTCAGTTATTTTCAGGTTATTATTTTAATTATTTATCCAATATTTCTAGCTAATAATTTCAATTATTTATATTAATTACTTTTAGCCAATTATTTTAACGATTTATCCATTACTTTCAGCTAATAATTTCACCTCCTCTGCTTGCAGGCTAACTAGTTTTTACCCACACTTCCAATAACACCTAAGGGCAGAAGAACCCCTGTTTTGGAATCACTGACGTAAACCCTGGAGGGTGCTCAGGGATCGAAACTACTGATGTAAAAATGTGTCAAACTTCATGCAGGGAGAGAAACCTGAGGCCACTGAGGGTTTCTGTGGATGAATTCCGCGCTGGCTGACGGTGATGAAGGCCGAGATAACTCTGACAATGTGTAAATGTGTCTGTCCTGAAGGACCTCTCTTGGTGCTGCTGACGATAAAGCGGGACAAAGTCTCCTTGTCATGTGTTTTACTGCGCGCGTGTGTGAGTGTGTGTGAGCGACTGAATAAGAGAATGAGACAGAGAGCAGGCCTGTTTGCAACGGGACAGTGCACACACATTGCCAGTTTAACTTACGTCACAGGCAAGTGGCTGTAAAAGCAGGAAAATGTGGATTACGTCATGTGGGTGCTGTCTATAACAGAGAGCCTGTTATCAGCACAGTACAGGTATGGATGTGCTCTCAATGCAAATACCACAGCCTCACAGCCCTCTGTTAACCTGTCTGCTGTCTGCAGTCTCCAGTGATTACTGATAGCAGCTTTACAACACAGCTCCGACTGATGTGTTTCTTTTTCTCTTCTGCAGCTGACTGATCAGAGGCCGCTTAACAAACAAAGAACTTTTAAACGGATAGGGTTGGGGTTTTACAGGAGCTGTAACCAGTTTAAAGTAAATACATCCATAGTTTCATTTGCAGGATAAAGTTAAAGGAAAGCTCCAGTATTTTGGGAAATGCAGGTCTTTGTTTACCAGAAACACTGGAAGTATTGAGGGAAACAGTTCAGTCTAAGTCTCTCCTACTGACAGAATGACAGCTTAAACCATTGCAAATAAAGTAATACCGGTATATACATCTAATAACAAATAACAGATGTAGAGACGAGGGAAAAAAGAAAAGAAAAAGAAAAAGAAATAAGAGCATACAACAGATTTCCAGCATCAGCATGTTTCAATGGCAACTTTTAAGCACTTTGAATGTTTGGCACTCACGCCTCTGATGCCTTTTGTAATGTTCAAGAGGCATAAGCTTAGATTGACCATTGTTTTATTGTAGATTGCAATCACTTAACAGTTGATTCTGTGGTGCTGCTACGGTGCCCAGATGTTGTTAGTCTAATGTAATGATGGATAATGCAATGTATTTTAAAAAGTGTCTGCGTTGGTGTGGGTGGTACAGGTAATGGCAAAAACGTTTAAAAAAAGATATTCTATTATAATAAGATGTGATATATGTAAGTATATGTGTGTATCCTAGGGCCCCCACAGATCTAGATCTTATATCAGATCATCTAGATTGTGTCATCTTTAATCTAGAATTATGCTTCTCTGGGCTGCACAAATGGTGCCAGCTGATTTCATACTTCTATGCTACATTGCTGTCATTTTTGTCTCTGTTTCAAACCTGCTTCTTGACAGGAATGGAATCAATTAATCTGCTTACTAGATGTGCAGGTCTGAGCAACATGTAGTTGAGATGTGGGAGGTGGGTTCTTTGCAGAAGCATTTAGCTTTAGTCAACCTCTTATTCAAATGTTTTAGAGTTGCTGGAAGTCAAAATGTAGTTCTTTAAGCTTGCATGAATACACATTAGGTAAATTAATGGTGTACATTTAGCAGCTATAAATTCATACAAATGAACTGAGAGTCGTATAATTGTTATTTTTCTATATTGGAGCTGTTGGAAGTTGTTTGTCTAGATGACCGCTAACTGAGCCTAACAGAGCTAAACTTAATTATGTACCTTCACATCTCTGGATGTATTCTATCCAGTCTGTACGCTTTGAACTGAGTGCTCAGCTGCTAAAATCCAATGACATGACACAGATCAAATGGAAGCATGTTCTAGTGAACTCCTCATTCTCCTTTTTGGTTGGTTTTAAACCTGGTCCTCCACAATCCTAGGATGGTAAACATGATATATCATTATCCCAGGTTTCCAAAAAGTTGGAGCAGATAAGCTGCAACCCAACTAAAGTTCCTATCGCATCATGAACCTGCTTATCACGTGTGCAGGTCAAAGGTGACAGTGCTGACACTACTGTCTGGTAGGAGTTAGGGCTGTTTTGGGTTTCTTTCCCTCTATCACATTGTAAAGCCTTTTGGAGCTTCTTGGTCATGTTGATAAAGACAACACAATGTTATCAGTAAGCCACACATATTGTGTAAAAGAGACGCGTGACGGCAGAGACAGTCAGTGTCGCTCATAAAATCAGCATTCAGAGATGGAGACAGATCTTTAAAGCAGACTGATAGAGTCCTGTTGCACAGAAATAGCCTCAGTGACAGTAAGTTAAAAGGAATGTGTGGTATGGGAGGAACTCGCTGGTATGTTGTATAAGCCCTGCATGGCAACTGTTTAGTAGTCCACAAACGCAGTCAACAGGTCATTCCTGGGAGACAGGTTGTAGGGTAAAGGCTAATGACACGCCCATTAAGATCAATTAGCAAATGAACACATAGCTAATTCCAGTTGCTGAGTTATTAAGACTCAACTATTTCAGCTATGAACGTCTCACATGGCTTTGACTGCTGGAATTTAAAGCCCCATTTATCCGTCCGTCATAAAAACTCAGACAGATCATCCACCGGGTGACAGATTTTGGTTTCACTATCATCTTTTGTCTAGCTAAGACAATGATTACATAATGAGCCCATGCTTACATCCCCAGTGAGAGGATTTTGAAAGTGTCATGTAGTCATATGACCAATTCATAGCAGTAAGGTTGAAAAATGATTCTTTCAATTAAATTCAAGTAAAACTCCTTAATTCACTATTCAGTGCTCCTGTGTGTAAAATGTTTATGTGATTATAGCATCTTTAACCTTATTCTGATGACATAAAGTTTTTCTCTTTAAAAGGAAATAGACCATCCCAGTGAATATTGGTGAATTCAGTGTGTTGCTTTTAGCCCATTTCTTCTTGCTGTTTATAGGTCTGATTTGTGTATCAGTATGCATTGCTGTCTTTTTTCATAGTTCCAGTAGGGGCAGCAAAGTCAGAATTTTCTAACTATCCAGCTTTAATAAGTACACAATGTGTCACATTTTGACAAAAAGAGAAGTTGAGGCTTTTATATACATGAGAAATTGCCAGTTATGGCAATTAAATCTTGTGTCAATATCAATGGCAAAACCTCAGTTTCGAGGCGGCAGGGTGGCTCAATGGTTAGCACTGTCACCTCACAGCAAGAAAAGTTGCGTGGCTAGAAAATACCTATAACTAGTGTTTTCTATATTATTAATAACTATCTTGAATTAAAGGAATACACATAAGCATTTATTTTCTATATAAATACTCAAAATGCATTCAATATTCAGTGCATAAGATGACCTGATGAATGTAAGTCTAATATTCACTGTGTCATAGAGAACTATGGGTAACTGCAAAGTCAGGTGATAACTCTGTGGGTTTCTCACTGTGAGTGACGCCTACATTTGCCCTATATTTAATATACAAACATGAATTAGAGCACCTTTAATGTCCCCATCTTGTTCATTTAGTGTTTATTTTTGTTGTTTTTCTGTTGTTGATCAAAATCTAATGGTCATATTTTACACATTTGATGTTTACCTCTACACTGATGACACAACATCACAAAGTTGGAAAATGACACAACCAATAATAAAACCAGGCCATGAGTCAAACAGTCATGTGTCAAGCAGCCTTTCAGTGGTAGCAGACTTACATCGATCCCTCAGTAAAACCCAGTGACGCCCCATGACGCCTGCCAGGACAAGAAAACACACTTGGTTAAAGTACGGAGACAAAGAGCAGCAGTGTGTTTATCGTGTTTCTCCTGCTAAAGTCAGGCCACGAGATGAGCTGGACACCCCGGCAGCTCATATGACCAGAGATGTGTGGCTTTAAAACAGAATGAAGTATTCATAACTGCTCTACCTCCTCACGTGGACCAAGCTACGCAGAGTGTGTGTGTGTGTGTGTGTGTGTGTGTGTGTGTGTGTGTGTGGGTGGGTGTCTGACCACAAACATGTTGCATTAACACGGTTTGAGATTGAAGCCTATTGGAAGACCTACCATCAAGCCTGCATATAGTTTAGTACTTATATACACTGTAAAGTCATTTTAACTAAAAACAATTGTTGAAACAGATTACATAAGAAAATTAATGTGACACAATGTAAATTTTGTTTCTTGGAAAACATTCTTGATTAAGTACTTTTTACTAGGTATTTTTTCTTCAGGGTATAAATAAAAAATACAAAATTCTCTGTCACTTACAGTTACTAACACCAATTCATTAAGAATGTTTTTGTAACTTACAAAATATAGTTAGTTTTACTTAAATTCTTTTGAGTTAAATTAACTTATCTGGTTTTACAGTGTGTGGAAGACCATCTCAGCAAAAACTAGAAGAGAATTCAATCATAATAATATTTAATATGGGTAGGCTATAATAAAATATATTTGCACTTTCTAATAGGGCATACTTAATAAATGCTTTGTAGTGGCTTTATTGACGGTTATTAAACTTACTAACTTTAATTCTTTATATGGAAGCAAAGAAAGGCCACAAGGATTTGAATCATATAAGCACGTGAGAACATACAGTAATTGTGAGATTGAACCACTTTAAAACCATATTTACCAAAACCATATATTTAAAAAGCTATTTTCAAGTTTCTCACATTCAGTTTGTCAATAAAACTTGCTTTAAAAGACATAGTAGAAATGATATCACTTTATCATATAAAAATACATATAAAGTGTATGCCAGTGGATCTCAACCATAGTGGTGTCATGGCCCCCAAAAACTGATACAAATCAGTCCACAGACCAGTATTTCATAACATGTGTCTGACACTGTGGGCCACCCCTCAAACACGGCATTTAAAAACTTGAAGTAATCTTTTAACCAAATCAAACACATTTAGGCTATTCCATGTGATCTCCTTTTAGTAGCTTATGTAATAACTAATAATTTCACTTCCATTCAGTGAGCTTCCCCTGAAACTGTTTGGAGGCCCCCCCCCCCGAGGAGGTCTGCCTCCCACTTTGAAAAGCGCTGGTCATAGTGTAGTTTAACAGGCTAACAGTGAACAGTGTCAAACCTAAGAACAGAATGGTCGTTCTTATACATTCTCGCAATGGGCTTACTACTAGTCAATGAAATAACAGTGATATTTAAATATTCCCCACTTTTCTGGGGACCCCCTGAAATCCCCTCAAGGACCCCTGGGGATTCCTGGGCCCCAGGTTGAGAGCCAATGGTGTAGGCTATAGAAATGTAATGCATTTGTGCTTCTGTGCACATAATGTATTGCTAATAATGCAGTAAGAACATATAACCAGACAAATAAACATCAAAATACTGTAAAAGATGGAAAAATATTGGAGAACACATGCACCACAAAATACAGCAAACTCCTCACCCCACCACACTTTTCCTTCCCACCTGTATCTCCTGACTCCAGAGCCACATCCTCCTCCACTCTGGACACCTAATCCCCATAAGCCTTTATAATGCCCCACACACAGAGGGAGAGAGAGAGAGAGAGAGAGAGAGAGAGAGAGAGAGAGAGAGAGAGAGAGAGAGAGGGAGAGAGGGGAAGTGGAGAGAGGAAAGTCTGAGCTTAATGACCTTGCAAGCCGATTACAGGCCGAACCACGTTCCACAAACAGCACTGTGAGGCCTTGGACTCGGCCTGCGCAGTCAAATTGCCTACAGTCAAACAGGAAAGGGAACTCATGAATCCAGACGCAGTGACTGGTTCAGGATGGCAGCAGTGATTCATGATGGCACTAATGATAACAATGAACCTCTGCACTTCTTAGTGCCTGTTAGAAAACGCTGATTTCAATACTGGTTTGTGAAAGTGCAGAGTTGCAGCTGCCACTAGAGGGCGGCACAGGCATTCTGTAATTACACAACTGCCCCGGCTAGAGAAAGTGTGTTACTTGGCCAGTGCTCCCTGGTGGGCTAATAGAGCGTTGACCTGACCTAAAGACAGAACGAGAGATCCACAGACGGGGATTAAGAGGCAGCTTGATGCCTCTGATCGGAGGATTAACAAACTAGGTTTCAAAAGGTTCCCCTCTAGTATCTTTGAGTCTCTAAATCTCACTGTTGTTTTTCTCACGCCTGCCACCTCTGACTAATCACAATGCAGGAGGCCACACATCGACTCCAGTCAGGCTTAGTGTGCAATATCAGCTTACATTGCAGTTGTAGCTGTTGTGTAATTCTACAGATTTTCCTCTACTTGAACATGGTGTAACGATTGATGTTTTTGTGTGGAGTTTTGTGTGGGAGTCAGAAATCGGCCCTTGCGTAACTGCTAACACACTTGTGCTGTTTGTGAAGCAGCGACATACGTTGTATGTGGTTGATCCTGTTGTGTCAGAAACCCACCGCTCTGACCACTCGCTCGAGATTTTTTGCAAATGAGCGCACGCCTGGCAGCACGAGGTTATGGCAATGCTACCCTCAGCTGTTTGCTGCTGAAGCCCTCGTATCGACGCACTTCACGTCACCTTTTCGTTTTAAGCTTGAGATGGCTTCATCAAGGCTTGTACAAGTGTTTTTTTCTCAACCAATAAGCAGCTGAAAACCTCTTGATTTTGATCTTTTCATCAGAGAATTCTAAGAAGGCGGGACTTTTAGTTTCACATGCATGGCCCCTCCTGTCCTAGTTAGACAGGAAGTCTAGTCATTGTTCTAACATGAGAGAGGCTATCTGGCCACCTACAGCACCTTAAAAACCATTTCCTATCCATCTCCCACATGCAATGTCAATCATAGTCTTGTTTGTTATATGCTTGTATCTTTAACACTTTTGAGTAGTTACATATGGATATTCTTATACTTTTCTATATGACATCAGAATCACAATCAGAATCAGAAATACTTGTCTCAGGGGGAAATTACTTAAACATATGCATATTGTTTTGTCATATTGTAAATATTTTAATTTAAATTTTTAGTGTTGTGTGTATGGCCATAATTTTATCACACACACATTTTGAGGAACTTTATATTAAGGAACTAAAACCAGTCTGGTTTTAAGCTTGATTACAACACATTGCTCTGATTTTGAAATGTTCCCAACCAAAGCAGAGCATGTAACAATTAGAATTTTTGAACATATAAATATATTCTTCCTTACCATATTCTTATTACTCATGATTTCACATGCAGTCACACAATACACACACACCAGCCATGCACAGGTAAATAAATTCATTTATTCAGTTGTTAGAGAAACAAGTCACTATACAGGGATTTTGCCGTTGTTGCCGCCGTTGGGCCCCGTCCCAGGGTGCGGTCGCGCTGCTCACTTCTTGGTAGGGCGGTTGTGGCAGGCGCAGGTGAGAGCAGCGACCAACACCACGAATTCGCTGAAGTCAACCTCTGAGTCGCCATTAAAATCCAGACCCTTCAGCAGCTTCTCCACCTCACCTGGGTTCTTCGCTGCCTGCACAGAACAAACAAAAGAACATTAATACTGTTACAATACTACATTATACTACTGTATGCATTTCTTGCATGTAGAAATGTCAATAACTTAATGTTGGGGCATTACACAATGATGGGAGAGACTCTTTAAACTTTAAGCAAAAGTAAAAAGAATGCAAAATCCAACAAAAACATCCAATGCACAACAGCAAACATTATCATTATCTTTAAAGTTGTGGAGACTGCTTGCAAAAATCTGTCATGGTTTTTTGTTTTTAGTGATCAGTGATCATCATTATGTTTCAAAACCTTCCACCCTCCTCAGCACAGTTATCCTGGACTCCCCAGCGGCGTACGGTACCTTGAGCAGTCCAGGCAGCTCCGTCTCCAGCAGCGTCTTGGCCTCGGCTTTGCTTAGGGTGTCCTTGTTGCTGTCGCCAGCAGCATACTTATCAAAGGTCTTCATCAGGATGGCCATGGCTGTCTCTAGCTGGGTCATGGTTGCTGCTTAAGAGGTGGTTACTACGGTAAAGAGGAAAATTAACAGTGGTTGACAGAGCTGTCGATGTGTCGGGAGTGGAGGTCGGAGAGAGACAACTCTTTTTATACCTGGTAGGTAGGTTAAAGAAATGGTGTGTTTGATATAGGTGGTGGCTCCAACTGTGTCAACACAATCTCAATGCTACAACGCCCAGTGTACATATTACCTCATAGACAGGGAGCTTTAGTCCTTTACCTGTTGATTTAAGGGGAGTATATTTCATCAACTAAACCACAAAGGCAATAAATTCTGTGATTTGTTTAGTTTGGCACAAAGTCAATCTTAATGAAGGTGCTATGCGAGCTTTGGGTACTATCAGATGATACACACACATATACAGTACACATCTAAACCCAGTGTCACTGCATCTGCTGTGGTTGGGGGTTGTCTGTGCTGCAGCATAAAGGTAGATATGAACCACAAGAGGAAAGTTTGAACAACAAATATACACCAGTGTGCATGCTTGCTCAGATGTTTCTGTTTCTTCTGGTCCCCTGGCCTGGCCTGGTTTCCTGGAAACAACATCAGTTTATGTAAGATATTCTGTGTAAAAGCATTTCTCTGGTCATAAAACCAGCAACTCAGTTGGAGCGCTGCTCTGGCTGCTACAGATTACATCACACACACAATGAGAAAGAAATATTACTAAAAAGGCCCCACATTTTGGTGTTGCAATATTTTACTGCAGGATGCGTTTAAAGTCCCCCTCCACTAAAACATATCTTGGTTAAATAATATGTAATGTTTAATATCAGCCTATATAAACAATGGGCTTAAACAAGCCGATGGCCATCAAAGCAAAAGCAATGTCTGCAAGCGAATGAAACTGTGTGAAAGTATGCTAAAGGTTTATTCACACGGTGTGGTGGTTAACACATTTTGCAGGTAAGGGGTAGGATACTGTAAGTTTTGTTTGTACCCATGAATGAAGGAGTGTCTCTCTCTCTTTCACCCTTTAACAGTCTAACAGTCAGTCTGGCTGAGTCACTGGGTCAAAGTGTCTCTGTCTCTCACTGAGTTTTTGAGGCAATCAGTAGGCCCTCATCCAGTATTTATGTCCCTGTTAGTCACTATTTTCACATTTGTAATAAATTATGTTGAAGACATGTGACACCAAAATCAGGTCATAGTACCACACAGTAGATAAAAACAGCTCATTCTAAGGTAATGGAAGCACAACGACTCCCATATTCGAGGGTTTTATACACTAATAAAAACATACCTTAGAATATTATGTATTCCTTTTCTGCCAATAGATCCTCCTAAATGATTAATGTGTATTGAGTGCTTGGTCATAATCTATATTTTTTATAGTTACTTCCTACAAGCAGGGCCGTCCATAACGGGCGAACCAGGGAAAAACTTAACTTTATTATTTCTTTAGTAAAACAAAGCCTGTTTCAAAATGAAATCTGTTTTTATTTGTATGCAGCGTCAAAATGTCCAAAATGAACTGCTGCTGGCCAGCAACATGACCTAGGACATAAATACTAGCTAATGCTGGAGTGATTTCCTTGCTATGCCAAGACTTGTTCATAAGACTAGTATTGGTAACTCATTCATTTGAGTCTAATTCTAACGGGGTTTTACCAAAGTGATCTCTGAAAACTTTAGAAAATGAACACAACAGAGCACATGTGTTGAGAGATGCGTAATATGAAGATAAGGATAGTAAAATATGGCATCAAGCAAATTGTATTAACGGTAAGAGTCGCTTGTTGATGCAGATTCATGTGGCTTGTGTAATGAAGATGTACACAATAAGGCCAGCAACAAACTACCCCAACTGTCACAGGCACTGTTTCCATTTCCTGTCATTGACCTCTTATGCAGGAACCCTGTAACACCACAGTTTCCACCCAGCGTCCTTATCATGACTTGAAGTCATTGTGAAACCTGCATATTTGCTGTATGATCAGTGGCACTCATTGATGTAGACCCCTGACTAGCTGGTAGCATGATCAAGTCAAAAAGAAAAGCATGTAATTTAAATAAAACTGTCGATAAATGCACACACACACACACCATAACATCATTGAAATGAATTAAGACCACAAAGATGGATGAGACTTAGTTTATATAAAAAATAAAAAATATTTACACTCATATAAAATCATTTACATAATTCAGGCAAAGGTATAATGGACGCATAAGATATACATGCTGCAAAGTAGGGAAGGAAAATCCTGGAGGATGAGGATCTTCACTCTTTTGTCTGCACACGTTCAAAGTAATCGAAGGATTCATACACTGGTACCTGACACTGAAAGAGACAGAGAAATAAAACAATTACACGTTACGCTGTATAGGTAGTACATCAAAAAGTGTCAAATAAGGGTAACATTAAAAAGCCTGCTTTTGTGGTGTGCAAAGGTCGACAGAAGACATTTGCTAATGTCTGTGATATAAATTTGAGTAGGCGTGAGCAATAGGCGCTATTAGTCACAAACAGGATGTCAGTTATATTTCATAACAATGTCTCAAAACTGGAATTTACTGCGTTAAGTACAGAGTTAAACCAGATGTTATAATTCAAACTGACAATAAACCTCTGCACTGTGGTCCAGTACGACAAGCTGCGTATTAAATCATATCCTGATTAAATATTTTAATTGTTTCTGACAATGTATCAAGCATGTAGATTGCGGTGTTTTTTTACAGGATTGTATTGCCCCTCCATGTATGTCAATGAGGTGGAAAGAAATATACATACAATATAATTTAGTCTAATACAACAATTCTACAAAGTACAATCTCATAAAGTACTATAGCAGTGAGCAGGGCAGGAATATCACAGAGGTGACGGCCATGGCCACCGTGCCCCCTCAGTTTGGCCTTATGCTCCGCAAAAAATTATATGTTCTGAGGCCAGAGTTTTCTCTCTCTCTTCCTCTTTCCTGTCCATATGGTTTTTAGACACCAGTGTCTTTTGTTGACATTCTGATTGGGGAACAAGTGAAATGCTGCGAACACAACCGGTTGGGTTTGATTTTGAGCCTGGTGAACTGCTGGAAAACCAGCCTATTTATGATGTCTAGTACCGGTTAGCCAGGAGACTTAATCAGACCTGATGTGCCGATGCCACAAAGCTCTGTGACTGAGTGAACTTCTGAAAAGAGGCTGACTGAAGTAAGAACATCTGATAAATTAGTGAACAAATAAGGCTGGAAACTCACATTGCTTTTATATCGCTACAACGTTGACTTATCGCATTGGTGAGTGGGAGTGGAACTGTGGTTTAGTATAGCTTGCTTTATAACATTTGGTTCTGTTGCGTCTTTAAAGAGTAGGTCTATGAATGCATGTTCACACAATTCACCACGTTACCCAACCTGTCTCACACTACAACTCACACAGATTATATATCATAGAAAGCAAGTCTGGGAAGAGTTTAGAAAATTTGAACAGGTTGTTTAAAAACTATCTAAGACTGAATTTAGGAAAGGATGTAATGTTGACTAAAAGGGCAATGAACGCACATCAGGTCACAGTGTGGCTAAGACTGTTGTATGTGAGTGTATTCTCCCCCTTAAGCTCATTTCGATTCCTTTTTCACCACACTCAACAAAAGGGAACAAAAACCTTGCCAGTCTAATAACGCCACATATTTATTTGAAAATGCTGACTTTTTTTGTTTGCTAGTGTCTTTGTAGATTTGTGTCTTTGTAGATTTGACTCACCCACTGAGAAGAGCCTCTGGAGGAAGTGGTGCTGTGTTTGTCCATTTCTGCCACCTCAGAGTCAGTATGGGGAACCTCGTAGATCACCCTGGCTGCTTGGGCTGTGGGACACACACACACACACACACACACACACACACACATATACATAGCCAAATGATTAATAGAATTGGATTTTTGCACAAAATGCTACTACAAAAATACATAGAGGCACCACACTTGAGATTCATTTTCACTTAACTGTGTATTACAGTAACTACAGCTTGTCTCTACCACTGTTTACTTCTGTTACAAGTATTATTACTGCCATTACTGAACCTACAAGGCTAATACCACTAATATACCATGGGGGCCTGGAGCCTTCAGGAGGTCTCATTCATGGCTCATTGCACTGCTAACAGACAATGACAAGTGGTGCCCTGTGGAAACTATTGCTCTCATCTCTAAAAACATTATTCCCACCCTCAGCAGCGCAAAGTTTGCTCAAATAATACACATCCCCTAGAGCTAACCCCATTGCTATGAACAATTCCTCATCATTTTCAGAAGACATCATCCATGGTGTGCCACAGGGTTCAATTCTTGGTCGCGTACATTTCTCACTGAAATGATACCTTGTCATAGTTTGTGGTAAAACCTTGTGAACTCCAAGAACTGCCTCGGTAAACACACTTGTAGAATTCCAGTTGTCAAAGTAATTTAAGGTTACGTGAAGCATAAATCTACATAAAAGTGCAGGTTGCCCCAACAACAATTCATGTTACATAATAGTTTGACAGTTGAACAAAATATCTGATGGCTAATCATTTTATGATGGTCTTGCTGACAAGAATTAAATTAGATGGATTAGCTAACTCCAACTGAGTGGTACAGCCAGCCCGTAACCCTGGGTAAATGCTCAACTTTGAGATGACTCAGTCTGTACAGAAATGACAGATTTGCTGGATGTGAGTCAAAGAGTAGCGCTGTAGACAATCAGAAACCTGGAAAATATCAGAATGATATATGCGGGGCAATATAAAACCAGATTTCTAGACTAAAAATCGGAAAGACTCATTTTGGTCCTCCAAACTCTACAGTGATCAGATATTCATCCACCTAACATTAAGTGAGTGAAGTTTGTGTTTTGAATTTTGAAGAGGAAATAAACAAGGTTGTGATGTTGTCTTTGTTCAGTTAAGAAGTATTTTTTTCTATAAATGGTTATTAGTGTAATTTTTTCATGCCCTTTGGTTTTCTACCGTCAAATGACTCTATTCTAACTTTTCTAACAGAATTCTACTACGATTTTAACCAGGTCTGAATGGAAAGACCATTTCTCTCTCTCTTTCTCTCTCCATATTCTGCTTACCTACGTTGTCTTTAAACCTGTTCTAATCAATATCTTTATGTTAACAATTGGTCAGATGAAGACACACTGTGAAAGGGGTCACTTGTAGTAACAAATGCAAAGAGACCCCTCGGCAGAGAACATTTTAGTGTTTTTTAACTCATTGTTTTGCTTTGAAACCCACAGCTTCCCAGTTCACTCTTATTGCTCTCATTAACATTGTTTCCAGACACAGGAGGCAGCAGTTTCAATGATAAACCCACTGTATAATACCTGTCCAGTACCAAATGGCAGACAGCATAAAGTTAGTGACTAGTGGTGTTGGGCATTAACTTAATTATTAGTAGGGCTGGGCAAGTTAACGCCTTAACACATTCATTAATTAACGCTGACAATTATTTGATTACTTTATTACGTTTTTTTTATTATTATTAGTATTGTATAAGTCCGTTGCTCACTGGCTCTGAATACAACATCCATACAAAGCATGGGTCACAGGAGGGGAGTGGAGGGAGGCTTCGGCAGACTACGTTGGACGCAGTGTGTGGGAGAAGTATAGATAAACAAAAGCAAGACAAGCTAACAAATGCCATAGTGGATAGCTACAAACTGCAGGACGATTAGTATTGTGGAAGATAGGATCGCAACGAATGACAGCACTATGAGTCTCCCTCAAGAGGCACCATCACAAGAAGAATGCACGAGTTGTATGAAAAGGAGAGGACTACAAAAGTGACGTCCTTACAACGTTCACCAACTGTTGCTCTCACTGGAGACTACTGGACATCACTGGGTAACCATAGTTACCTCAGAGTTACAGTGCATTATATTGATGGACAGTGGGAGCTGCATTCACATGCTCTGACTGTAATGAAAACAGAAGAGAGACATATTGCTTGCCCAGCAGTGGAACATTTCAAATAAAGTCAGCACACTGAGTACAGATAGTGCAAGACATTTTTTAACTGTTACTGTGTAAAGGGAATACTGCTGTTAAAAAGCACCTCTTTGGTTAAAGTGTAAAGTTGTGTATAAGTGAAAACCAAATGTTATTGCACTTTTGTTCATATAGCAGTACGACTAACGACTTCTGCGATTAATCGCGATTAAAAATTTTAATCATTGCCTAGCACCAATTATTAGTAATAATAATACAGTAATAATATTACCTTTCCAAGTAATTAGTGGTGTAAGTAATTGCTAATACATTTCTTACTCGTCCAAAAAATTATTAGTTACAATATTACTTTTGTTGTCAGCCTCTGCTGATTTAAAATGCAACAATCCAATCACATCCTTGGATTTATTTTTGTATCATGGAGGAAACTAGTTTGAAAGATGGAAACTCTTACAGCTGCTGGAAATATTAATTACTTTGATTTTAACAAACGAAACTGAATTTTAATCGTCGTAAGTCAGAATTTGGGGGTGAAAGGATACAATTACCAATTTTGTGTGAGTCTTCAGTAGCAGAAAAGTAATGCAACTAGTAGTGTAAGGAACTACTGTTGGCAGGGAGTAATAAGTAAAGTAATTATATTTATTTTTTCAAAGAGTAATAAGTTATATATAAATAACTTTTTAGTAACTAGCCAAACACTGATGACTAGTAGTGAACATAACAGAGCATTTAGCTACCAAAGAGCCAGATATTGTCCTCAGAAGTAGAGACCAAAACAGTGGTAAAAGGAGATTGAACACTGGCCATGCATGCACATTAGATTGCCAGTAACATGACTCTAAACTCTAAAAACTCTAATGTTACTCCGTGTCTGATGGATGATGGATGATGGATTTGTGTTTTTGCGCAACCAAAAAATAAATTAATGCATTTATTTTAAGATCCTATTGGTCCCCCTTTAAGCACAGTAAGGTTTATTATTGTTCAGTTCAAACTTAACCCCTTTAATTGCTGCTCTATAGAGATATTGGTTTGCTATACTGTGTCGCTAAATTTGTAATTGCTTAAAACACACTGTTGCTTATAATTTCATCTTGTATTAATTTTGTTATCAAAAGTTTCTCTTCCTTTAAGTCTTTATAACTCTTTTTGCACAATAATGACTAGTTTTTGCTTTTGGCTTTTTTTCTGTTTCACACTATGAGCTGAAGCTTGCAACCTTCCAATAATATTTATCTAAACTCGTGGGTAAATCTAAGACTGTGCCAACCCTTTTGCTGTTCTTGAATAAATAATGTGATGAGGGTATGGTCAACGGAATTAAGGTTTAGTCTACCCAAAGTACAAAAAATATCTATTGTCTCACTTACAAGCTGCTTTTGCCTTTGTGGAAGGAAACAGCTGAAGAGAGACAGAAAAGGGAGGCAAGAGAAGGGGCGAAATGAAAAGCCTGGGCCAGAACTGGACTCAGCCTTGGTACCTGTGCACGTTCTACTAGGTGAGCTACTGAGGCCCCTATCTCTGACATTTCTGCAACCCCTATAAATTTGAAGTGATTGGAATTGTGTTTGTGTCATTTCAGAGCGCTGAAAATCGCATCAATATATCAAATTAATTACATTTAAGAAATCAACAGCGACATCTCTTTCAAGTAGCAGTGTCCTAGATACTCTGAATAATATACAGACCACACTATGAACATTTTCTGACTCGTATAGAAATAGTCCATATCATAACTTTTAACAGCATGTTCTGTGGATTATCCTGACGAACAGAAATACTGTGTGTGGAAAGAGATTTTTTTAATGTAATTTTTCAATGCTGTATAAACCAAAAAACAGAACCGTATACAGAAACTATGTGCATTTCTAGATACCACTAGAGTTAAGTAAGAACAGATATTTTTGTAATTTGGGTGAATCAACAATTTGATCTAGGACAATGCATCAATTGAGTTGATGCTTGAATGATATGATATTTCTACATTTTTCCTTGTACCTTGTCTCCTTCGCAGAGAGCAGAAACAGACGAGAGCAATGAGGAGCAATGGAACCATTGCGGCCACGGAGATTATCAGGGGAAGCGGTGGAGAATTGCTGGACTCTGAATTGTCTTCTGAGATAAAATGAAATGCAAATTTTACAATGATAATAACAGGATAAAAAATTTTTAACATAAAATGTGATTTGTGTGTAACAAATTTTCAAGAAGATTTAAGATTTCAAGAAGCACTTTTTTAAAATCTTGCAGACATCATATCATATTACACATCAACGTCTTGGATTGCCTTTAAACATTTTATGCATCATTGTTAAGCTACTGGTGGTGTGTCACCTACCTTCTGCTGCGTCCGTTGTGTTCTCTCTGGCCTCTCTGGCCGTAACTGTGATGACAGTACCATTTCCTTCAAACTCAACTAATAATGGAATCTCCACAGACGCTTTGCAGGTGTATCTCCCTGAATCTTCTCTTGAGATATTCGTAAAGGTCAAGTTTAAGCAGTCAGATGTGTTCATTCGCAGAGATCCTTGGGATTGATTTGTCAGGCCGAAAATATCTTTTTTTACACTTGTTTGATTTTTCAGCCAGTCAACTCTCATTCTTTCAGGCTTCCCTGTCCAGGTCCAGCAGCAGCTGACGTTTACTGTCTCTCCCTGCATTGCAGAGACAGCAGGAGTCTGGGTCACAACAAGTGTGCCTGATGAAACACCTGTGAAGAGACAGAGACACATGATTTGGTAGTTTATCACAAGACTGTACATATTGCATCACTTAAGAAGCGAGTAGTAGAGTTTTTGGCACTTGAGCTTCAAGAACATCAGAGGATATGCATTATATAGAATCAGATCAACCTAACAAAGTGATAGTGCCGCACCAACAATAAAGAAATATTTTGGTCAATTTCCATCTCTCCTCACACATATTTACCAGCTCAAAAGATTTAAACTGTTGAAACATGTTTGTTCAAATCATCAGATATTTCAAATGCTAATGCTAGCATATACTCAGCTATGCCACAGAGAAAGGTTAAGTGTTTGTACTTACTCCAGGATGAGAGTGCACAGAGAGAGGCGAGTAACAGACTGCTGAGCAGAAGCTTCATCTTTCCACACTGACACGACACTGACTACACTCATCTCTATACAGCTGCTCTAAGTCCTTCCCACCGCACACGCACACACACACACACACACACACACACACACACACACACACACACACAGCACACAGGGCACCATCTTTTCTTCAGTGTTCCTCTGTATTTTTGGCAGAGACGTGTGAACAACCACAGCTTCTGCTCCTTCCTCCCTCAGATAAAGGGCCCCTATAGTTCCTACACAATAGAAGATGTACGTGAGATTCATTTTCTGTTCTCATGGAGAAGACAGACATAGTGAAAATATATACTAGACCATAATTGGTCCAACATTTTAAAACCTGAACCCAATCCCTATTTACCAGATATATTTTAGTTTCTGGTAGTTAATTAGCAGTATTGGAGCATCCAACTTGTAGCTGTAACTTGTTTTAATACACTGTATTCTATAGTTTTACTTTGGTTAAAGGTGCTGTATGTCTCACATTATTCTGATGTATGAGTTTGTTGTTTGCATGTATTGCTGTCTGTGAGAGTGTATTTTTTAGCACTACCACTAGGAGTCCCCAAAGTGTGAACAAAGTCTTAATATATATTGACAAACATTGGAAATCGAATGAGTCTGAGATGAATTACCTAATTATGATAAACCGATAAAAACCTGTAGGCTATAGTTATTTACAGTAGGTGCAGTTTTGGAAGTAACTTTTACTCAAATACTGTACTTCAGTACATTTTACTTTAACTTCCTGTTCTTACCCTATGTACTGTATGTTATGGCCATGGCTGCACCCCTGCACTTTCCCTTTCCCTGTGTTTCCAGCGCTCCCCGGTCTCTGTCTTTGTGGATGTTTGTGGGTGTGTTTGTGTCTCAGAATTCCGGTCTGCCTGTCGGTGACCAGCTCTCCTTCGCTCTACTGTCAGCCACACTGTCTACAGCCAATCGGAGCAATGAAACGTGTGATGTAGTGTAGTTGGTAAATGTCCAAACCCTGTTACAAATAAAGAGAACACGTTTTTGTTTTCAACAAAAGCCTAAAGTGGCGTTGTTTGTTCTTCTTTTAGAGAAAATATACTTTGCAGTTTTTTTAATACTGACGTAACAGTGGATTTAGCAGAAAAAGTTGCACATTGTCATCAGATCATCATCAGCCTCATCAGGTTGTTTACAAGAATGCCTCAACTGCCAGTAAAGTCTTCATAGCAAACCCATATTAGACTGGTCCGACCAGATATTTCAAAATAGCAAAGATTAGAGTACAAAGTCCACCCTTGCTCATTTATTTTGTACAGTAGGATGAAGATAATTGTTGCATTGTAAACAAAATGGATTTTAAAGCTGCAGTAGGAAACCTTTATTATAAAAAAAAAGCGATATTTTCTGCAACTTTCACAATGTCCTGATAGTAGTACATGAGGCAAATAAAAAATCTGGTTCCTCTGATAGTAAATAGTTAAAAGTTATATTTATAAAGGTTACCTACTGCAGCTTTAATGGCATGCATTTAAGCACACCAGTTTAATATAAGGAAACAGGCAGTTGACTACTTGGCTCAAACGTCCAAATAAAAGCGAAACCAACTCACAGTGCAGAGTTATTCAATGTTGGCAACATGCCACTCATACAAGGTGATACATGTTGATTTTGGTATGTTGGTCAGTGCAACACTTTATCATGTAGGATATGTTATCACTAATATCACCAGCTGTATTGTCAACTGTATAATTTCCTTTGACCACTGACTACTAACACTCATCTCTTTACAGCCAAGTGCCTCACACATACTACACCCACCACACACAACACAGCAGGATACATAGGAGGCACCATCTTTATTTTCATGTGTCACGGAAGTTTTTGCAGAGGTGTGCCAAACCACAAGTTCTGTTCGTTCCCTTCAGATGCCTCACATTTTGCATGAGCTTTGAACAGGAGAGACGTCGCTGATGTCAGAAAGCAAAGAGTTACAGTCAGACCAGTCAGACCAGTCAGACGGTGATGAGGGTGTTGATAATAGACAGCAGGTTTGTGTAAATGTATCCTAATTAAGACAAAGTAATCATCAAACATTCCATGGTTTCTTATTTTTACACTTCTACTATTTCTCTCTCGTCTCTGTCCTCTTCCTCTTGGTCTTCTTCTGTTCTTTGTGCTGAAGGGGGTTTATTTCCCAGAGCAGCTGAAACATGAATGCACTGATGGATTAGTCATAATGTACTGGAATATATATGCTGCTAATTGGTGATAGACACCATATCTTCACAGTGGAGTTACGTGAAAGTTCTATTGTACCTGGGGTGTGCTGCTGAGCTCTGGTCCGTAACTTTTTGAGGCAGATGAAGCTTGTGACAAGGGCCAGGATGGGCAGGCACCTCAGAGCATGAATTAAGATGTCCTCCAAATTAGTATTTGAATCAGAATCTGAAATTCACCAACAGAGGAAACTGCTTAGATTACTAAAGGGAACTTCAGAGAAATACCTTCACAATATTTGCTATAACTGAATTAATATATTGAAATTAATAATAAAGCTATTTTTGTATTGTGACAAAAAAAATAGATGTAACTGCATTCTATCATTAAAAAAGGTAGAAAAGTGGTTGTTCAGATCAAATATCAACTAGATATCAATGTTCCAACAATCCCAGTTGGTGCTCACGGTCTTTGTAAAGCGTTTACAAATGTACCTGGCTTAGTGTGGACATACACATTGCTGCACAGAAATGCTTTAAAGAAACAGGGCTAGCAAGTTTATATAAAACCTATATTTTTCTAACTTTAAATCATTCTTAATAAACATTATTATCAGCCCTGTCAAACTGGACCAGTGCCTATGTGAGGTCACTGCTGTTTTGTCACCTACTGTCAGCTGTGGGGGGATTTGTGTGGTCCTTTGTGTTCTCTCTGGCCGTAACTGTGATGACAGTACCATTTCCTTCAAACTCAACTAATAATGGAATCTCCACAGACGCTTTGCAGGTGTATCTCCCTGAATCTTCTCTTGAGATCTTCATAAAGGTCAAGTTTAAGCAGTCAGATGTGTCCATTCGCAGAGATCCTTGGGAGTGATTTGTCAAGCTGAAAATATCTATTTTTACACTTGTTTGATTTTTCAGCCAGTCAACTGTCATTCTTTCAGGCTTCCCTGTCCAGGTCCAGCAGCAGCTGACGTTTACTGTCTCTCCCTCCATTGCAGAGACAGCAGGAGTCTGGGTCACAACAAGTGTGCCTGATGAAACACCTGTGAAGAGACAGAGACAGAGACAGAGACATTTAATGGTGGTTCATCCCAGTGTGATAGGACAGTATGTGATGTTTTGGCCTGTCTCTGCTTCCCTCTCTCAGGTCCTTCCTGATTGCTCGGCTTCGCCTGTTTAGTAGGCTATAAGCCTGTTTCCTCCCAAGATGGCTGTCTCTCCCTCCTGGAGGGCTACTGCTATTTGGGCTGGGTTGGTGTTTAGTTTAGCCTTTGTAACCAGTGGTAGAATGTAACTAAGTACACTTACTCAAGTAGAGCACTTAAGAACTAATTTGAAAGTATTTGTACTTTACTTGAGTCTTTCCATTTCATACGGCTTATTACTTCTCAACTACATTTTTGTGCTATTTTCAGATTTTCCATACCCTTCCTGTCCAGCGAAAACCACATATCTTCAAATCTGGATGTGAATGTTTTGTGATAAACTGAAGGTTTAAATGTTTAGAAGATTATCCTATGCCTTAAGGTAAACCAACTATTTAAAAACCTTCTGTGATTTAAATAGATTTTGAAGTAAAGTTGTCAACAACCAAATAAAATGTTAATTCTCATCTGTTTCAGGTACAGTACTCTGAAAGCTACAGTGGACAAACATATTTATTACTGTAAAAGGTCGATTCAAACCACTGAAACTGTCTAATCCTGAAACATTCTAGTAATGTTAGCATGCACTCTGTGTATTTGCTTCTGAAAACATTTGAATAGTACACATGAGTGTAACATGGCTAACAATATAACATAATACAGGGGTTCCCAAACTTCTTCATGTCTTACACAACAGAACCACATTAGACCACAGACCCCAAATATGAGAGGATGTTTACTTAAGAACTCCCCCTTTATTTTAGGTTTCAAGATAAAGTCAATAATCAATCAATAATCAAACTAGGATAACAATAAATTATTTTCATCATGTTTGGCCCCAGAAGGGTTTATTTTAAATTAAATTCATTCAGCCCAAAGGCCAGTGACCTTCAACCAATCACAGCGCAGTAGCCACATTTCCCAATGATCTGCAGGGAGAAACTGAGAGGTGAGCTGATGGTGATGTACAGCAGTGTGGAGTTTGTGGGCCTAATGTCCGCAATGTCACTGTTGATGATGCTGACTGAAAACAATCTTCAGAGCACTTTTTCTCAAACACTGAAAGTAATGCAAATAACCATCACAAATAGGTGTTTCAGTACACTGAAGAGGATCCTTTCTTCGTAGTACAATGGGACAGGACAGGCTAAACGTACTGGCTATGCTGTATATTGAGCGGGACAAAAACCACCAGACCTTAATGACATGGTGATTAACCTGTTTGCGTCACAGAAAGGCCGTCGATGTGAGCTGCTTTTTAAATAAGATATGCCCAAGCTCTAAAAAAAAACTCAATTGGCATGTGCTGATGTGTACAGAGGAGAGAGAGAGAGAGAGAGAGAGAGAGAGAGAGAGAGAGAGAGAGAGAGAGAGAGAGAGAGAGGGAGAGAGAGAACATTATACAGAGAGATTTTTGGCATCAGGCCATTCTTTTGGGTTTGTCTCCTCAGTGTTGCCGTAGAGCTATAACAAAATATACAATGTTGTTGCTGTAACTTGATTGAACGTGATGCTGCTGTTGCTGCTGTGTGCATACCATATATCAGTATTTGCTTTGAAAAGCAAATTAAGATATTTGAACTCAAAAACATTATTTTGGCATTAGTGAGGCATTGAATAGAAATATTTAAAGGTGGTATTAGAAATCAATACGGATTATTGAACTGAAGCCTATCACTGAGTCTAAAACTTGATAACAGATCATTAAATTCATTTTCATTTCATTCATTCTTTCATTTTACTTATTTACTTATATAAATGGGTTAAATTTGTCAAACTGGGATGACCAGGCATTGTTCAGTTGTGGCAGCACCCCTCTGTGTCTGCCCCTGGTACCCTGGGACCATCAGAGCTTTTATGTTGAAAACTGTTGCCTGCTAATGGAAACACTACACCATGTGGTAAATGATTAAAAAAGAAGCTAAAAGAGGCTAAAAAGCCCCGTAGTACAGCAGACTTGGGGCATAATTCTCTGTAGGTCTATACCATTCTATTCCTTTTCATATTACAACATGACAAATGTCATTAGTTATTTATTATTATTTTATTAATAAACAGTTTAAAACTAATTTTCTTCACTTAAAATACACATTTTCGCACTAAATATAAGCAATCTGTAACAATGTAATACATTTTATCTTATCTCTTAGAAATATTAGCTGTTCCCCTCCCACACATTAAAAAAACTGATATAGACATAGATACTGCCATTACTCTTACCAAGACACAAAAACACACGTATGCAGTCACTTACAACAAACATGAATATTACTTAAATTCATATCCTCCAATTGTTTGACCTCTGTACATTTCCTTAAATGAAATCACACCCAAACAATATTTTAAATAATTCCTTGGGGATTTCCGCAGTTTGACCCCACATGTGGAAATATATACCTTCTGTAATCATTATCTTAACACAAAATCTATGCACATTTTCAGGCATTAATCTGTCTATTGGTATGTTCACTTTAATTCTTGTCTGTAGAGTTACATTAAAAATTATTATATTGTATTTGTGTTGCTGCAATACACACCTCCGCACTGACTTCCGTATGGTCAAAATACTTTGCTTTGTTCAAATCGCAGAACTGTTGGACACTTCTGTATTCGTATAAGCTAAATGAGGTTTCTAAGAAAGCTTACAGTCCATTATACCCAATAATTTGATTTTGAACATCCTTGACTTAATCTATTAATACAGTGACTTGATCATCATTTTTTGATTCCCAAAACCATCAACTTGAAAAAGATTTAATGATTCGCTCTTAATTAAAGTATGTATACAGTACTGTAATAAAACACTGACTGGATCTTTTAAAGAGAATAAGTGTATTTTCACTTACTCCAAGATAAGTGGGCACAGAGAGAGGCGAGTAGCAGACTGCTCAGTAGAAGCTTCATCCTCTCACACCAATTCACCACTGCTTACTGATACTCGTTTCTTCAGAGCTAAGTCCCTCACATCTAACTCATACGTAAAACAGCACATACCTGACATCATCCACATTTTGAACTCTCTGATTCAAAGAGTTTTGAAGAGGAATGTATAAAACCACAATCTCTGTTCCTTCCTCTCCCTATGGGTGGAGGGCAGTTATAGGTTTTATTCATCAGATAGAACTTCAATCTGATAAATAGACACAATTTAGCTGTGTCCTGCCCTCTCTGTGAAGACATATTTTCTCCTCATCTGAGCTGCAATGGCTAACATCATTTCCTTTTATTTGTAATGCTGCCCTGAAATCTGTCAAAAAATAAAGGTATCATTATTTCCCACGCAGGTTAGGTGAAAAGGAGAATCGACAGAAGCCAAATAATGTAATGTAATGCAGAAATCAGTCTTTCTATTGAAAAAGTAAATATAAAAAGGCAGACTGTTAATAGCAGTTACATCAACAGTAAAATAATTGTTTTCTGTCTTGTACTTGGCATTTAGGTCATACATTTAGCATCAGTTGTGACTCTAAATTCAGCCCTCATTTCAAAAACTAACCACCTTAATATCTATTAACTGTTTTCACTCTATTATCATAAAAAACAAACCCATGCGTGGATCATACCAGCAATTACCAGCAAGAATTTTAGTTAAGCTTCCAAAGATATTGTATATTAATACAATATGTAATTTCTATTAGTATAGTTGTCTCTCTCTCTCCCTCTCTCTCTCTCTCTCTCTCTCTCTCTCCCTCTCTCTTTCTCCCTCTCTCTCTCTCTCTCTCTCTCTCTCTCTCTTTCTCTAAGCCCAACTGGTCGAGGCAGACAACCATCCAGCCCGGGTCTGTACGAGGTTACTGCCTCTTAAAAGGAAGTTTTTCTTTTGGGTCTCTGACAATAATGTTATAAGGAGTTTGGTCTAGACCTACTCTATTTGAAAAGTGTCCTGAAATAACTTTTGTTATGAATAAGCACTATACAAATAAAATTGAATTAAAATTAATACCATATAGGCCTACCCAATATAGTTCGGTCAACAAAAAGACTAAAACAATACAGTTAATCTGCTATAATTACCACTTCTGTGGTAAAGGCACTGCACACCCACACTAGTCTGCACTAGGACCGCTGCCCTGGGATTAAAGCTATATCTAGGGATAATACATGTATTGTACAATATACCTGCTAAATAAACAAAGAAATGAATGTAACAATTATTATTATTTGTAAATATTGTATTTACAGGTTGTATCGGCATCCCCAAGTTGGGTTTAATGATTTAACGGCAATTTGAATCCAGCGTGGGAATGGCTGACTCCACCACTAACAATAAAAATGACCATGTAGAGAGGTAATTAAAACAGAGTTTATTTTAAATAACATTCTAACTTTATTAAAATTGCAGTATTTTAGCATGTAATCGCACAATGTGAAATATTGTTCTATACAGATTTTGTAAGATAAAGTACAGTATAATGGAATAAATAGATTCCATAGCTAGTGTCCTAGGGTTGACAGGTGTAAAACATAGTATCAAATAGTTCATCTCTGTACACTCATTGTTATTTTTATATTCAAAACGTGTCTAAATACCAGTGAATCCTAAAATATAAATAGACACATAAAAATAAAGTGTTGCACTGTCACAGAGGAATTGAACCAGACAATCTCTGGACAAGAAAATCATGCAATGGTGACAGAAAGAAATGGAACTGGTTTGTCCAGTTGGTATTTTTTATTGACTGCTGTGTGCAAGGTACACTCAGCCTGCTTTGTGTAGCATTTCCTATAGGGTCTACTGAACGGAAGTGGCCGTGTGCTTTGGACTGTCAGTATGATGATTGAGAAAACAGGAAGACCTTCAACCACAAACCACCATTTTGCAAGCCTGAGATGTTCTTGTTTGTGACATGCAGTGTCTAAATAGAGGAACAAACACACTAATACTGCTGCTAGTTCACAGACTAACGTATTGATTCTGTTCTCCCTGGTTGATTCACTGTACTCTCGTTCTTTCAGCCGTTCTGGAGTCAGAGTTAAAAACTGATGGAGCTTTTGTTATACTGACTCCAGTCAGCATCAGATCAGCTAGGACTGTCTCTATAGTGTGACTGCTGTGCTCCAGAAAAGATTTCTTTACTTATTATTCCAACATTGCAGTTGGAAGTGTTAACTTCTTTCTGTAGTAATATCTGTAGTTTTATGGAAGCCCTGAGAACAAGTGAGAAATTTTTTTTGTTTATGACTTAAACATTCAGTGTGTAGTATTTAGGAGGATCTATTAGCAGAAATGGAATATAATATTCATTGGTATGTTTTCATTAGTGGATGGATTGTTGTGTTTTTGTTACCTTAGAATGAGCTGTTTTTATCTGCTGTTGGTTGCAATCTGCAATCTCACCACTAGATGCCACTACATCCCATACACAGTGAATAATAAGGTTTTGCCCAGGATAATCTCTAAAGTTCCTTAAATCTTTTTTATCTTCTCTGAAAACGGGTGAAAAACTGGTGGCTGACAGGTGTTTTCACAAATGAAACAAAAAGTGACTTTTACAGGCAAAACTTTTTTTTTTTACCTGTTCTTTTTTGAATATATGTTATTTTAACAGCAATCCCATTGATTCCATTCTATTTAGAGCTCCACTGCATATAACTTCATTAGTTATACATAATACATTAAAATGTATGGCAGCCCATTCACTCCCATTGTAATTCTAACCAGCATACAGTACAAGTTCCATTCATATTTCAAAATGCTGCACCCTAATGAAG
Organism: Dicentrarchus labrax; assembly: GCF_905237075.1. Taxonomy (NCBI): domain Eukaryota; kingdom Metazoa; phylum Chordata; class Actinopteri; family Moronidae; genus Dicentrarchus; species Dicentrarchus labrax. Next base: position 4,121,343 of record NW_026136717.1, read on the forward strand.
TGTACTTAAGCTCACTATGTACATATATACTTGAGTGTATGAGTTACATAATGCATTCATGTCTATGGAGCCAAGTTGACATATTTACATCTCTCTAAGTGTACCAATGTATGACACATTGCTGTTATTCAAAGGCTTCCTCTGTGCTGTCATCGTATTATATATACCAGTCCAAACAGAATGTGTGCTTATGTGAGAGTACTACATAAATCCATCTCCAAGTAGATTATGGGACAATGTTAAATATCAGTTGATTTGACCTTTTCACATATTCACCACAGGAAAAGTTGATTAGGGTAGAGACTGAAGCATTGGAAATGATCATAGTTAGTTGGTTTGAGTGAGTCAGTGGCAGGGGAATGTTAACACCCTTCCTCCTACTACTTTCCTCTGTGCTATTTCAAAGTCAGTTGTCTTAAGTTGTCTTTTACATATAATCTCTGTGGTGGGAAAAAATGTTCCACAGAATACACATACGATTGGATGTTGAAGCATTATGCTCATTTGAATAAAAAAAAGACCATTCTTATTTTGAATAATTTGGCATGCCCTCATTTGGACTGTCATTTTCTAGGTTACATTTTTAAAAGTAAAAAGCATAACAGAAATATTTTTAGCAAGTGAGAAGTCAGAGTAAGGATTCTCTTCACAAAGGTCTTCATCTTCAAGCTTAAAGTTGATTCAGAGCTGAGTTTTTCGAGGAAGGCCAAGCTCCGACAGCACCCATAACCACTTGCCACTTGAGCGTGGGTTGGCATGCCCTTTGCTATGGCTGTGATTTGAGCACTAGCTATAGCTGTGATTGTGGCTATGATTAGGCTGTAATTGGCCTCAATTACTCTTTACTGCACCTGAGGCCACACCTTCGGCAAAGAAAGCGCTGTAATGCAAAGCAGATCATAAAGTAAGTGTTACCATGGGAGCTCAGGAAATAGCCTCACCACAAGCTTGACAAACTGAACCATTTCAGTTTACTGCACCTGCACCACCCTGAATGTTGGTTTTACATCCACCGACAATGTATGTGTCACAACCTTGGAAATCAAAACAGCCACAACCATGACCCTTGCTAACCATACCAGGGTCACACCTGTCACAATCACAGCAGATATAACAGCTCATAATCACAGTCATGCCATTATACCTTACTTTACTAGTTAGCTTAGCATTAGCTGCGAAGATACATTTTGTATATGGTCTCCTGTCATTGACAGCCCACACTACCCGCTTACATTCGGCCCAAATATGGCAATAAATTACTGCCCCACGTATGGCCCTGATATAGCCATATCTCACCCAAGACAAATAGTTAAATGCAGAATTTAAGCCAATAAACAACAGGCCTGAAGACTTACAAACAACTGCCAAAAACAAGAACAGAATAGGGCCACCAGATCTGGACCACCTCTGGACCATAATTCATTGCTGCATTTGAACCAAGTGTATGGGCCAGACCAATTTAAGACTACCACCACCCTCAAAATGTCAGGCTTAACACAGCGTTACAGTGTCAAACCAACCAGCTGGCTAATGACGCTAATGCTGCCACATTATTATCTTTACATACTGAATAAACAAACCATTAGGGTATGTGTATTCAGTGTGCATGCTATAGACCTTAATGATGCAGAGATTTTGACATATCATAGCACCGAAAGCACAGTGTTACTAATAACATTAATTAATGATAGAGTTCCATAAACTTAAAGCTGCAGTAGGTAGCTAGTTTTTTAATTTTTTTTATTTCACCATGTATGAGAAACTGGCTGTCGGTTTTCAAACAGCCTTAGAGAAAATACATAACTTTGTCTGCACCAGAGCATTTAATATTACTTTTATAACTCATTCAATTGGGTCATCTCAATCACATGTTCTTAAGCCTCTAACTAGAACATGGCTGACAATAACACATCATGTCATGTAATGCCACTGGGTTAATCACCCCCATAAATAAGGCTCCAATATACATCTATTTACACCATTTACATACGATTTGCACTGCAGGACACTGAAGGTTCATTTCCCACATTGTACCAGCAGAGAGCACAAAAGACCAGTAATTCAGTAGCAACAACATTCTCCCTTTTGTTTTTTTTAGATGTCTCATGGCAACATCTGCTGTCAGATTAACACAGGAAATAATGTGTGAGCTCTTGCAACTCTCTATACTGTCTTTCATTATTATTGTGTTAATGTACTACTAAGATTACTATACTATGGTTTGATTTTGTGATCTCATGAGTCCAGCTGCCTCGCAAGGTAAATGAATGTGAAAATATTTAGAAAATATATAAAACATGAAGAAAATATGAAATACTGTAGGGGTAGTAAACCTTCGGTAGAGGGTGTGGTAAACCAGTAAGAGGACATGCACCAGATATAGACAACTGTGACACACTTAATTCCGAGAAGTAACTTGTTGTACTGCTACTTCTAGGAAGAAGTTAAAAACAAATGTGACATTTTCAAAATTATAGTCAATAACTTTTTGAATTTCAGCTTTGTGGAACCTTTCTTGCCATAAATTAAAAACATTAGCCCAATACATGATACATTTCTGTATTACTGAAGATGGGAACTAGTCATTTGAAGATGAAAGAAGGTTATATCATCAGAATATCATATTCCAAGGAAGTGTGACCCTATGTTTAAACTACTATACTAGTGTAAGTATATATATCACACAATTTAATTCATACTTTGATATAATTTCACATGCTGTTTTTCCGGTTTATCATTATGAAATAAGACTCTATGTTCATTTATGTTCAAATGTATTACTGACTTCAGGTTTAAAAATCCATCCACACATCACACCATCACACATCACAAGCCCTGTCCTCCCTCCCACTGCCTCCCTTAAATTTTTAGCCCAAATTTTACTGAATAAATTTAATGACAGTAAAAAATATTGCTTGTGTCATGAACCTGCTCACAGTTCATGACAAAGAAGGGCGACCACACAGACAATTACAGTGTTTAAAGCAAAATAAATTTAAAGTATAAAATATATATGTACATCAGTATTGTCAGTAGTGTAGTGTGTGTGTATGTCTGTGTGTGTGTGTGTGTGTGTGTGTGTGTGTGTGTGTGTGTGTGTGTGTGTGTGTGGAAAAGGTAATGCATTTATCAAACCAAAGACAGTAACAAACCCAGGACCTGCGGGCTGGGAGGAGGAAAAGACAACAAACTGATCAACCTCTTATAGAGCCGAGGAATCTCGATGAACCAGGTGTGGTCCATCTGATGGCCTACACCCCTGCCACTCTCTCCTGTGAAGAACAAAAGGGAAAAAGACAGACCAACCAGAGGGGTGAGGGGTCATCAACTGTTCCTGTCTTCCTGCATCTCTTCCTGTCTCACAGGTGCCATTACGCTGCTGTAGATTACTCAGGATTAGTTAGGATGAGTTAAGAGGTCAAGGCTGAATGGATCATTTCTTTTGTTTGGTTTGGTTAGTGTATTAGGGTAAACTTGGTGGTGGTGGGGGGTTCTGGCTGGTCCAGTTCACCAAAACACCTAGAAAAATCCAGCTTTTCCAAGAACCTTTTTGTGGTTGATTAAGGGTCGACCCACATGAAGAGGAGGGGAACAAATAACCTAGAGCCTAAGGAGAATACACAATGCTTCTATATCTTTTTTCATTTTCAACATCAGCAAACCCTTTCAGCACCGTCCCAATCACCCAAAATCAGGCTGTCTCATTACAATACAGTATATGATATGATAAATATTATATTAACACATTTTTTATTGATTTTGTTGCAATAGCACACCATTCTGTTTCCATCAAAGGTTTGTGCCATACATTGGCTATGACAATTGTATGACCTTATGAAGGGCTAAAGCTTATGTCCTTTTCCTCACGTGATGCTTTCAGGGTCAACTGCTGTTTGATCATTTCATCAGTTTGATTATGCGGTTTCACAGCAAGGGCTCGGCAAAAAGTTTTTATTTTAACTCAACAGGTGAGAAAATGAAACCCCATATTTGTTATACTGTCCCAATCACCCTCCATTCACCCTCTCACCTGTGTTCACCTTACTATTTCATGTCAAAATGGCTGCTTTGAAAAAGCTCTGTATCAGCATGGTTACACCTGCTGATACACCATTTCATTCACAAATAGTGTTTGACACATGAAGTTATTTATGGATGAAACACTGCCTATTTATTGTCATATAATGAAGGTTCTTCATCAGGCATCTCGCAAATAGCGGGAATTTAACACTAAAAGTTAGAATGACCCTAAAAACACTGTCTACTCTAGACGAAGGGAAAATGGGGGACGGGGAAAGAGTTTACCGCCTGTCAAATACCCGCGAGTCTTTGGGTGGCGCTTCTGCGGAAGTGAGGTCACGGCTGCGTACTGCCCATTTCACCGAGCTGGTTTTTATAAACTACCGTAGCACTGCACGTACATCCACCACGTGTATGGACGAAAGATACATGTACCCAGCTGTTCATTTTCCTCCCTCTGAGTCTTTTTGGACCGTTAGTGTGCCGGGAGTGCTTGAACTGACGGTGGGAACATCATGAAAACACAGTGACGAAGACAAGCGTTTATCCAAGGTGAGTCTCTGTCACGTTAGCTAGCACTAACGTGGTGTTAACAAATGGCTGTGTTTCTGTACAGAGGCAGCACTGTGTTTCATACTCAAAGGTTGTTTTATTTATCTTCTCAGAGAACTGGTGTTTACTTCACTGTCGACTGGGTAACGAAACCTAGTGCGAACGTGGCTCTGGTTTCATCCTCTGTATGTAACGTAGTAAGGTTAGACTCCATGTGGATGAGTATACACGTAGATATACAGTCGCTGGTACTAACACAATACGTATGTTAATACTAGTTGAATTTAATACTGTTTCTTTATCTTCGGTGCGTTTGGTGCTTCTTCACAGAACAGAACAGAACAGGTGCATTATTATGTCAGGATGCTACATAGTGTCCTTGGCTTAATGCTATTTTACTAAAAGTCCCTTTTTCTATGAGTTAGCCATTAATATTCAGCCATGATATTAAACCACACCTGTCACTCTGTATTGCTTCTGCTCATTAAGTTCCCAGTTACAGAGCAGTACCCTGTACTACTGAGTGAGTGACAGTGACACAGCTCTATTTAACACAACTACTGTACACCTGTCTGGACCTAGCTACTCAACAGAGAACTGATACAGAGCCCATTTACTTTATCATAATCTGGTAAAGACTTGTATGTCTATTCTACAATGTATGTCCCTTTTCCTGGTGTTGGTAGCTGCTTGGTTCCTGTCATCAGAAGAACACATGGTCGATGTGACTCAGTCTGGATTACTGAAAGGACCAATAATCTGCTGTGACTCAGACAGAGGCCTCCAGGGTTGACTTATTTCATACTGGCTCATAGGTAATGTGAGAAACTGTTATTACTGAGAACAGAAGCATCAGGTAGCAGAAAAGGCTAACCCTGTCGTTCCCTCAGCCATGGCTGTTTCTAACTTTTAAACTTTCACAACTCTTAACGCGCCAACCTGAAAATGTTTGTCCTTATGTCTGACACTGGGATTAAACCACTTTACTTGAAGATTATTTTTGCTTGAAGTCACTTGGCCCGGAAGTTGTGATCAGATTTGAGGGTGTGTGTAGTTCTAGGTATAATTGTTATGTGCGGTTTGCATGATGTTCCCCTCCACTTTCACATGGGAGGTATGGTTTCATATATCAGTGAAAATGCCTGGCAAAGACATAGATTGAATTCTGCCCCCCAATAAAAAAAAAAGTAAGTTGATTTTATTATGTCTGTTACTTGATTACTGTGAGTGTGTTTTGGGAAAATATAAATTAGAGTAGATTGAGCAAGATTGAACTTCAGTAGCTGGCTGTCTGAAGATGAATGAGGCTTTTTCCTAAATGAAAAAAGAGACAGGCTCAAGTAGTGTTTTGGTGTTGCTGGGATGAGAGCAGCGGTTTATCTTCCACACATTGTCGTCTCCCACCTAAATGCTTTCTTAGGAAGCCTCAAGCTAAACAACTGGTATCTGCCACAGAGTGGTATTCTCACACCCCCTGAAATATGCAGACAAAAGCCCTTAAAACATCATTTTAACTGAGGAATGACACAGTAAAGTTTTTGTGTATGAACATCTCTCAAGAGCTGCTGAATTTGAAGTGAATAGAGTTGTGATGTTTGATTTTACTCTTTAAAGAGGAACGAGTTAAATCGATTCCCAAGCAGAAGTCGATCCAAAATCCTGCTTTCTTCCTGCAGAGTTGTGTGCAAGATCCAGATTTTAAGAGTGCCCTGAGCTGAAGGAGTGAGAGCCGCTGCTCAGCGACACACTGGCATTGAGCAAGCTGACCCAGTAGCACAGTACATGTACACACACACACACACACACACACACACACACACACACACACACACACACACACACACACACAGCACAATGTTTGTATGTTTGTGGCACTCGTCAGAGTTGTTTGTTTAATATACTTAATAAGCGAAGAGATCTTGTGGAATGTGGGTGTGGGTTCTAGAAATTACTGACCCAAAAGAGTCATTCATGAGTGTGTTTGCTAGTGGCGGCTTGAACAAACCAGACCTGGTTACTTAAAAGAACCAGTCTTCTCATCAGTAGGTTAGACATCTGAAAAGTGTAGTGGCTCCCCTACAAAAGCTAGTGTGTTTGTAGCATTCCACCTCAGTATTCATTCAGGTCATGAACATTTTTCATCACGTTTTGCATGTCTGTTAAATGACGTAGGACAGGGGTGTCAAACTGATCCGTGAAAGGGTGTGGCTGCAGGTTTTCATTCCAACCATGCAGCAGCACACCTCACTTAGTTCAGTTGATTGAATAAACCGTCTTCACACAGTCATTTCAGGTGTCCTCTTGCTTGATTGGAACAAAAACAGCCACCCTTGATTAAAGCGTGGGTGTGGCTGCAAGTTTTTTGACTGTGTGAAGACAGTTCAGTTGATTGAATGAACCAAGTCAGGTGTGCTGCTGCATGGTTGGAATGAAAACCTGCAGCCCCACCAACCCTTTCACGGATCAGTTTGACACCCCTGATGTAGGAGGTGTCATTCACAGTGAGGCTACTCATCCTGTTTGCTCTGTAAATTTTCTTGCTGAAAGAAAGCGGGGCTGGAGGGGCCTAGGAAATAAAAAAAGGTGGAGAAAAGGACTAGAATGTTAAAGTCCCCCTCCACTCAAAAATGGGCTTTCCTTATTGTTACTCGACTTAGAGGTTTGAGCTGCTCCGTGCAGGATGATGTGCGCTGAGGTTGACACTACATGGCTGTTTAATATAAGTTTGCATCCTGTATCCACAAGCATGATTTGGGAGCTGGGTGTGGTCCAGTTTGCAAATATTCTCAGTGCACATACACTGAGAGTGGACCTGTCAGTGAAGTAGGAGACACCCTGTGTGCTTGCAGCAGACAACAGTATATTGATTTGCATATTCCTAAATTCAGATTTATTTTTATTTTTTTAAGGGTGCTTCACTAATTTAGCCTCGCACTCCTGTAACACTGTCAGACAAAGGCATCAGAGCCACAGTGATTGTATTTCCTTTTTATTCCACACATTCTTCTTCCTTGTCTAAACCTGCCTCCTGCAGTACCCACAATGCAAGTTGGCGTGTTATGCTAGTAGCAGGCTACGGTGGTCTGGTTAGCTCACTTCTTTCTAACTCCTTACCTCTCGATTTTTCCTTTTCAAAACTTAGTAGTCTTCAGCCCTAACTGACATTGACTCAAATGACATCACTTGAGGCAGTTTATCATACGTTGAGCAGCTTCCTCTGGAGCCACGAAAGGCTTAATACAACTTTTTCAGAATATGCAGAAGTACTCCCCAACACCTGGAAACAGACTTTGATGTGTAAAATTGGTGGCGTTCCCCTTTTAATATTAGTAACATTCTGAAAAAAAAAGAAATTTGCCTTTTAGGCTTCTTGTTTCCTTCAGGTGTAGTTGTTTCCATTACACACTTAAGCTGGTAATATGTCCCCAGTCTTGCAGAGAACAAAATATTGCAAGTTTACACTTGACATTTTTATCACCTGGTCCTAATGATTGGGTGATGTTATGTCTTTTGGCTATAAAAATAATGAACTGACAAAAGATCTGTACACTGCTTATAATAATACTTGAAGATTTATCATTGTTGACTTTATCTGAAGAACTACGACAAAAGCAGTTTGAAGAAATGTGGTGTTTGTTGACATTTGTGGTCTTAAACATGTTAAGTAGTTTATATCAGGCTGTTGGTGAGATTATACCAGCTGGCATTCCTGTTCACACAGTGAGAGGAGCTTCTGTGTTTTGTCTGTTTTTTGAGCCCTGACCTTAAACGCCCCTTGGACGTTTTTAGTTACGCACACACACTGAAACCAGACTCCTGTCAGTTGTTTGACTGGTTTCTATTAGAGGTTGGTCGTGCATGGATAAATGCTAAATGTTTTAGTCCACATCACAGACTGTAGAGGACCGTGTGATATTAATTCTGTTGGTTTACCTCATGCTGTTTTCCTCTGATTTAAATCAGAGGAACAAAGCTATATTAGGAGAGCTTTGAAGCAGCAGACAGTCAGTTCTAATTGAATTGTAGCCGTGCACTGTAACGGTCTTATCCCTTTCCATCCTGCCTTTTATTCTCTTTCATAATATGGGTGATGAAATGAAACACAACCACAGTTTTTATGACCAGTATGTCAACATCACTTTTCCTTTGTCCATGATTTACTAGCTAGCTGTGATTAGTTCTGCTCAGCTGCCTAAAACATGCTTTCTAGTTAGACCACAATGAGCAAGCTGTTTTTACTGGCCGGCAGAATGTGACAACCATGTGCGGTCTCACTGAGATGCTGTGCAACCAACCATCTCACCCTGGAGAAAACATTTTAACTTGTATGGAAAATGAAGGACATTCATCCCGTGTGACAGATGTTGACTCAACTGAATTAATTGTGCGATTTGTGTTGCACCTTTGTTTGGGGGAAGGAGGAGGTGTCGATCGGGGAAGTGAACAAATGCTGACGAGCAAGTGGAGACCAAAAGCTGCGCAAAACAAACTGAGGAGTCGGTGGAAAAAAAGGATTGGTCAGGCCACATCCTCTTACCAGTTGCAAAACACGCACAGTTGTTTTTCTCCGATGTTAAACTGCATTTATGTATGGTTTGTTGATGAGCTGTATTTTAGAAGCTAGTACACACTCCCGAAGTAGGGGAAAATGTGATAGTAGCTCTATGTGTGTAGCCTGATCCTCCCAACATGTGAAAACAAGCAGAGGAGTTATATACTTGCCTGTGGCGATGCTGTAAATAGGTGGGAATAGCTTTGCCAGTGAGTGTTTCAGTACGTTTCCAGTACTGTAGGTGAGTGTTTGGGTTTGGTTTTCTTCCCAGGATAGAGAGGGACAGAGCTGTTTCTAGCCACAGGGTGCTCGTTCCAGTGCTACAGCCTCAATGGGAAATCATTGAAACTGCACTCAGTCTGCTCATTTGATTGGATCTGCACTCCTGCTATCCCCAGTGGCTTATTCACATTGAATTTCAAGTTGTTAGAGATTTTTGTTAATTCTCACACTAAAAGATTTGTGTAACATACCAAAAGTCGAGGATTAAAGAGCTCATTATCAGATTCCCAGGCACATATCAGACCTCTGCTGAAGGATTTCCTTGGACACACTTTTGGACAGCCTCTTGCCAGCTTCTCGCGGCCCCTCGCTAGAATGTAAATGCATTCCTGCATCTCTAAGTACTGAAACCTTGGCAGTGGAGTTTCTAGAAATCAAACTGCTTGCTCTGTAATCTTTGGAGATGTTGCTGACCTTTCTTTTCTCCTGTTGCCCTTACAGTTTCAAAAGAACTTCCTACATCAGGATGAAGGGACTAAAAGAAACTCCTCAGGACCGGTGAGTTCAAATCAAACGGAAACTCTGTTTTGCTCTCGCACTCTTTTAAAACGTTTTTATTTTCCTAAATGAATTCAAACTGCATTTCTATTGAATTTCCAAGTTCCTTTTGCCCTATTCTGTTAAAGTTGTCTAGGTTGAGAATGGCGGACTCCACCACTAATAATGGAAATTACTGTACAGAGGGGTAATTATAGAATGTAAATGTATTAAATGGCTAGTGGTGAAAAAGTGCAGACAGTATATCGTATGAAAAACTGGGTTTGATTTTGTGAAAATCTTAAGGATTATAACTTTAACTTCCATCAGTTGTGGTTAGGCAGCATCCTGTTATCTACTGTCAACTAATGGCCTTTCTTTCCCATCAACAGGGGCTGCTTGGTGGGGATCAGTTTCTTCATTCTGGGCCTGGGAACGTTGCTACCATGGAATTTCTTCATGACTGCCTCATTGGTAAAAACATGGCAATTACTTAATCCCTCAACGACACATTATCTATGCCCTATAAATGTTTTATTACATAAAAACCAACTGACCCAGTTAATAGGATGCTAGTTTGTAATTGTAATGTATGTCAGATCTGCATAAAAGCCTTCCCTTTTAAAGTGAAATTGTGGGTTCAGTTGTTGTATGGTTAATAAGCTGTTTAGAGAACATAGAAAATATCTTAAAATATAATAGTACGCAATGTAGATGATGGATTAGATTAGCCAAGGTAGTATTTTGTACCAAGTGGTTTGTTGATGTGTTATGCGGTCTGGGTATTAAAATGTCATGACCTGTGGGGACCCTTAAATCCACACGGCCTGTCATATGACTTTGGGTAATCCCACACATGTACCCATGTGCTGGGGGGTGACAGCCTCTCTTTTCACATACGTGTAACTCTTTAAATTCCTGCTGAAAGCATCGCCACTTCTCAGTCAGAGCTATTTTCAGCTGCTTACTGATAGAGGATGGAGCTGTGACTGCTTGATTCCACTGGACACGGTTCATATCGAGCTGCACAGAGCAGATCTATGCTGGGTTGAAGGAAATTGTGTTTTTTACATTATCTATTTTAGATCCTAGATGTGTGCATTTAAACCAAAGAAAGCCTTATTCTGTTATGATCAGAAAGCAATACATGACCATGGTGTGAGCTGACGGCATTTTGTTGTGCAGAACCTGGGAAAGTGAACTTCGGTTTTTATTGTAACAAAGACAGTGTTACTGTGAGAGAGAGGTAGGGAGTTTCTCATATCAACAACATTCTTATCCAAGGACGTGAGAACCACAGGCAGGCACGTGTTTCACCTGGTAAACAGTTGTGACGCATGTTTTTTTTGTCTCTAATTTCACACAAATCATAGTATAGTAAGTATTCTGGATTTGTATGTACGTCTCTGCATTCTGAAGAGTAAAACTACTTTGTATTAAAACGAAGTAGAGAGTTTTGTTTTGTGTCTCAGTATTTGGTTCCTATAAGCCTCATAATGGTTATTTAAAAATAAAATAGACTACCAACTGTAAAATACATTTAAAAAAAAAAAAAGAAAGCATTTATTTATGTAGCCTACTCACCCATGGTAGAAGCACAAAAGTTAAGGAAAAGTTACCAAATAAACAAAATCTGAGCAAGTCTGAAGCCAAGAAAACTTTGTCGTAGATGTGCCGTCAAGGATAGTGACAACAAATGTTTCAATGTCTCAAGCAACAGATCAGATGAGAGCAGCAGTGTTGTGAAATGTCCTCTTCACTCGACTTATCTGGATCTCTGTTCTAATCAGCCGGATATGATGAAAGTGGGCCTGTATCTCGATTAAAGGCCACTGTAATATGCCAGTGTGTGATGTTGTTTCTTGGCTGCTCATAGAGCGTGATAAGTCATTGTAATTATTATTGCCCCTTTTCCCCTTTTGTTGAGTGTGCTCCCTACAGTAGTTTACCATCTGCCTTTATCTTCTTTATTTACAACATTACAAGTCTGGATTATTGTATTATTGCATAATTGCAAAGTAGATGATCATTATAACATATATAAGGACTGAGTTGTCATAAAGTTGCAGTAATGGATTTTTTTTTTCTGGTTACTTGGGGCCAGCTGAACACAACATTAATAACCTCAAGAAGTTGGTATGATGTTGGCAAATGGTTTCTTATTTACACATAAAAGATAGCTGCTAAATGCTTCACTATGTTCAACACCTAGTTGCTAATTTTGCCTGTTTGCTGTTTGCTGCTGGGCAGGTAGTTTACAGCGGGTTTATCAGAACGTTTTAACTGCAAACGTCTTCCTGCTGTGTCTGGAAACTGAGCTGAGAACTGCAGAGTTCTAATTCTTGAGGGTTTGTTATCTTTGACAATACACATAGTCATTGGACTCATTGTCAATATAAAGAAATACTAGTGCAGCTTTAAAATGATCAAGGATTTAACTATTCCTGTTCTTTGTTGTCTGAAATGTGACGAGGATTCTGGGAGTTATTTTGAGCGCTCTATGAATGTTTGAATATCTGTATGAGGAGTTTTCCAAACTTTAGATAATGCTTAGCTCAGTTGGGGAACAGTAAAACAGTTTTTTTTAAACATTGTAAACTAAAATTTTAAAAGAATGGAACATTAAGGTGACATGACAAAAATGACTTATTAATATGTTTATATGTTTATATGCTTGCATGCATGGAAAGATGTGTGTGTGTGTACCTTTTTGTGTACTTGAGTGTGGGCTCATTCAACAGTGATAATCCAACATCTGTCTGGTTTCCTCTGGGTTTGCAGTACTTCCAAGGTCGCCTGAACACAACGGAATGGAGCAACAGGACAGTGGTTGTCCGCAAGGAGTACTACTTCAACAACTGGATGACCCTGCTGTCCCAGCTGCCCCTGCTGCTGTTCACCCTGCTCAACTCCTTCCTCTACCAGAGGTCAGTGACGGAGTTAGGAGATAATTCCGAGGATGCAAAGACATTTTGTTGTTCCATACACAGAAAGATGTAAATTCCCATACTGTTCAGTAAAAGTAATGAATCTAATTTAGTGTTGTCATTTCCTCGTTGAGAATCCTAGACTTGAGGTATTGGCTGTTAAAAAGTTGCTTGTATGAATGTCTCATGCCATAATATTCCTCTGTATATGTCTTATGGTGTAGAGTGTGTGTGCTTGGTTAAATGGCTGATGTGTGATCTTGTTTCAGGATATCAGGGGTGATACGCATCGCAGGCAGCCTGGGTTTCATCCTGGTGCTCTTCATCCTCACAGCAGTGCTGGTTAAAGTGCCCATGGAGGAAGACCGCTTCTTCTCTGTCACCATGGCTACCATCTGGTTCATCAACTGTAAGTCAGTGCGACTGTGCGTGAGTAAAAGCCTGAAAGAGTGAGAGTAGAGTACATGTGTGTAAATGTGAGTGAGAAGTGTTGACGGATGCTTCCCCCCCCAGCGTTTGGTGCCGTGCTGCAGGGCAGTCTGTTCGGCCTGGTGGGTCTGCTGCCTCAGAAGTACAGCGCCATCTTCATGAGTGGCCAGGGCCTCGCCGGGACCTTCGCTGCCATCGCCATGCTGATAGCCATCGGCAGTAAGCCACCCACATAACACACAAAACACCACCAGGGTGCCTAATCCCCAGTTGCCTAGTAACTGAGGACATTCAAAATGGATGTTGAGCTAGTCAAATCAGCATGACAACACACTCTGCTCCATTTCAAAGACACAGCTCATTTTGGGTCCTTTATTTGAACTGTTTTTTCTCATTCACGTCTTTCTCCCAGAATTCCTAGCTAGCTAACCTGTGTGTTTGTCGCTCAGGTGATGCAGACTCTGAGACAGCAGCGTTGGGTTACTTCATCACACCGTGTGTGGGAACGCTGGTCACACTCTTCAGTTACCTGCTGCTGCCCCGCCTGGTCAGTCTGCTAGTCTGCATGACTACATTACCCACAATCCATTCAACCTCACCTAAACTATCCTTCTCTTTCTTGGCCCCTTTACCACTAACACTGATCCCACACTGTAATAACAATAGTTTTAGAGAGAAATCAGAAAACTAGATCAATAGAACCAAAATGTGGCTTTTTAAGATGGTGTTTGCTCTAAAGGAGTGACCCGGAACTGAGTGAGCATTTTAACCTCCAGTTCACTCTCCTTGAAGTGAATGAGTTTTAGGTTAGAAGCTTAAAATAAGGTCTGTGGTTAATACAAGCTTAAGAAACTTTCATGATTGCTAACAATTAGCTAAATGAGACTACAAATGTTGTCAGTGACATTAAACACGCAGACTTATCTACTCACTAGTCTGCCTTTACAGCCTCATGTTTAGACTAGACAGACTATTCTAAATCAAACTTTACAACTTGTAGATTGTAATTACAAGATCCAATTACAAGTTGGAAATTTTGTGGTGGTGATGTTGAGGTCATGCGACCGAGGTGTAGTCCGTTTATAGCCCAACATTAGCTTTTTACTTCTGGTGATCGCATTTCTGCTTAAAAAAATCATAAAGAGCTTATTTTCTGTAATAAACAAAAATCCAATGGAAAATGAGCTGCTGAATGTAATACTGTCTTATGTGACTGTAAGTAGGCAGAGAACTGAATTGAATTTGATTTGAATTAACTTTTGTCTGAGTTAATCAAGAAAAACTGGAATCGCACTAAAATAGTTTAAACTTGTATACAGAAGTATGAGCCCAACAGCACAACTTCTTTATTTCAGCTGTAAAGCCTAATTTGTGTTTTCTGGCGTTCCCATGCAGGAGTTTGCCCAGTATCATCTCAACGGCAGCAAGTATGAGGCGGGAACCACAGACGAGCTGCTGAAAGGTGGGATTTAGCTCCTCGAAAGTGCAAGCTCTTTAACATTAGTGGAGTTAAGATCATCAAACACTCTGACAGTGAGAGAACATCTGTTTGCTTTTCCACTGAGCTCCCAATTCTGCCCTTCACCGTCTGCCTGAATCAAATCAATTCAGTGGAACATTATCTCGTTAAGTAAGTTGACCCTCTATTTATCCAATTAGAGTCCTGGCAGTGCTGGGACAAAGACAGAGCCTGTTAGACTCACAGAGACTCACAGAGACTCACACAGACTGGGACTCTCTTGTGGTGGTTTCTATGAATGCTAAAAAGCCCACAGGGGTGCTCTCACTCAAGTCATTCACTAAACCAGTCGTCATGTTTGAAATATGTCCTCGGCCCACGTTGAACAATAGCATCTGTATGCGGGACTGGATCAGAGGCAGTAATATGTATGTATTCAATTGCAGAGAGCAGCACAGTGGAGAACGGCAAGCTGAATGGCCATGCTAACGGCTCAGCTGGTGGCTCTCCAGCTGAGGTCGAGGTCGACCCCGATAACGACGGGACCAAGCACGCCTTCCTGTCGCTGGAGCCAGAAGAGAAGCCCGAGAAGGGCCAGGCCAAGGCCTCGGTCATAGAGGTCTTCAAAAAGGTTTGATGTTACAGTCTCAACAGTTACTGACATAGTTTCATTAACATGCCATTTGTACAAACAGTACTTTGTTTTTAGTCCCATTCAAAGTATAACAATTTTAAAAAGTTTTCTTTCATTTCCAGATCTGGGTAATGGCTTTCTGCGTGACGTTTGTGTTTACAGTCACTCTGTCCGTCTTTCCTGCTGTCACTGCAGATGTCAGAACATCATTCCCAGGAAAATGGGGTACGACCCATCCTCAGTTCATCTCTGATTGATTAGATTGGACCTTCTGCATTCTACATACACTTACTGGATATATACGTGTCTGCACACAGTGTATCTCTGGTGTAAACTCTTCAATGCTCTCGTGTGTGACTGATCATATCCTCCTGTTCCTCTCCTGTTTCTCTTGCTGTTCATTCTCTCTTCAGAACGCTTCTTTATCTCGGTGTGCTGCTTCTTGACTTTCAACCTCAACGACTGGTTCGGTCGGACCATCACCACCGTAATACGCTGGGTGAGTATCTGATCACGTCATCATCCTGCGTCCGCTTCATTGTCCTACAGTTTAATAATGGAACCAACTACACTATACATGCCCTATAGCTCATTTCTTTACATGATTTGCCAGTTACCTCTTAAAAAGAAACATGTCTACTTGTGAGCTTTTGTCACTGGTTGTACATTAGCGGTTGTGACCAGTGTTTTTCGTTCTTGTTTAGTATGAATATGATTTAGAGGTCTAAAAATGCTAAATCATCTTTTAATTATCAAGAAAGCAAATGGTGCAAAGTCAGGAAAAAAACCCCACATCATTTCTTTAAGTTTTAAAGTGAAAATTGTTTAATACAAATTGAATGACCAAAAGCTACACCGACCAATATCCATCCAAATGTATGCCTTTTTTATATCCCTGCATGTACCAAATCCACTTCTCACTCTACTATCTTCTAACTAATGCTCCCCCATTCTCCCCCACAGCCTTGTAAAGAGTCGCGCCTGTTCCCGGCGCTAGTTGTCTCCAGGGTGGTGTTCATCCCTTTGCTGATGCTCTGTAATGTCCAGAATCGCTCCTACCTTCCCGTCTTATTCTCCCACGATGCAGCTTTTGCTTTCATCATGGCCGTCTTCTCGGTGTCCAGTGGCTACTTCGTCTGCCTCTCCATGTCCTACGCGCCACAGTGAGTACGAGTTTATCACCGATGCTGAATAGATGAGACGATTCTAGTCACATTTTACATCTCGCGTTACATCTGAGTGCAGGATACACAGTCATATCCCACTGTTGTGTTTTAGCGGCTGTGGCTCAGAGGCAGAGCGGGTTGTTCCTAAATCGGAAGGTTGTAGGTTCGATCCCCAGCCCCTGGTGCCACATGTCGAAGTATCCTTGAGCAAGATACTGAACCCCCAAATTGCTCCCGATGCCATGCATCGGTGTGTAAATGTGAATGAATGTTAGTTTCTGTTCGATGGACTTTGCCATCACTGAGTGAATGTGTGTGAAAGGGTGAATGTGGCACGTAGTGTAAAAGCGCTTTGAGTGGTCGGAAGACTAGAAAGGCGCTGTACAAGTACAGGTTCATTTACCAAAAATGGAGTTTGATGTCATTAAAATCACAATAATAACCTTTAATATACAGCTCATGAATGCCATGCTATGCAGCTCCCAACTCTTGGCTCTGGGTGTTCTTGAACGCACCAACAAGAATCACCATGACAACAAAGAATAACTTTGACACAAAAACTGATAGTGGTGTTATGCAGGTCTCAAGTCTCAGCAAGTAGATTTTCTAGTGTGGTGAAATAAACTGACTGCTGTCTGGAGATAATTTGTACTCTTGAAAATGAACATCATAATGTAAAGTCTGATTTGTAGTTAATTAAGACTTAATAAAACAGGGCTGTGATTAAATGTGTAATGGCTGAGCTTGTGCTCTCTCATCAGGTTGGTGGAACCTAAAGACGCAGAGACTGCAGGAGCCCTGATGACCTTCTTCCTGGCCCTGGGTCTGTCCATTGGAGCCTCCCTGTCCTTCCCCCTCCGAGCTCTGGTCTAGTCTCTCTCTCACACACATACACACACACACACACACACACACATACAGCACTGCGTAGACACTAGAATATTTTTCATACACACCTGGAGGAGGGTGGAATATGATAAATAGTTTATCATCAGTGTGCCCCTCCTGGACGACCTTCTCGTTGTTTCTCCACTCATCGGTCAGCTGCTGTGCGTGTTACAGCATGACGGCCCTGACAACCAGGGAGCCCGGGTGACGCTGTGAAAACACAGCTCATGAAGCGGTACTGGTCATAAACGACTGACAGGATTCCCTTTGAATGGGAACAAGGGATTTGCTGCATGTTCCTCTGAATGAGTCCTAGTTATGTTACTTCCTGTAAGGTTAGAACAGATTCTCTGTACATACAATGTATAGGACTGATTGTGCTGGACTTCCATGTTTATTGTTGTGTGTTTCTACATTTTTAGGTTTATTTATGTTTATTATAGCTTTTGTTGTCAGTAGTTATATGGGCATTCTCAGCTGATTCTATGTAGATAAAGGGACTTCCTAGAAGGACGGACTTTATTCATATGCTGCAATTAAGAAAACCTAGGTACAATAGAAGTAGTTGTTTCTGCTTTGGTGTTATACTGCATTTGTTTGGATTTTGAAAAGAGATAGATGTTTTCTATTTGGTTGATGACTTGAATGATTACCGTGAAACTTCTTTAGGTACTTTTGATGTATTTTTCTGCCTAGAATGATTTTGTATTTTCTAATGAAATGGCTCAATGTTACAGAAGTTGAACAAACAAAAGGATATTTATAATGTATAGATGGATTACTGAAGGGGCCAAACAGGCACAGGCTCAGGGGCCCGAGCAGTCAAAGGAGTTAGGGCCCCTGGGCCAGAGCCTCTGTTAGGAGTGACAGATGAGACTTCCTGTTGGAAAGTCAATCAGAGGACCACAAAGACCCGCAAACAGTTAGGAAGACATACAAAACAACCACAGAGACACAAAACAACCACAAACTGGGGAGAGATGCAAAATGGCCACAAAGACACAACTGACTACAAAGAGACCACAAAACAGATGTGTTGTTTGTAGTGGTTTTGTGTCTCAGTCTGGGTGTCTTGCTGCTATGTAGGAGAGGTGGGAGTTCTTTAACATGTCTGTGTCCGGGGTACCCATTGGGCATTGTTCCAATTCCAGTTAGTCCTCACCTCCCAGTCTCCTCTCCACTGCAGCAATACAAACCTGCACCAAGCTACTGCTGCCACCTACTGGTCGAAAGACTGAGGTTCTTCTTCTGTGACTGGGGATACTACTTGGACAGGAAGTGGAGTTTACAGCACCAGGTGATACTTGATCACATTCGTTGGTGACAGGCCAGACTTTATGTTAACAGGTTTTGTGAGTATGACAACATTCTTCATTAGACATGCCCAGGGCTGGCACTGATGCTATGATGCAACTACAAGAAATACATCTCTAACATCTCCTGACAACAACTGGCAGCTGCTGTCTTGTTACTTAATGGACTGATGGAGTAATGCGACCATTAATCAGATGTGAAAATAAAAACAATAAAAGGCACTGCAAATGATGAGTTTAATATTAAATAGATATTGTATTAGCCACTTAACTATGTGTAATAGTTGGATTTTTTTAGACATTGCTACAAAAGTGCCAATGACACAAATACTTTCAGTTTGTTGGGATTTTTTATT
This sequence comes from Dicentrarchus labrax, assembly GCF_905237075.1. Classification (NCBI taxonomy): domain Eukaryota; kingdom Metazoa; phylum Chordata; class Actinopteri; family Moronidae; genus Dicentrarchus; species Dicentrarchus labrax. The sequence goes on from NW_026136717.1 coordinate 4,140,398, forward strand.
CTCTTCCTGTAGAGGAATTAACTTATTTCTCCAGCTTGATGTAGATTTCTTTGATCAGCAAAATGTTTTTATTTTGCTCAAGTGCTTTTTTGTTTTTTTATTTACTGACTCTGTAAATGAAGAGTTTCTGTATGAGTATTGTATGAGGTGTCATGCACATGTAAATTTGAGAATTGGTGTTGTAACAGCTGCTGCTTCAAATGAACCAAGGTCTGAGTACCAATGGGAGCATTATTAATGGTACTTTTTAAAGTGAACACATGCATTTATAATGGGGTCAATGGTTTACAGCAAACACAATAATAGCGATGTAAGACAAAACACAGCCAGTACTTGCACTGGCAACAATGAGCATTTAAAAATTTAATTTTGGTTTCGTTCAACCCTGCCAGTCCTGAAGGTCAGATTTAGTTAATGCTAACTAAAGTCTGAGTCTGAGTCTTCTGTATTTTCAGTAGGAAGCTGAAATGAACCATACAGTATAATGCTTAATTCCATGTCATACTTTATTTTTGTTCTACTTCTGAGCTTCGTGTATAAGGAACGTAGACTGATATGGATAGCTCTCAGGCAATATATGGTACATGGCTGCAGATGTTCTAACAGTTGCAGCTCAGCCTAATTATAATAATAATAATCAGCCATAATAATAATAATAATAATAAGACTCAGTTTAAAAGGCTCATGTTGTGTTCACATCATATCGGATTGACTGTAAATACAAGCTGCTGTCTGCCTCCTCGTGCTAATTAGTCTGTGCTTGTGTTGCTAATGGCATGTGTCAACACGGGGCACAGCAGGAAGTCCTCCGACATTAGCGAGGAAACCAGACTGATCCGAGGTCCGTGTTTTTGTTGTCTCTGATATGGTGCGACCGCAGCGTTAATACAGTCACATGCTGGCAGAAGATGCGCACACAAAGGGTTGAACTACCAGGCTGTGTCTCCTGAGTGACAGTAAAAGGGAAGAGAGTGTGCATGTTCATAATGTATCTTTGGATCTGACTGTCAATAAATGGATGGTTATAACCGGCTGGGTGTTTGTCAACCTGTGGCCTCACAAGACTACTGTTCTTTTTTTTTTTATGAGTATAAAAGTCCTTCTTCACAGCAGCCATTTTGACCTGAAATAGTTGAGTAAACAGATGTGTTTTCAGTGATGCTAATTAGGTTCTGTTCCATTCAGGTCAGCTACTAACTAATTCAGGCTAATGTGATCCGTTTGAAGAGGTCATATTATGCTCTCGGGGTTTTCCCTGTGCGTTAGTGTGTTTAAATAGTTTTTTTTTTTTGTGCATTTAAAAAGTCTGAAAAGGGAGAAAACGGCTACACTGCTTGCCTCGTTTGTGTTCAGCCTGTTCGTCCGTTTCCTGACATCATAGAGAAACAGCAGCACTACAATAACTACAATTTGTTTAACGTTGAGTTCGGACTGAAATTGAACTCTTAAATGTGTTTTATCTTGTGACAAAGTTCAGTCTTGCTCTTAGAGAAAAAAAGATTGTACAACCTGTTGTATCTGTGTCACAATGCACTCTTTGTAGTTAAGTCATAATTTATGTAACTTAAACTTATAATCTATACAGAAAAAAATACAACAATTTTAACATTTGACAAAGATTTGTTTAATATTTATTTATAAGACAAGATTCTAAAAACAGGTTTATATAGATTTTACAACTTAAAAAAATGTCAAGTTATCTTAAAAGGTTAAACATCTCAATTATATTTGAGGGTTGCTTGATTTCTTTTCTTAATTACTCATCGATTTCAACTTTTTAAAACATGCAGATAATAAGACAGATTTAATGTAATAAATGAAATGAGTGTGAGACTTGGAAACCATTTCTGGTTCATTGTTAGTGTAGTTACAGCAGTTATCCTTTAGAGGGCAGCATAGGTAATGTGACAGTCCAGGCCCGACTGAAACCTATGAATGTACCCACAGCAGGCAGGGGGCGAGGGGGGGCGGCGGGGGTCGGACTAAATTAGAAACTAGAGCCTCGTTTGGAGCTAACTAAATGAAGTGAGTGGTAAGTTTGATGCGGGTAGCTTTCATGTTGCTCTTTATGGAACTTTATACTGCAGCAGTAGCGTTAGCTCAGTTATTCTATGTATATGTACTGTATGTTGCTGCTGGATGTAAATCCATCTCACAGACGTGTGCAAAATAAATGGTCAAACTGAACGAATTAACTCGCTTGGAAATGTTTGTAATGTAACTTTAATTAGCGCCCAGCGGCTATGTTAGCTTGCTCATTGCTCAACACAAACAGCTGAGACAGAAACACGGTGGGCGGGGCCTGCTCAGGCTTGTGGGTGCTGACCAATCAGAGCAGACTAGGCTACTTTTATCAGAAAGCCTTTTTTGTATTTTCCATTTGACTTAATGCTTTTTAGTTAAAAGTCTCAGTTTTCAATAAGGAAACATTTTACATGTTCTCATCTAAAATCGTAGATCTGAATCTGATGTCATTTGATGTTTGGGGGTTGAACTTGAGCAGTTTTGAGCCTTATGATCCAGAGTGCTTGTACAGTTTAGGCTTTAATGCTCTGAACTAGATTAAGTTAAAGTCAGCTGTGAAGAGCCACAAAATCACTCATCACACAATTCACTGTGTCCACGTGTGAAGGACAGGGCCTAGGATTGTCACCACAGATACATGTTGATGTTTATTTTAGATTTTAACTGAGAAATCAATCTGTTGGTGTCATTTTCACAATATAGAGTAAAAATATCTATATGATGAAGTAGGCTTTACAATAAAATAAGTGTACTTTAAAAAGGCCCAATCCAAAATTCTGTTTCAATATTCAGCGCAAAAGAAAACTAAATTGTAAAAATTAGACTAATGGAACCCAAAATATGTTAATTCCATTTTAATTTTAAACTATGTTATATAAGCATCAATAAATCAATTCATTGTAGTTCATTTGAGTCATTTTTGTAATTTATTTAAGCACACTGCTGTTCCACATTAACAAATCAAACCTCAAACTTGTTGAACAAAGTTAGCAGGCTAACAACATGTTAGCTCACACTGAGCGGCACAGGGGTCAGGGGTCGAGCCAGGGCTGAAAACCAGAGCTAGAACCGACAGGCTGCCTCTTCCTCACCTGTGTCGTAGCGTTTATACGCTGCAGCTTTGTGTCGCGTTCCAGAAGAACCACACAGAACATCCAGAGGGATTTATTTCCTGTATTATTTATTGAAAACCCAGCAGTCGTCATTAATACCTGTTGTGCCTCTACAGGCAGGGGAGTAAGGAGATGTGGTAAACTAAACTAGCTGTCATTCTGTTGTCAAGAAATAAAAGGCAAAGGACAAAGAGACAACAAAAAACACTCCGATATGCTACAGAATGACACCTTTGTATTGTTTTCTCATTTTTCTTTTAACACTCGTTTTTAAAAATGTTACACAGATGCAGAGAAAAAAAAAAGCGTTGAGGAAGAAGAGAGTGACAGCAGTTCAGAGGGAGACTTTGAAAATGAAATGAAAATGAAAATGAGACAGGTTTGGGTGTGTCTCTTAAAATAGTTGTGTTCGTTTGTTTCCTCCTCTGCCAAGTGTTGCTTTGACTTATTTTGTGTAGTGAAAAGCCAACAGGAGACAATCATCTTTCTCCCTCTCATTCTCTGCGTCTCTTCCTCCCTCCGTCCTTCTTCATCGTTTCTTTGGAGGTTGGGCTGTGCGGGGAGGAGTGACGGGCCGTCCCGAGTTCATCCCTCCATACTGGTACTTGGCTTTCTTCTCAGATGGCTTCAGGATCTAGGAACACACACGGGAACGACAGAATTAGCTCATAAATTACAGAACCTGCACTGTGTGTGTAAAGGAGGTTATTCTCATATTGTCCTGTCCTGTTTGATGTGCGTGTGTGGATTTAATTTTTTTTATTCTAATGTGTTGCAAACTCACATCATTGCCAGTATGATTTGATGCTCACTCGTTAGCTACCGTATTTATCAAGCGTCTTGGGGTAGGAAATCACTCCTAACTGACCAAAACTTCTCAGAGGGATGCATTTCACGTCCTACTTTTAGGATGCAGCGGAGGACGCATGCTGTCCCTGTGAGTCCTCAGAGGGCTTCTGAGATACAGACTCTGGTCTCAGTTGTGTTTGGATTGCTATTTGTGGTAACTTCATACCTGGAAGGAGCACATCAGGGTTTCATCCACGCTCATCATGCCGCCGGCGTTGTCGAACTCCCCACAGTAGTTGGGAGCTGAGAACAGAGTCACCAGCTGCCTCTTTGCAAAGAACTCGTAACCATCTTCCACCACCTGGGGGCGTCGGACGCACAGGAACGTTACACAGTGAAGAGGTGACACGCTGCTTTCACACGGGCATCATCTGATTTTTTTCGACTTTATGCAAACACATTAACTAAGCCATTAGTGTGCGCTGTACCTGGTGGGCTCTGCAGATGAGGTCCAGGTCGTGCCGGTTGAGGAACTTGCTGACCACATCTGCTCCGAAGGTGAAGGAGACGCCACGGTCATTTTCTCCCCAGCCCTGGACGTCCTTATCTGGGTCCGACCACAGCAGATCACACAGGAGGCCTGCAGGGAGCAAATACACACATTAACTCAACCTTCCTATCATCTTAATGCCGTCCCAGAGAGGAGCTGATTTATCTCCATGTTTGACCTGCCGTCAGACACTCACATAGCATCCAATAACCTGTCCTGCTGTCAGTTCAGCCTTTCTCAAACACTTTGTCACATTTACATGAGGCTGCCCTGCGTATTTACACACACATTCTTCACCTCCAGACACCCAGAGTCTCCTTTAAAGACCATAAGAGGATCTGAGAGACAGCGGCTGCCAGGGTCTGTACACTGGATGCCTTATAAGGACAACCAGGACCAGTGCAGAGGGGGCAAAGAGTCTCACTTCCACCAGTTCACTATGACGTACAAACAATTACACACTTCATAGGGAGGCAAAGAATTTAAAAGGTCATGTCTCATGTTATTTTATGATAAATACAGAGCAAGAATATTGACAAAGTCAAAGAAATAAGCAGAGAGTGCGAGTGAAGAGAGCTGCGGTGTGCTGAGGTGACAGCTGAATCTACAAACTAACCTAAAGCAACTGCATGAACAGAGCTCAAAGTGCAAGTGCGTATGAGAGTAAGGAGACAGATGTTGACAGCTGACAGCCAGCAGTTAGCAGGTATGAACACCATAGAACATAAATCCAGACAAATCCATCACAGGGACTGCACCCACAGTATCTTTTAATATCCTCATTGTCATAAACAAACATCTCTCCTCCCACAGAATGTCTAAACAACATCTCCTGGCTCTCCTTAACATAAGCACATGTAGGAGTTATTTCCTAAGTTTAGAGAGCTGATTAAATGTTTTTACTCCTCGGGTTACAAGTTGAATCAGACTCAGGTCACTGGGAAGTTTTTGGCCAGTTAGAGCCGATTTCCTACTCTGAGTGGCCTGACAAATACAGGCCCAGATGTGTTTCAACCCTTACAGGACAGTACTAAATCAGCAAGTGGTGAGTCAATGTAACTTCTATTACATTTATTTATTAATAGCACTTTTCACTACAGGCAACTCACTCATATGACGGAGTATTAGGGCCAGACTAAGAGAAAAAATTATTAATTTTTGGGGGAAATTACGAGAATAAAGTCATAATATTACAAGAATAAAGTCATAATATTAGGTCTACGAGAATAAAGTTGTAATATTACGAGAATAAAGTCTTTATGTTATGAGAATAATGTAATAATAATACAAGAAAAAAAGTCGTTTTAATGAGAAAAAAGCTTCGATAGAGTTATCAAGATCTGACGTGAGCAGCTCAACCAATCAGCAGCCTCAGCCTGAGCCCAGCAGCCGCTGTTTGTCTCAGTCGTACCGTACAGTCAACAGGTAAACTAACGTATTGATCATTTCGTCGTCAAACAGTTTTGCTGGCTGAGCCAACAGGCTGACAGGTCTCATAAAATTACTACTTTATTCTCGTAATGTTACGACTTTTTTCTCGTAATTTCCCCAAAAAAGTTAGTCTGGCCCTAATACTCCGTCGTACAAACAATATAGAACACAGAAAAC